>NW_027532605.1:4357721-4730076 GCF_008692635.1 Crocuta crocuta
TTAAGTCCAATTCTCTGTCCAGTGTTTTTCACAGATGTAGATAAAAGTGGTAGCTTTCCATTGGAGATTTTTTTTTTTTTAACTTAGAATGGCTGTCCATTTATGCAAGTCAGTAAAAGGGTAGAGGAACAATGGTATGACCACTGTGCTGCCTGAGGGTTGATTGGAGAACTCAACCATAAGTCACAAAGGCCAACTTGATGGTAATAATCCACATGTGGCTCTTGGCCTCAGCATTTGGGAACACAGGGAAGGTAGGGCTGGTAAAGAACTGTACCATTCTCCTTCTTTTTTATTTTTTTTTTAAATATTTTTTTAAATTTATTTCTAGGAGAGAGAAAGACAGCGTGAGCAGGGGAGGGTCAGAGAGAGAGGGAGTCACAGACTCTGAAATGGGCTCCAGGCTCTGGGCTGGCAGTCAGCACAGAGCCCGACGCGGGGCTCGACCCACGAACCGCAAGATCATGACCTAAGTGAAAGTCGGATGCTTCCACCCAGGCGCCCCTGTACCATTCTCCTTCTAAAAGAGGCAGATGCTACCCAGCTGATTTCTGCCATGGACAGAGGGCCAAGTGTGGACAGATTTCCTGATTCTCCAAGAGAGGCCAAAACTATTTTCTTTTTAATGTCAAATCTTCTGGTTTTTACATGTTGGAACCTGTATTAGCTTTCTATTGCTGCTATAACAAATTACTACAAACTTAGTGACTTAAACGATACACATTTATGATCTTACAGTTCTGAACGTCTGAAGTGTGAAATGGGCTTCACTGGGTCAAAACCAGGGCATTGGCAAGGCTCTGCTCCCTCCAGGAGCTCTAGAGGGGAATCCATTTCTTTCCCTTTTTTAGTCCCTAGATGCTGCCTACATTCCTCGGCTTACGGCTTCTTCCTCCATCTTCAAAGCCAGCTGCATAGCATCTTCTACTCTCTCTCTGATCCAACCCTCTGCTTCCCTAATCACATCTCCTTTTCTGACTCTGACTCTCCTGCCTTCCTCTTTCTCTTTAAGACCATTGTGATTATGCTGAGCCTACCTGAGTAATCCAAGATACCCTTCCCATCTCAAGATCCAGACCCTTAACTTAATCACATCTGCAAAGTCCCTTTTGCCTTGGATGGTAACATATTCACAGGTTCTGGGGATTAAGACATGGATGTCTTCAGAGGGGACATTATGCAGTCCACCCCAGAAACAGATTCATTTGTTTTCTATTTTATTTTTTTAAGTTTATTTATTTATTTTTGGAGAGAGAGAGAGAGAGAGAGAGCGTGCGAGCAGTTGGGGGAGGGGCATCAAGAGAGGGAGAGAGAGAATCCCAAGCAGGCTCTGTCAGCACAGAGCCTGACGCCGGACCCAGTCTCATGAACTGCTAGATCATGACCTAAGCTGAAATCAAGAGTCGGATGTCTAACCGACTGAGCCACCTAGGCGCCTCTCATTTCTTTGTTAAAATGGATTCCCAAATAAAACATGTCTTTGGTACTATTTTGTGATTTCTGGTTGAACCCTGTCTGTAACATCTCTGAGAGTGAATGTTTGTCCTTTAGAGACATATATATCCAAGTCAATTGTTACTTTCTGGAGAGCTGAAGAAAGAGGAATGTTTGCAGCTCACACTGATGCAAAGTTCTCAGGGGAGCAGAACCTGAGAATCCATATCCACCCTGGATTGCTTTGCATGGGACGGAACTCCACAAACCTCCACTGAGCAGAATTTATTCCAGATGGAATGATGCAGGGGTAATAACCAGCAAGGAAGGGGCAGCCACTGCTGTTAAGAATGGGGTTTCTCAAAGGTCAAGATTTGTGTGGCAGAGATCACATCCTGTGCAGAGATTATGGAAGAAAGGTGGAGGCAGGGCAACAGGGTGAGGGTTTTGGAGGCGGAAGGGTGGGCAGGGAGGTGGTCCATGTAGGCAGTGCTGCATGAGCTTAAACTCGGTGGCTGCTTTGCCCCTGGACTCTTCGTATTGAACTAAATTATTCCTTTCTTGGCCCAGTTTTTGGCCAAGTTACCTTGGCCATTTGGTAAAGTCTTTTTTTTTTTTAATTTTTAAGATATTTTATTTATTTTTGAGAGAGAGAGAGGGAGACTGTGTGAGCAGGGGAGAGTCAGAGAGAGGGAGACAGAATCTGAAGCAGGCTCCAGGCTCTGAGCTAGATGTCAGCACAGAGCCCAATGCAGGGTTCGAACCCACGAACCGTGAGATCATGACCTGGGCCAAAGTCGGATGCTTAACCAACTAAACCACCCGGGCGCACCTGGTAAAGAGTCTTTATACAGTGTTTTGGAGTAATACTGTGGAAAACAAATGGGTTGAGCAGAGAAAAGAATGGCCTGTTTTGTCTGCTGGTCCCATGTGAAAGAGTAGCAGCTTCTCCCAAAGAAGACTATGACTGCAAGTTCTAGAGGATTCCCAGCTGCAAAATGAGCCATACCAGATGCCAGATCTCAAAGGACGAGGGAGGAGCAACTTCTGGGTGAATAGTGCAGGAGAGAAAGAGAAGACAAAGCAGAGGGAAACCTTTTGTACGGAGAGAAGGGCGGGTGCAGGAGCTGAGGGTATGGTGACGCAGACACAGGGCCAGGGCCACTTGCAACATTTTACATGCCTGAAGGGATGACCCTCCAATAATCAGATCACTAACTTTTGTCTTTGGCCAACAGTTTGACAGTTTTATATACTGGCTTTCTGACAATATTTCAGTATAATTTAGGGGACATCAGAGTGAATAGTATTTCGTGTCACTCTATTCCATTTCAGCTATCAGCGGAATACTTTTCCATTCACTTCTAGCTGTGGTCATGTGCAACTTTTTCAGGTCATGATTTCTTCTTAATTACTGCAACTTCCACGCTTGCCCCTACTTTTTCCTAGGGAGTAAGCTGGCCACAGATGCAGCCTGGCACAATGAATGTGACATTAATGACTCTCATAACAATGACCTGAAAAATCATGTTGCTTTTCAGCTTTTTGGCAACTTGTATGAATCTGAGCAAAGACGGAACTGGCACAAGAACTGAGCATTCTTTTCACGTGATTTATGAGCTATCCAGGTCAAAGCTGACATAGGGCAGGTAGGCTCAAGTGGAATTGTGCCTGGCTTGGATTTACTTGTCTGCTGGCAAAAAGACTGCTTTCTAGCTCATTCCAGTAGGCATTAGACATTTGACTGAGAATATGTGTACACACCCTGCAAGCACATTGTGAAGAAAGACACTGTCTTACTCATTGTTTTTGCCCCAGCACCTCACTTAGTATGGACACCAGGACTGACCTCAATGAAGGAGTAATGTATGGAGTTGGCTTTGTTCACATAGCACCTGTGTCACCTCAGGCAAGTTACTCAACTTGGTAAGTAAGAGAATAACATCTATCTCACATTAATCTTATAGGGATTAAATGAAGTGATCGATGTGAAGGTACTCCGTAATTCTAAAGTGCCACACAAATGTATTGAGTTATTATTTGTGTAATTTGACCTAGACTTTACCTTTTCTGCATACTGCATCCTTTGGGAGAAGACACTAATAACCTCACTGATTATCTGGCCTAAGTACCTTCTAAATGTTTCTAATACTTATCGAAGGGCATCGATAACTAACTAAGCTGCCTGGGGCCCAGCCCAAATGCTATTGGTTTAAAGAAAATTGTTTTTGAACTTTTTTCTTGGAAGAAAAAAAGGCGGAACTAACCCAGAGCATACATATCAAACAAAGTGTGCCACACAAAGTAAGAAAAGCTCATAAATAGCCTCTGGAGTCTCAGATGATGGAGATTTGGGATCCTTTTATACACTGATAATTGTATGGAGGGATTGATTTTATTAATCTCTGATTTGGCAAACTACTCGTTACTAAAGCTGTAAAGAGTTCATTGGTTTGAAGGAAACGTGTTCCTGAAGTATTTTAGAAGGAGAAGCAGATTTGGTCATTGACAAAATATTTCCCATGCACAAAGTCACTGGCTTACCAGTTGCTGAAAACAACTGGAAACCTTCAAGTTTCATCTTATTATGAGCTGGAACAGTGGAGTTGTATAAAATCCCAACTGATTATAAAGCTGGTAAACCATGGCTACCTGGGCCATGAACTGTCTCTGAGCTTGGTAAAACTTAGACTATTGTGTCTTTTTAAATAATTTTTAATGTTTTATTTATTTCTGAGAGATAGAGAGACAGCCTGAGCGGGGCAGGGCCAGAGAGAGAGAGGGAGACACAGAATCTGAAACAGGCTCCAGGTTCTGAGCTAGCTGTGAGCACAGAGCCTGGCACGGGGCTCGAACCCACAAACCGTGAGATCATGACCTGAGCCGAAGTCAGACGCTTAACCGACTGAGCCACCCAGGTACCCCTAGACTATTGTGTCTTAACTCAAGTTTGGTTGCCTTGTCCAATCTTTCACATGTAACTCATATTTTCAGGTCACACATCTCTACCTGTTATTAAACTGGTCATTTGACTGATTTAACTGAATGGTTTGTGTTTGCTCATCTTATCCTGTTGGTTGTCAGGAAGGAGTTAGCTTTATATCCTCCTATGGATAAAGAAGAGATAAGCCTCCTTGTTGACAGGCTGACCTTCACAGGGTCCTTAATCTGCCTAGGACACAGTCTGCTGCTGGAGAGGTGCACTCTTCCTTACGGGGCCTCAGATTTGCTGGGGATAAAAGTCACTGCTGTGGTTCTGTCCCAGCTAGAAAGAAGCTCAGTGGATGAACTAAGAAAGAACATGAATTTTGGAGTCTAGAAAAATGGTCTTGAATCCTAGTTTGCTTTTTTTTCTCCTGGGTCAGCATTGCTACATTATATTATGTTTTGATTATAAGAGACCCTGGAAATATTCAAAGGGTACTCTTGAGACATGGAACCCTTAAATGGAAGAATGAGGCTGGACCTACCAAAAATGGGAGAGAAAGATGAGAAAATCAAGTTGGAACATAGGTGCTCACCAATAAATCCCATCTCACTCACCGCTTAATCACTTGTTCCCTTATTTCAGCCTCCAGTGGGCCTCAGCTTCAAGTGAATACTTTAGAAAAATTACATGTCCTATACTTTTGGGGTTGCTGGCAAATAGTGAAACCCTCCAATGTTAAATCTTTAAATGACAAGAGTGTAATGTAAAATCTATTTCTTAAGTCTGCTGTGACCATGAAAAAAATGTAACATAGGTGAAAGAGTTAGAAAATGATATGATCAATAAATGTGAGACTCCTTCCTTCCCAAATATGTTCTAGCTGAGTGAATGAATTTGGTAAGAGAATTGTTTCTCTTTAGGTGAAGGTGTGATAAATGTAGATGGTTTTTGGATACTTTTTTTCTAGAATTCTCTGGGCTCATTCCCTTTTAGACAATGTTGGTTGGTTTATTACATTGGCTCTGTGGCCCTACAACAAGGAAGTCAGGTCACAGTTGCTCATTCTCCCTCCCCCACCCTGTCCTTCCTCAACTCCATTGTCCGTGAGGTAGGATTTTGCTCATCCACAGAGTGTGCGTGGGGAGGGGGGGATGCTGTTTTTCAAATATAATTTTTTTTTGTTTTACCTGCATTTTGTAAAAAGAGAAAAAAAGCTTTTAATGTGGCTTAGAAGATGCATCAAGAATTAACATAAATTTCAGACTGAAATTAAAAACAAGAAAAACCAAGAGAATCAGCAATCACGTATTGACTCTATTATGGTTCTTATGGGAAGTCAAACTCAGCAGGAAAAGCAAAAAGAAGTTGTCTATAACAAACCATGTGTGTCTCTTAATTTCTTTACGTACACACAGATTAAACAAAATATTAAAAATATTATTTTTAACACTTGTGATTTAAGGTGGCAAACGAGGTACAAGGTGTCATTTTAACATCTACTGAAATAAAAGTAGAGAAGCACAAAAAGAAAGAAACCAACAACGTTAAGGGAAACAAGGATGGGAATGAACCAACAAATGGTTTTAACACACTTCTGGGAGATTGGGACTGACTGGGGAGTGGCTTGGTGAATCAAACAGGCTGAAGGAGCTTAAGTTTTGTAGATGATAGGAGCTACAGAGAGACAAGAGCCAACATGCTCAGCAGATTCCCAGAAAGCCTGGCCTGAGTCAAGAGCAAGCTAATGGGACCTGGTGTTAAAATCAAGGGATACGCTTGAGGGCTGAGTAAAGCTGCTCCACCAGCGGGCACCTCCAGCTCCCTTCCCCAAACCAACATACAGGCAGATGGCATGCAGGGCTTGCCTCTAAATAAACTGAACATTTGGGGAAAGCAAAGACGACTAACCTTTAGTCACCTATGGACAAAACACAGAAGGTTCTTCTGTGCTTATAGAACAACAGGCAAATATTAACAACCTTATAACATGAAAAGGTAAAAATGTAGCTGATGGGGGAGGAAAGGGACATGCAGAAGGAAAGGTAAGAATGCTAATACACTGATATCATCGGTGTTGTCACTCATTCATTCAGTGGCCAAATATTTATTCTGAACCCACTGGGTGCAGTTGCTGTTCCAGGCACTTGGCATACAGAGAAAGGAAAAAATCAGACGAACCCCTTACCTTCATAGAGCTTAGATTACATTATGCGTTTAGTAAGTGAGGCTGCAAGAGATAGTGCAAGAGCTGTTGGAATAAGAAATAGAAGTTTAAATATATTATTTCAAGATATAAAGATAAATAATAGAAAAACTATAAAGAATAACATACACAGAGAAGAGTGGAGTTGACTAAGTGACCTGAATTTTAAGCTCTTGTATATGGGATTCATTAGATGCTGTCTGAAGTGGACAAATCAAAATAGAGCTAAAATCATGATGTCTAGAATTAGGGAGGCAATCGCCAAAACTGAAAACCGAAACAACTGGAAGAGTTCACCTACGAGGTGTGGCACTGAGGATGAGAAGAGAAGGATGAGAGTGCTATTTTTGCTTTCATCATGTCCTGTTTGTTTTGTTACTATGTGCATGTTTTATATTGATTAATATATATATTTAAAATTAAGTGACTTCTAACAACTGTTAAAAGCAAAGAAGGAAACTCATTTTTCATCCACTAAGTGTCATGGGATTAAGCACAGGTCATTAGAAATGGATTTTCCTTTCTCTTTCAGCAAGTGTTTAAAAATAGATACCATTTCATTGTCTTCTCTTGGCTGTAATGAATGGTGGGGTCCCAAGAACAAGCTCGTGAAGGTAAGTGCTGGAAATGAAAGATAGCTTGTACAGTTCATTTGAACAAAATCATGCTTTCATTTCCCCATTGTTTATCTGTGCTTAGCCAGCAGTATGTAGGAAACTGGAGCTAACATTTACTGAATGCTTATTTTGTATAAAGCACTTTGCATATGATAAGTCACTTAACACACTCAGCAAGCTTATGGTATTGACATTAATTTTCACATCTGATAGTTGAGGAAATTGAATATGAGACAAATAGGGAAGCTTGTTAATGCAACCCACAGGGTAGGTGAAGAGCTAGATTTCCAGCCTAGGTCTGTCTGACTCCTAAAGCTGTGCTCTTTCCTCCTCAAACCTTGGTTTTTCCAATTCGGACTTTTTTAGAAAAAGGCTAGATTTCAGTAAAATTCCATTGTAAGTTAGACTTCTTATTATAAGTCAATGTTTTCTTGGATGTAAATTTCTGTAAGTGGCCTATTTTTCTAGGTACCTAGGACATTTAGCTAATGTGGTAAATATTTCAACATCAAATTGATAATAAAAGTACACATCTATTATTTCCTAACATTTGGATCAAAAGAACTTGCAAAGTTTTATTTTCAAGCTCAACCAGTGGTATCCCATCTAGTCCCTATGCGGTCTATTGAAATATTCTTTAATGATAGTTTATCCTTGGACAACTCTTTTGGTCCATTTTATGACCAATTTTGCATACATGATTTCTTGTGTTGCTATTTTCTGCTGGAATGAGGCAATGGTCCTCCCATGAAGCTACTAAGTTATCAAAAAGAGATATGCTCTGGTACCAAGTTAGATGCACATAAATTTGGGGGAAATCATGGTAATAAGAACACAAAAATAAAGTAGCTCCTATTTTGTTTACATATTAGGTGCCCCATGCTGTGCACGCATCACCTCATGTAATCCTCTGCATGTCTGTGTGGCAGATACTGTGATCAATAGTCTACAAATGGAAACTATAACCCAGAGAGTTTTAAGAAACGTGTTCAAACTTGTCACAAACCAAGGAACTGATAGCATAGGGACTTGAACAGTAGGTTTAGGAGTACGCTTATCATATTTCTGAAGTTGCCTGATGTATAAGTACTTTTACACATTCTGTCATGCTATCCTTGGGAGACAAGATGGGCAGTTGAATAGTAAAATTAGATGCTGTGATTGATCTGAAGTGGATTTGGATTTGCCTCTACCAATGCCACTGGAGGGAAGTCCCAAGTGATATACATGCTCTATCTTGTTTCGTTCCGTGTTGTTCTTGAAGAACATCTAGAGATGTTCTTGCCATGCTGTTGCTGCCGCTGATTATCATTATTATGTTAGAATATACAAAACCAAAAAGAGGAGAGGGACAATAAGTGAGAATGAGAATCTTAAACAAGTTTTTAACAAGTTATAGCAAGATGAAATTAAATAAGGATAAAATTATAATCATGCTTTTGTCTGAAAAGTTATCCATTCAAATACAGAGGAGAAAAGATGCAGCTTTGTAAGAACTCATGCAAAAATTTGGTCATCTTATCAGTTTCAAGGCTTCATTAACCATCTTTACAATGATCGTTCTCAAATACTTGTCTCCAGTCTGGACCTCTACATGGCTCCAGTCCTGCATATCCAAAAGCTCTATCAATTCCTCTTTTTGGTGTTAACATGTGCAAAAGACTCCTCAGACACAGCATATCTAAGATTGAACTCTTAAGCCATCCCCTCCAAGCCAGGCCCTTTTCCAATATGCCAAAATCAGTGAGTATTACCACCACCTGTTATGTTGGGAAATCAGGCATCATTGTTGATACTTCTTTCTCCTTCATCCTCTCCTCCCCATCTTTAATTCCTCTCCAGACCCTGTCCATTTTAACTCCTTGAATCTCAGAATTTATCACTCCATCATTACCTTATTGTCCATGGAACTATCATTTCTTGCCTATAGTGTGCTGTGGTCCATCTGGTCTCAGTGTTTCTACTCTAGCCCTCTTCATCCCATTTAACATACCAGCATGAGTGATATTTGCATTACAAAAATGGGATCAGGTCATACACACATCTACCCCCAAGATTAAGTTCCTCTAATGCCTTTTTATTTCTCTCCAACACAGATAGAAATCATGCCCCTGTATGCATCCTCAATCTCATCTCAGCAATCTCCTGCTTGCTCTCTGTACTTCAGTCATACAGGTTGTCTTTTGGTTCCTTGATCACACTGTAGAGTCTCCTGCCATAAAGCCTTTGCATACTTTCTTCCTTCTGTCTGAAATATTCTTTCCTCCTCCTCATTGGTCAATGCCTACTCATCCTTCAGATCCCCCTTTTCAGGTGGCATTTAGAAAATTCTCCCTACTCTCTAGATTGAGATTCTTTTGTTACATGTTCTTATAGGAACATGTTCTGTCCCTGCCCTTTGGAGCTCTTCTCTCAGTTTATAATTCATTCATTGGTTTACACAACACATACTTATTGAGTGTTTATTATGTACCAGCCTCTGTTCTAAATGCTGGGGGTATAGTGATGAATAAAACAGTTCCCTCCTAAGGATCTTCCTTTGGTGGTGGAGGAGATATAAAATAATCAAGCCAACAATAAAATATAAAGTGTGTCCTTTGGTGAAAATGCTACAGAGAAATAAGCATCAGACAAAGAGGATTGGAAGGGCCTGTGTGTGCACAAATATATACTATTACAAGTAGGGAAAACCTGATGAGGTAACATTTAAACTAGATGAGAGAGTGAGCCTTGCATATGCCAGGTAGAGAGAGAAGTAAGGGCAGAGTCCTGCTATAAAAGTATGTTTGCCATGTCTAAAGAACAACAGGAAGGAAGGCCAGTATACTTGAAGCAGATTAATAGGAATGAAAATAGCAGGAGATGATGACGGAGAGAGGGGTCAGGTAAGGAAGGAGCTAAAAGGTTGATGTAAGAACTTTGACTTTCAGTCTGAGTAAGTGGGAAATAATTATGAAATTTAAGCAAAGGATGTGATCTGACATATGTTTTTAAAGAATTTCATGAGCTGCTGTGTGGGGAATAAACTGCGTGGGGATAGGGGTTGAGGGAAGGTGGAAGAAGGGATATCAGTTAGAAACTTGTCTGTACTGACTCAGGCAAGATATGATGGTGGCTTAGTCAGGTTAGGTAGTAACAGTAGAAGTAGGGGAAATGGTCAGATTTGGGATATTTTAGAAAGAAAGCCAACATAATATGTGGATAGATCGTGCATGCATTACAGAAGAAAGAAAAAAAATCCTAGATTACATAAAGGTTTGTGGTATAAGTAACTAGAAGGATGGAGTCATCATTTGCTGAGATGGGCAAGTCCGTGAGAGAAGCAGATCTGAGGGGAAAGATCCGGAGTCTGTCTGGGCATATTAACTTTAAGATGCCTATGACATATTCAAGTACAGTTAGAGAATAGGTAGTCAGATTTATGAATCAAGAGGTTGGGAAGGAAGTCTGGGTAAGGTGACTAACCATCATGGTTTGCCTGGGACTGAGGAGGTTCGTGGAACATGGAATTTCTGGTTCTAAAACCAAAAAATCCTGGGGCAAACTGGGGTGAGTCTTTTTTGGCATATAGATGATTCCACTTACATAAGGTATCTAAAAGAGTCAAATTTATAGAATCATAGATTGAAATGGTGGTTGCCAGAGGTGGGCAAAAGGAGAAATGAGGAGCTGCTAATCAACAGGTGAAAGGTTTCAGCAAAGCAAACGAATTAAGTTCTAGAGATCTGCTTTACAACATTGTACCTATAATCAACAATACTGTGTTTTGCACTTAACAATGGATCTCACTTTAGGTGTTCTTACCACAATAAAATAAATAAATAAATAAAAATTTAAAAAGAAATTCATACTAATTTCCCCTTAATGCCTTTCCAAGTTTACGCTTCAGCTAATTTTACCACCAGTACCCAGGAACTAAAGCCCCAAATCTGGTGTCCATTTTCCATTACTTCTACCTAGGCCTCATTCTACACATTTAATTAGTTTACTAATCTAAAATATTTCTCAGATATACCTCCTCTACTCCATTCCCATTGCCATTTCTTCAGTTTAGTTTCCTGACATCACACATGAACCAATATAGTAACTTTCTTAGTAGAAATTCTACTTGACTCTCCATCCCCTGTAAGCCTGTCTCCACACTGTTGACAATGACCTTTTCTAAAGTTGAAATCTAGTTATTCACTTCCTGGATTAATACTTTTCAAAAGGTATCTATTACCTTCAGAATAAAGTTAAAATCTCTTATTCCAAGGGTCCCTGGGTGGCTCAACTGGTTAAGCGTCCAACTTTGGCTCAGGTCATGATCTTGCGGTCCGTGAGTTCAAGCCCCGCATTGGGCTCTGTGCTGACAGCTCAGAGCCTTGAGCCTGCTTCAGATTCTGTGTCTCCCTCTCTCTCTCTGCCCCTCCCCCACCCCTACTTACACTCTGTCTCTCTCTCTTTCCAAAAGAAATAAACATTAAAAAA
Source organism: Crocuta crocuta (assembly GCF_008692635.1). Taxonomy (NCBI): domain Eukaryota; kingdom Metazoa; phylum Chordata; class Mammalia; order Carnivora; family Hyaenidae; genus Crocuta; species Crocuta crocuta. The sequence continues at coordinate 4,369,375 of NW_027532605.1, forward strand.
AACAACCTCTATGGCATATAAAATCCTTCATAATTTAGCCCCTCCTCCTTTCCTGGCTTCATCTCCCCAGTCCTACTCCATTCCATTACACCCTCATTGCATCAATAGCAAACCATTAGCAGATACCCAGATTTGCCAGGCTCTTTCATACCTCCCTGTGTTTGTCATGTTGTTATATCTACCGTTATTTTATTCTCTGTGGCAAAGTCCTGTTCCTCTACCTTGACCTAACTAAAAATGGCTCTTATTCATGAATGTTTTCTTGATCTGTCTATTGGTAAAATGAGACCTCTTAATCCATGCTTACTGTTTTCATAGCACTTGTTACAATGACTAGTTTTCATGTCTACTCCCCATTAGACTGAGCCTATCTGAGGGCAGGATCTATCTCTTATTATTTTTGTGCCTCATGTACCTAACAGAGCACGTGACCCATTGCAGGTATTCTGTGAATAGTTGCAACATGAGTGAAACTCATCTATATTTCCTAATTTCTTCTCATCAGAATTTCTTAAACAGAAAAAAGGAGGGACAATATAGACAGATTCATTTTTGTCCTCACCTAGCCTGTGATATGAGGGTTTAAAGGACTGTAGAATACAAAGATGAAGAGAGATGGTATGCAATATGCCTTTGGCAAATAAAAATATTTGTGAGGCTCAAGATTAAAAGGATGTGGAGAGCTTAGTTTGGCCTTTGTTTTTTGCCTGGCTGTTTCAACAGGAAGTATGTAAGTTACTAAATACCCAAGAGGAGAAGTTAGCAGATTACAAGGAAGGAAAGAAGAGGCACTGAAACATGGTTCAACATCCTCATGTGCACCCTGCTTCTGGCTTGTTCTGTCAGGGTCCCTGTTTTCCTCATTAGATAGCTGAAGTGTACTGAGTCATGTGAGATTATAGAACCCGTTCCTTGGCCACTTCACACAAACCTCTACACTTTCTTCCTTAAAGTCCGTGCAGTTAAAGAAAAGTGCTTACTCTTCCTGTTTTACTATTCACATTGGAATGAACTCAAAAATAATTTTCTGGTGACAGCTGTTAATAATTACAGAGAAAGCATTTTATGGCTGCGCAGCCAGAGCGTGTTTTATGTCTCAGACAATGACATGTTAGTTAACAGCTTCTTTCCCCACTTTACCCATTTTAATTTTCTTACCTTCAGTTGCATTTTTTTCTATGACAGTCACCACACCTAACCCACTGACCTATCACATGTTCATTTCTTGTTAGCTAAATGCTCCACCAAGTTCAATTCAGACTCTGATCTTTGGTCTCTGAGCTGTTGATTAGTCTGTCATTAGTTGTCTAGGACTTAGTAGGTCAGTCTGAAATTCAGAAGATAGACAGTTGTCTATAACGTTGTCTATTGTCCCCTCCAGTTTCTCTGGGGTGTCTTGAAAATAAGTTATCTGGGTATATGTCATGAAATATACTCAAATTGTGCCTATGGTGGTCTGTTCTATATTCTTGTTTGAAGGAATAAAGAAAACAAATATTTAGTTGTTTCCTTCATGTCAGGCAATATGTTAAGCATGTCCACATATACTAACTTACTGAAGCTTCATAAAAAAGGCATTATTATCAGATTGGACCAATACAGAACACAGTACAGATACAGAAACACAACTGAGGGTTAAGAACCTGGCCTTGCTGCTGTTAAAACCCATGCCTCTGACAACACATGTATCAAGCTGTAAGCTCATGGTGATTTTCCAGAAGGGAGGAAACGGCTTGAGATGCGACCACCTCACCTTACCCCTTGTCCTTTTCTTAATTCTCAGTCTTCAGTTTGTGGCCACCAGAGTATGGCATCTCTAATGACACTTTGGCATTTGATAAACTGTGTCTGCCCTTTTACTCTTTGGTTGCTTCAGCCTTTAACTCCTGGAAGAGAAGAATGTTCAATAGTGTCATAGTATCAAAACACAGAACCCAGATTCACTCTCGGCTCTGCTGCTTCTTCAAGGCATGAACTTTAATAAGTTCACAATCTCCCTGGGACTCAGTTTCCTTATATGTAGAATGAGTAGATTGAATTAGATGGTTTAAGGCTACTTCCTCCTCTGTTAATAAATTTATTTTCTGAAAATAATTTTTAACCCAAATTGAGAGTTCATGAAATTTTCATATTAGGATGTAGAAATTATTTAAGCTTTCATTAAGAAAATTAAAAATACAAACTTTCATTGAGGAAACAGAGGCTCCAGAAGTTTATGTAACTTATCCAAAGTCATGGAACTAACAGGTGATTGATCTTAGATTTGAACCAAGATAGTTACTGGAATATATGGTAAAACCTTAAGACATACACCAAGTTCCTCATGAGTGTGATGTGTCTTCTCCAAACTTAACTCTTCTGCTCCAATTTTGTATTCTAGTAGCTGAAGTGTCTATAGCTTCTCCACAGGCAGGTGTACACAGGGTTTCAATGTGTTCCAGCAATCTGGGCCTTTGTTTACATTCATAAGTTCCTTCTATGGTATCTCTGTACTTCCTTTTACCACCCAGATGGCTCCTACTGTTCCTTCACAGCTTAGTTCAAATTTTCCAGTTGGGGTAAATGGTCTTCCTCCTTTATCCCATAGCACATTGTGCATGTTTTCATCATCAAATGTACTGCATTTTCTTAAATGTATATGCTTTGTTCTGTCTTCTCCGTTAAATCATTAGCTGTTGGCAAGAATGTACCTTTTTCTATTCATATTTGTGTCCCAGGTTCTATCATGTTCTAAAGAAATATTATTTGAACCAAACTGAATGAAATGATGCCAAACATGGGGCTTTACCCTTGTATTTCTCAAGATATTTTCTGAATATGATTATATTCACATGATCATTTCACAGATAGAGAAATGCAGGCTAAAAATTCTGCCCATGATCCCTCTTCTGGGAAAAGTTATATATGCACATTTCCCTAATGCCTTACTTGCCTTTCACAGTTAAGTTCTCTTCAACCCACGATGCCACTCCAGCTGTTCTGGCTTACATCTCCATCGTGGCCATATTGCAAAATCTAACATAGGCTCCAGTCCTCCCCATACTTGCATTCCTTGAGTGATCGCTTTCTCCATTTAAAATTCCCTCTTTCCTTGGCTTCTCTAATATACAACATAATGTAGTACACACTCTAGTATTCTTTCCATGCCACGTGGCTAACCCTCTCATTCCCCGTTGGTAGTGCCTCCTCCTGTACTTAGCAGTTGGAGTTCCTCAAAATCAGTCTTGGATCCTTGTTTCTTTCTTGGATCTTGTTTCTTCTCCTATGATGTCTCATCTACTTCCACAATGTATAAAAAAGTACTACATATACACAAGCAACTAGGAGATTGGTTTCTCCAACACAGATTTCCCTTCTGAGCTACAAAATCATATATACACTTATTTGCTGTCCCCTCTTGGTCACCTCCCATGCATCTTGATTTAAACATATCCAAATCCAAGCTCATTTTCTTATCCTTCAAACATACTCTTTATCTAGTGTTCTCAGTCTCTCATCCTCCATCTTCCCAATTGTTTATGACAGAAATGGAGATGTACCCTTGACTATTGTATTTTTTGTAAGCATGTGTCAGTGCCACCTTGTAGGTGAATCTTAAATCTTTACATTTCTCAATCTTGAATCTGCCACTCTTCTGGCTCAACTGCCACTATCTCTTGGCTGAACTACAGCAATAGCCTCCCAACTGGGCCTGTCTCCCACCCACTCCTGCCATCATCTTGTTTTGTTCATTTCCTCCAATCTTTTCTATTTGTAAATCACTAGAGTGTTCTTTGCAAAATGAAATTTTAATCATGTTATATCCCTCCTTTACACTTTAGAATGTTCCCCATTTCTCTTACGGTAAAACAGAAAATTCTAACATGGCCTATAACATCCCTGCATGGTCAGCTCTCACTTTTCCATTTCTCCAAACTCTTCCCATTTGGACTCTAATCACAAGCATAACTATATCATTATTTGTTTGCTCCTTTTTCATTTTTCTTTTTAAAATATCTTTCCCCCTAAAATGTCCAAGCCTGTTCTATTGATCCCTGAATCATAGAAACCTAAGACAGTACCTGGTGCCCAAAAGATAGTCAATAAATATTTGTTGAATAAGTGAATGAATCAATTAATTAATAGTATTCTTTTGGTACCTAAAAATAGGTCGTCGGGCTACCTGGGTGGCTCAGTCGGTTAAACATCTGACTTTGGCTCAGGTCACAATCCTGCAGTTCGTGGGTTTGAGCCCCACATCCAGCTCTGTTCTGATAGCTCTGGAACGTGCTTGAGATTCTGTGTCTCCCTCTCTCTCTGCTCCTCCCACACTCGTTCGTGCTCACGCACACACACGTTCTCTCTCTCTCTCTCTCAAAAATAATAAATAAACATTAAAAAAATAGGTCATCCTTCAGGGCTCCCTTTCTGGACAATCTTCCCAAGTCAAGCATTCTTAAGAATTTTTATTTTAAGAATTAGATACAGACATATTATATTTCATATTTTTAACTTTTCTATCATTTATTTATTAGTGTATAACATTCAACTATATGCCAAACACAGGCTAATAGAAGTAAAAGTATAGTAAGTACAGTCAGCAGAAAAGGCTGGTAAGTACATAGGAAACTGTTCTTTAATGTTTTAGAACAAAATTTACCAGTTTGAGTATCAGTGTGCTTGGGATGTCTTTCCGAGATTTGAAAGATGATTGCTGTGCCTACTGCTTGGAAGGAGGTGAGCCTGCCCAAGTTTTTCTTTTTTTTAGATTTTTAAAAATCCTTATTTATTTATTTTATTGTTTTTTTTTTTTATATTTATTTTTGAGAGAGAGAGAGACAGAGCATGAGCAGGGGAGGGGCAGAGAGAGAGGAAGACACAGAATCTGAAGCAGGCTCCAGGTTCTGAGCTGTCAGAACAGAGCCTGACGTGGGACTCGAGCTCACAAACTGTGAGATCATGACCTGAGCTGAAGTCGAACGTTTAACCTACTGAATCACCCAGGTGCCCCAAATCTTTACTTATTTTTGAGAGAAACAGAGTGCGAGTGGGGGAGGGGCAGAGAGAGAGAGGGGGAGACAGAATCCGAAGCAGGCTCCAGGCTCTGAGCTGTCAACACAGAACCTGACTTGGGGCTCCAACTCACTGTCCACCTGAGCAGAAGTCAAGATGCTTAACAGACTGAGCCGCCCAGAAGCCCCACCCAATTTTTTCTGCTGTGTCATGATTTTGGACTACAATGATTTTTCAGTGGCTCTGCTGAATGTTAGTCCATTTTTATTGTGATGACTCTAAGAAACTAGTCAAATACTTTTAGGAAAGCATTGTTATTTTTGGTTATTGTCTTCAGCTTGGCTATCTTGGCTGTCTCCTACAGATATTTTGTTATACTGTAAGTCCCAGTTTAATATTGTAAGGAATTTGACCTATATTTTTGTGAAGCCAGTTATTTCCTCATGCCTGAAGCAGTATAAGTTGATAGAACTCAGCTCAAGAAAGAGTGAAAGATAACCAATATTAGTCATGACTAAGTTCCTTCTTGGTCATTACTTAGCTAACCTACCACGGAGCTTTCTTCATTAGGTAACCCTAAGCAGGAGACAGCACGAATGCCTCATATGACTGTGACTCAGCATTTTCAGTGACTCAGCATTTTCAGTGAGCAAGCACCACTGCACTATTGAAAGAAAGTGATTGGCCAGGGTTGTCATGATGGGTAGGAGAGTATCAGGACATATATATATATATGTATGTATGTATATTAGAGACAGCAGGCACAAGTGAGCAAGGGGCAGAGAGGGAGAAAGAAGAGAAAGAGAGAGGGAGAGAGAAGCAGGGCTCACCCAAAGCAGGACTTGAACTCATGAATTGTGAGATTAAGGCCTGAGCCAAAGTCAGAGGCTTAACTGACTGAGCCACTCAGGTACCCATCAGGGCATATATATTTAACTAAAAGTGAAATATGTCAAAATTTTTAGACATTTGGAACCACTTCGTTCTAAACTGTTTAGAACCAAATTCATAGAATTTGGTTGTTATTTGTACACTGTTGTTTGTTTCCATTCCAGAGATATATACCAGTACCCTGGTGCCAAATTATTACTGAGGAGCCAGCAAATGGCAGGCATGAATAAACATCTAGGGTCACATGTGCAGCTATAATTTTCTTTTAATTGCTAAATCTTTCACATGCAGGAAATCAGTACAGTTTGCTTCTGAATATATGAAAACTTATGATTTTAGCACAGCATTAATGTTTTATTACACTAAGAAGTTTGCTCTCCTGGGCTTCCATAAACATTGTGGGTTTTTGTAGGTTGAACAAAATATGTAGCATTAAAGTACTGCAAATTCCTAGACTAAAATCTAAGGCAAAGTTCAAATTGTTTACTCTTTTTGTCTTGGCAGACTGTGTGTGTTTCTACTTAACCACAATGTTGATCCTTTCCAGGTCTCTCCTTTAAATGCTGCTTTATTAAAATCTTTGTATAAATCTGAGTTGAACTGTTAGAAGGTTTTCTGGGAGGAAAATTAAGAGACTGGACTACGCTAACTTTTGAAAAACATTTTCCAGAATCACCAGTTAATATTACTTAATCAGGAAAAAGCCTTGATAACTAAAATATTGAGTTACTGAGATAGTCTACTTGACTATGTCTTCTAGATAAACTTCTAAGTATTGTAGTTCTCCGAGCTTAAGCCTGCATTATTGAAATCTTGGTAAAATAAACATTTGCCCTTTTCTGTATTGCGTGGGTAGTGGAGAGCTGACACAGTGGAATCTTTAATTCACGCCTGAACTCCTGAAATCAGCCCTAGCCAACAAACACTTCTGACCCAGGCTGTACGGTTGTGTGCATGTGTATAATGTAGACCTTGGGTGACACATGTCCCCAGATTGTGCTTTCTGCATAGCTCAGCCTGACATTAGAACTCCAGGTGCACTAAACCACATGCAATAAAAAGAAAAACCATGGTTCTGGTTGTTTTTTGTTTTGTTTTGTTTTTACATTTCCCGGTGTCTATTTTGGCAACATCTCCAGTGGGAAAAGCACTGCTTGCAAGGTCAGCCCAGGAGCCATTGCCACAAATCTTCTTCCCTTTCTTCCTTTTGGGGCATTCATGCCAAAAAGGCTCAGGATAAAATAGGTTTTCAGAATTTAGTGTGTTTTTTTCCCCTTGGTCAAGGAATGGGAATTTAGAAGAGAGAGACCGCTAAATGAGACCATAACTGTGGCAAGTGCTGAGTGTGCTCCTGGGCACCAGGAGGGGGTCTGAGGAGCAGAAGAAGAGAGGGTGGTTGAAATGAGAGAGGAGGCTGGGTGAGTTCCAGAGTTCTCCAAGGTTAAGAACTTTCTCCAAGGTTGAGGGAAAGGAGGAGAAATGGTACAGGGAAAAAACATTTAAAAAGAAAAGGAATTGCTGGAAAGTTACCTGATACACTGTGTCACCCTTAAGATAAAGATACAGTTGTCAGAAATGAAGCAGAAGGCTGTGGAGAGACAGCAAGGAACAGCTGAAGCTCAGAGGCGGAGTGTTGATGAAAGAGGGTTAACAGACAACCAGGAAGGATATCAGTGATCTTGCAGTGGTTCCCGGGGCACCAAGACTTGGTAATAATGAGCCAGAGGCAGGAGAGGACCCATATCCCATACTTAAGAAAAAGGTTATAAAATTACCAATACAGAGTGCATACAAAAGTAAATATTTAGAATGAAAAGGCAAATTACAACAAATAACAATAAGTTAATTATTTTTGTTACTTGCTCTTTGACAAAACATATGAACAAGAGAACTGATTGCCAAGGCTCCTGTTTAAGCTTGGAAAGAGCCTTTAAAAGAGAAAGGCATAAGGCTTCAAGCTTCATTAGTCTCATGGCCATAAGGACACAAATGCCACTGAAGTAAATACAACACAGCATTGCATTTCAAATAGTATCTCAGAGGAGATACGTGGAAGATGATGGATGCCTATGCAATACCAGCTTCAAAATGTTCAGAATGTACTCAGAACACCTCTGACTTCTTATAACTTATAATTTAAAAAATTGTAACGCTTATTTATTTTTGAGAGATAGGGCATGAGCAGGGGAGAGGAAGAAAGAGAGGGAGACACGGAATCCACAGCAGACTCCAGGCTCTGAGCTGTCAGCACAGAGCCTGACACAGAGGCTCTAATTGACAAACTATAAGATCATGACCTGAGCTGAAGTCGGACGCTTAACCAACTGAGCCACCCGAGTGCACCATAATTTTTTATAAAATTTAAATAAGACCATGGATATGAAGATGTTTTAAAAACTTGTAAATTTCTTCCCCAACTTAGGTATTTATTTTCTTACTTCCTGAAAATCCTATTATATCTCATTTATCAAATTTATCTAGGACATCAGTTAGCCTGTTTATTTTTACCTGCACAAGCTCCTTAGAATATTGTTTTATAATTACTCTACAGTAGTACCTCTCGGTTTTTCTAAAACATTGTTCTTTCAGCTTCTATGTTTTATATTTGAGAAAATAACACTGTTTTAGTCACCATTTAAAAATGATTTATGCTTTCATCTTTCCAGACTCAAGTTCTAATCTTTGCTATCATTTTATTTTGGTAAGTCCTTAATTCCTTTGATAATTTACAGTTCTCATCTTTGTGCTTTCTCAAGACTAATCCTTGTGTTTTTTAAAGTGCCTGGCCAGAAGCGAAACATATGTGGAACAGAAAAAAGTGTCACAGCTTTATAAATCATTCGTGTGTGTGTGTGTGTGTGTGTGTGTGTGCACTTTCCAATCCAATTCTCCTGCTGTATATGCATAGCATTGGATTGATTGCTGGAAATAATTGGCAGATTTGTTTCAGTTTGGTATCTCTTTTAGATTCCCTTAAGTAGCAGTCAGTGGGATCATAGGAGAAATTTGATCAGGATAATCCAGGATGCAGAGGAAGTTTCAAATAGTGGGCAAAGGTACTCCACGTAAAGGGAGAATTGATGAACAAAGCATATAGAAATTAAGAAAGGGGACTGTAGTCTGAAAGAAGCGTTTGAGAGACCACTGCATGGCAAGTATGGCCACGGAACAGGGAGCAGTGGTTAACTGACAAGATAAGAGGTTATGGTCCTAGAGGACTAGCAGGAAGTCGCGGCTGCTCTAGGTTGTTATAATGGAGGTGGAGCTGTACCTTGTAATTAGATCAAAGGTTTCTCATTTGATGAGTGGCCAGTGTGGGATGGAGTAGGAGGCCAGCACGATCAAATAGAAAGAACCTGTGTGGTAGAGATTAGAGAAGTAGTTCCCAGCCCTCTCAGTACAATCACCTCAAGACTTTTAATACATGCCTATGCCCTGGTGTCATAAGCCAATTGCATTAGAATGTGCAAGTGGACGTAGGCATTGGCACGTTTTGAAAAATTATCAGGTGACTCTGGCATGCATTCAGAATTAAGAACTATGGGTTGGGCACTGTTTCTAAACTGGAGAAGGTTTCATAATCCTGCTGATACAGGTAGCCTTACTCCTTACCAATTAAATTAGAACTTTTGGGAGTGAGATCTAGGCATCATCAGTTTTTATTATTTTTTATTTTCTTAAAATATTTTTTATTTATTTCTAGGAGAGAGAGAGAGAAAGAGAGAGAGAGAGAGAGACAGCGTGAGCAGGGGAGGGTCAGAGAGAGAGGGAGATACAGACTCTGAAATAGGCTCCAGGCTCTGAGCTGGCAGTCAGCACAGAGCCTGACGTGGGGCTGGAACCCACGAACCGGGAGATCATAACCTAAGCGAAAGTCAGACGCTTAACCGACTAAGCCACCCATGCGCCCCTAGGCATCATCAGTTTTTAAAATGCCTTAGGTGGTTCCAATGCACAACCAAATTTAAGAACTGTTGGGCTAGAGGGATTGGATCCTGTGATCTACTGTGGATTCACTGTGGATACAGTGAAATTATGTTGTGTGATAGCCTTTGTGTATTAAAATTATACTTGCTGCCTTTAAGGCACAGAAAAGAATCTAAATACTGCTGTTTGTCTTTGTTCTGATTCTTCAGTGCACCCTTCTAATTTAATGGAATTAGAATAACAAAAATTTGAAAATTAGCAGAGACCTTAGAGAAGTAACCCAGATCCTTTTTTTTCTACATGAGGAGTAAGAGGCCAAGGAAGGGTAATAAAATTGTTCAAGATCACTTGTGTAGTTAATAACAGGGTGGGATCCTCTGACTCAAATATTTTTCAATCTTCTTCCACAATGCTGGCTACATTACAGCACTTAGTTCTGAGATGCCAAGTGCTAGAAGGAATATGATTTAATTTATACAATCTAGAAAGTAGATGAAAAAGGTTAATGTGAACCTGTCCACAAAACTTTGGAACACTAGAAGGAAAAGCTACCCTGGAAGCATAAAAAAATTATTTTAAAACAAGTAAATTAAATTAGGTTTAAAAAAACGTAACCCCCAACATGGCTTTTCTAAAGTTACTGATCATGAGAATCCTTCAAGCTATAGACACAGTTATTGGATAGCCACTCTGTTTATTTAGGAAAGCTAGAATTTGGAGGTACTTTAGACTTGGAACCCAAGTACTTGGGTTCCCTAAAGTTATATGCTAAACTATAAAAATAAAAAGTTTCACAATCAGTACCTAGACCCTCCATCACGTAGCCTTCATGTGTTTCCATATCCTCTGAGTTAGTCCAATTCCTGAACTAATCCTAACCTTGGAAAAATCAGAACAGAAGCAAATCTCTTTGGGGGATAAAGTTAACTGCATCGGATTATATTCTGTTTGTTAAACGTGCACCTTCCTTGTGAGTTTGTGGACTTAAGTTCTAGTTTACAAGCCTTGCAAAAAATACAGTGGGCACCCCCCCCCGCCCCCCACTTCCCTCAGGTGATATCCTTTGGTTGGTGCTCTATCACCAGCTTTCCTGGCCGATATCTTTGTCACTGGCTATGGTGAAAACACTGGAGCATGCTGGTCAAGCCTAAAAGTGACTTGAAGAAAGGAAAGTGAATGCATTACATCACAGAACTGGGATTCAGAAAAGTCTCCATGGACTGAAACGAATGGCCAAAGTCTAAGCAGATACAATTCAGTGGGGAGAGAAGAACACAAGTCTCTATACTTGGACACATTACACGGTACAGAAGGGAATAGTGCTCTTTCCTTTAAAGCACTTGAAGGGCTATTATTGAAGGGTTTCTAAGCCTAAGGCCCATAGACTATCATACACCTTAGACATTCTGCAATGCCCCAGAAATTGGCAGCCATAGTTTCTGGGAATGGGGTCTGTAATGTTGATTAAATGCTCAAAATAAGAAAAAAACAGATTAGACCTAAAAGTTTTAATTGGAAAAAATAAAAAGGAAGCTACAAACAGATTTTATCTCCACGTGGGAAAGAAATTTCTCTGTTAAAGCTGTCCAAAGACAGAATGAGCTACCATGGGAAGTTTCAAATTTCCAGAACATTTGGCAAGAATATCATAGAGAGGATTTAAGCAACAGAAGGTTAGTTGGAATGTGTTGTTATGTTTCTTTAACACAAAACTGTGTACATGAAGAGAATGCCTGATTACAACTAACACGAAGGCTGGCGGAGTCAGGAAGCCTCAGGAGCATTGATGCCCTGGACCACAAAGGCTATGGCAGGAACTGTGGGTAATGGGGCTGCCTTCTCTAGGCAGATGCTGGGTCACAGATTGTTCCAGCAAAAGGCATCCTGATGTTTTTGTTTCCCTCTGAGGGAGGACTTACTCTACAATGGGTTCATTTATGGTGTCTGATAGACAAAATACAAACTGTTACTATGGGGAAGTAGATTGAGAAATAAAGTGTGAAGGTATAGTGGTTCTGAGCATGGACTGTAAAATTAGGCTGACTGAATTACCCTTCTCCCTGTTTACTAGCTGTGTATGACTTTGCAGAAGTTATATAGGCGCTCTGTGCTTCCTTTCCTCGTATGTACAGTAAAAACAACAGTAGTAGCTACAACCTACATGTAGGTCGGAGAATCAAATAAACATAAAAGTCATATAAAGAAATAAAAATGGTGATCAAGGGGCACCTGGGTTGCCCAGTTGGTTAAACATCTGACTCTTGATTTCTGCTCAGGTCATGATCTCACAGTTTATGAGTTCAATCTCCACGGCTGCGAGCTAAGCATGCAGCCTGCTAGAGATTCTCTCTCTCTCTCTCTCTCTCTCTCTCTCTTTCTCTTTCTCTCTGTCTCTCAAAATAAATGAATAAACACTTAAAAATGGCAATCAAAATTGTCAGCTCTACTGTTGTTTTTTTTCTAGTTACTAGTTGAAGATAGCTGAATTTATTTATTTACTGTGTGATGTAAGGAAAACTCCTTACCTCTCTGGCTTCATGTTTCCCACCTATAAAATAGTGACTACCTTTATATTAGACAAAGACAATATCTCATTTAATATTGCCCTTAAGAACTAAAAGAGTAAAAGTACCCTGGAAGGTCTGACTAAGGTAGCAGAGTACAACAATAATTTTAAAAACGTATGTTTGTCTTAGAATATTAATTCTTAATTTGGAGGCAATGCTTTAGATTAGGTTTTGAAATCACCAGCAAGATAGACTGATCTAGCTTTATTTGAGCCTTGACCATGTAGGAGTCTACTGCCTCTAGAACTCAACGCAGAACTTTTAATTTAGAATATCTGAGAGAGGATTTTTTTTTTTTTTATCTGTAGATTTCAAGTGCTTCATAGCAATTCCTGATTTGGCTCCCAGCCAGAGCTGGGATTCCCAGACCTAGCCAGGAGCTCTGTCTCCCCAGCAGTCAGAACCCTGGACGCTTCCTAACATGACTGACTTTTTACTGCTGGAATGTTTTTGCAACAGGGAGTGCCTATTGCAAAATTGGCTAGGGAGATTCATCATGCTTTTTAGTCTATTTATAAAGTGGTTTGTGTGTGTTTGTTTTAAAGTGAGCCCCTGTATGTATTTATGTGTAAGGCTGTATAACCTTTCATTAATAACTGATGAAGCTTAATGTAAAGGGTGATAGGTTTTTGCTTTTAAATTTAGCTGTAAATGCTAAATGAGTAGAGGAGTAAACACACATCAGTATAGCCTCTTTGTTTTAGACTCTACTACTTCGCGGTTTGTGGTAATTGACTGGACTTACGTGTACACTTGCTAAGTCAGTCATCTTCTTTATAACATAACTTAATAGCATATTTGAACTTTTAAAGATTTAGAAGAATAGCTCTGAAGCAGCTACTGAAATGCTCATTATAAATTACTCTTATCTATTCATCACATCTTTTCTGAGAGGAATTAGAGACTTGAGAAATTGACAAGACCAACCTTCAACTGAGTTCTTGGCATTCTTTGAAAAAATGATTTTATCAAGTTTTTACCTTCAGCCTAAGCTTCTGGTTTTGTTTTTTTTCCCCCCTTTCTTTCTTCACCTGCCTATTCTCCTTGGCTGCTCTTTCAGTTTATTACTCATGCGAAGTATATGACAGCTAGTTTACACTGTTGCAGATATCAGATTTTCCTCAAGCAGTTTAACTTCTTTTGGGGTGTATTAGAATCTGCTTTCTATGTACTGGGTTAAAGGTAAAAGAATCAAGAAGGAAATAGTCCCTCATATGCCTTTCCTTCATTACAAGGAAACCCTTCTGTGACAGCCCTCCCAGATCACACCAGTCTGGAGCTATACAAGAAAGAACCTCTTAGTCCTGAACCCATCCCCTTCTCTCTGAACCCACAAGCTCACTGAACCTCTGCTCCCTCTGGTATATCTTCCATTTCTTCTCAATAGGGCTCCACCGTTTGAAATTTTGCTGCATGAACTTTTTGTTTCTCGAAGCTAACAAACTATTTGGAGACCATTTCTCATCTTGTGGTCAAGAACAGAGGCTCTGTGACTTCAGTCAAATCCTTAGATACAAATTTTTTAATGTTGAAACAGTTTGAATTTAGGACCAAAGTCCAGTCTTCAGATAACTATAAAGTCAGGGAGAATGAGCCCTCCCCTTCTCTTGCATACCTGAATATCTAGCCATATTGGCTCTCTAGTGTTCCCTGATCACATCCCCATGCCTTTGCCTGCCCTGGAAGGCCTCTCCCTCCCTCACAGATGTGAGGGATCTGGCGCCACATGTGAGGGGTCTTCAAGGCCTTTTTCTTTAGGATGCAGCTCAGCTTTACTCCCCCTAGAAAACAGTCCTGTTTGCTGTCCTCACTGCACTGTGGTAGATCCTCCCCTCACCATCACCTACTTGTATTCTCATATAGTCATCTTGCTTCATGCAGATGAGATCCCCGCCCCCCCCACATAAGCTCCTGGAGAGCAGAGAGCATTTCTGGATTATAGCATCTAACACAGTGCATGGCTAGAGATACCATGTCTTCAATATAAATTTGTAGCATGAATACATTTGTGGCATGACTGAGAGCATTATAAGCATCAGACCATTCTATAAAAAATAAACAGATCCCAGAAATTATAAAGGTAGAGAGGTCATTGTCGGTTAATTACACTGAAATAAAAGGGAAAGTTAAGATTAAAGTAAGGACAACATACAATTTTATATAACGTTTCTGTATGTCAATAAATAACTTAGATTACCTAGTCAGAATTAATACAAAATATAAAGAGTGAAAAATATTTTTTAAGCAAATAGACAAAATATCTCATATTAGGCTTTAAAAATATGATCTGGTAGAGATTTGTCTTCTTTCTCACTCCAGCTATGTGACAAGAATTGTCATGGCTTCTGAAAACAAAAAGTTTCCTTCTGAAACACTACCCCTAATGTGAAACAAAAGAAAGCATTATATTTTTTCTTTTTTAAATTGTAATTAATTAATTAAATTTATTTATTGTTTAATTTGCATCCAAGTTAGTTAGCATACAGTGCAACGATGATTTCAGGAGTAGATTCCTTAATGCCCCTTACCCAGGTAGCCCATCCCCCCTCCCTCAGCCCCTCCAGCAACCCTCTGTTTGTTCTCTGTATTTAAGAGTCTGTTATGATTTGTCCCCCTCCCTGTTTTTATATTATTTTTGCTTCCCTTTCCTTATGTTTTGTATCTTAAAGTCCTCATATGAGTGAAGTCATATATTTGTCTTTCTCTGACTAATTTTACTTCGTATAATACCCTCTAGTTCCATCCACATATTTGCAAATGGCAAGATTTAATTCTTTTTGATTGCTGAATAATACTCCATTGTATATATACATACCACATCTTCTTTATCCATTCATCCATCATTGGACATTTGGGCTCTTTCCATACTTTGGCGATTGTTGATAGCGATGCTATAAACATTGGGGCTCATGTGTCCCTTAGAAATAGCACACCTGTATCTCTTGGGTAAATACCTAGTAGTGCAATTGCTGGGTCATAGGGTAGTTCTATTTTTAATTTTTTCAGGAACCTTCATGCTGTTTTCCAGAGTGGCTGCACCAGTTTGCATTCCCACCAGCAGTGCAAAAGAGATCCTCCTTCTCCGCATCCTCACCAACATCTGTTGTTCCGTGAGTTGTTAATTTTAGGCCTTAGGACAGGTGTGAGGTAGTATCTTATTGTGGTTTTGATTTGTATTTCTCTGATGATGAGTGATGTTGAGCATTTTTGTCATGTGTCTGTTGGCCATCTGGATGTCTGCTTTGGAGAAGTGTCTGTTTCATGTCTTCTGCCCATTTCTTCACTGGATTTGTTTTTTGGGTGTTGAGTTTGATAAGTTCTTTACAGATTTTGGATAGTAACCATTTATCTGATATGTCATTTGCAAATATCTTCTCCCATTCTGCCAATTGCCGTTTAGTTTTGCTGATTGTTCCCTTCGTCATGCAGAAGCTTTTGATTTTGATGAGGTCCCAATAGTTCCTTTTTGCTTTTGTGATAGTGCAGAATCCCTGCTTGGGATTCTCTCTCTCCCTCTTTCTCTGTCCCCACCCCCACCCCATCTCACTTTCTCTCTCTTTCTTAAAAATAAATAAATAAATCTTTTTAAAAAGTTAAATGTGTATGAGTAGGGGGAGCATACTTGAAAACCTAACTTTTCATTTCATTCACAAATGTAAGCTTATGTAAAAATGATTTTTAGTCCATATATAGAGATAGATAGGAGTGCTAGAGTATGGAATTTTAATTCCAAAGAACATTTTCAAAAATTATATGTTCCAAGTAGTCACTCCATCAAATCACAAAGTGCTTCCTTGTCGTCAGCATTCCGGTCACAGGATTCCTTGCCCTGCAGTCCTCAGGAGAGCATGCAGACTTGAGCCTGGCTTCATACCCTGGCGCTGACGTCAAACAAAGTGGAATAAAAAGAAAATATTCTCCACTCATGTGTGTTTGGATTTGAAGATGACACATAACATCTTTTTCAGCTGTGACTTTTATAAATGGTGTAACATGGGTAGGGTTTGAGGAAAGACAGGGAAGGAGAAATAAAGGAAAACTGAAGGATGTACATCCTCTGGGACGAAGAAGCAGTAGATGAAGTGCAGAGAGGGTAATGACACAGGGAAGGCCTTACTTTGCCTCACAACTTAAGGACTGCACTGGGTTTTGAAACTACTGCTATATGTTGAGGTTAGCTGATATTGCCGCCTCTCAATGTGGCCAATTTGCACTTCTCATCTTCAACATTCTCTTAAGACTGATTTGAAGAGTCATGGTGGGCAGGGAACTTGCTGGCCCTGAGTTCTGTTAGGAAAACTGTGGAATTTATGGTGAGTCCCACCCTCCCTCTGGGCACTTAATGCTTTCAGGTGACTCTTGCTTTTAGTTTCCTTTCTTTTTCCCCACCGGGATGGCCCCAAATATTGTCAGATTTTCTGCGACACTTTATCCGATACATCTTTTCTTTATAAGTGTGTGACTGTATCTCTTAAGTTATGGATAAAATTGATCTAATTTATTTCCTTTCCCTATCCTTCAGCATCGGTAACTTCACCCACCACTCCCTTCTCTCATCCTATCTCCCTAAGGAAATCCATCCCTTCCCCCTTGAGGACTTTGTTCAGCTACTGGAGGCCTCACATTCTACACTTTATCTCTTCCCTCAAGCCAAAAGAGACTAAAAGAATCTTCCCTTGGCTCTGCCTCCAACCCAAACCTGTGCTTTATCTCTCTTTATCCTTTTGACACAAAATTCGTGTAAGATCTATATTGTCTATATTTGCTCTCCTTAACTTCCAGGTTTCTTCTTTGCAAATTGACTTCTATCTCCACAACTCCTTAGCAAATGCATTGGTTAGGATTACTAGCAACTTGGTAGTTGAGAAATCCAGAACCTGGTTGTTGTTGTTGTTGTTGTTGTTTTTTCAGTTTTCATCTTCCTCGACTTCTTTACAACAACTACACTATTGACCATGTTTTTTCTTAGTTTTCTTACTGATTTTACTGTTCTTTTCTTGGTTTCTCTCATTCTTTCTACTTCTTCATAGTACGTGTTTTTAATCACCCAGGATTCACCCGGGATTTACTTGTCATTCTTTCTTCTCCACGTTCTCTCCTTGAGTTAGTCATTCCATGCATTCCCATGGTGTCAACAGTTATCAGTGCTCCATCAGCTACCAAAATCAAATCTATTTCTCCCACATCAACCCCTCTTTTGTGCTCCATTTATGTATCACCGACAGCAGCTTTGTCATATATATGACTCCGGGGAATTTACAGAAGTTTCTGTACTTTCAGTTTTTTTCATGTGTAAAATGTTTCTGTAAGATTACAAAACATAGCATTTCTTATCATGTTTTGGGAATGATAGAGGCCAATGGAATTTTTTTTATTACTAATAAATGTTTTTTTGAACAGTAAAGGTGAAAAGCAACTTGCGTGGATATGCTGGGGGTGGTTGTGGAGGACGCTAATAGAGGTCAAGCAGGGGAAGCACCACATTTTGTTTCAGGATGAACGAATGCTGTGGAATAAATACACAGTGTGACTATGCCCGTGACAAACATGAAGATATCTCAAAGATGAGAAAGCAGAACTAGTCCTAAAGTAAGCAGTTTAAAATGCTGAGTTTTGTTCTATTTAAATATCAGGAACAGAAGACATTATCTTGTATTTTCTGTTGGTGAATTAGGGTTTTCCTTAAACACATTTAGAAGTATTAACCAAGTAACAGATTGTATATTATCTATCATCTAAATAGTGTAAATCAAACTGTTTTGAAGAAATACTTTTCTCAGTAATTTGTTACACTGAACAAGTATTGTAAAAACGTACTTATTCGTCAGTTTAACAACTCTTTTCTGCTAATCGCTCTGTGTCAGGCATAGTGGTTATTTTAAGATTATTTTATGATACAAATGCTTGCCTCAAGAAACTTAAAAAGGAAGTTATAAAACTAGATAATACACATGACAGACACGTGCAACAGGTAAGAAGAATCATTTTGCTCAAAGCAATCAGCAGAATAACCCATGACTGGGGCTTGTTTCCTGTGGTCAAGTGGGCTCCAGCAACTCAGGAATGTTGATGACTTACCTGCCCCATCTCTCTCTGGGTCAATGTCCTAACATAATCAATGGCTCATCTCAAGATAAAGTCTACCCTATTTTCTTCCTCCTCACCATTAACACTTCTTCTTTCTATGCCTTGTTCCCATGGACTGATCTTGCGACTTCACCAAACCATATCCACTCCCTGCACCCACTTTTATTATACTGCTGTTGAGTTAGGCACATTCTAAAATCTTATAACTCTTTGGACAGTTTTAAGATCTGTAGTTTGAATGTTCTGATCTCAGGTCTCAGGACAGTCTTTGACAAGCTGAAGATGTTGAAGACAATTAAAGTATTTGCTTGAGTCGTTGCCTTGATTAATAACAAAACCATGTGAAAGGTAATCTGGGATTTTGAAGTTAGAGGTTAAAAAGGATTATTATTTCTTTCATTCTTAAAATGTTTAAGAATGAAACGATATATCTTCAAATGTTTGATTAACTGACTCATTAATTAGATATGATAAACTCAAGATCAAACTAAGAGAAAACAATTAGTATTTTACTTTTTAACAGGTTTTGAACCTTCTGGAGTAGTTGAAACTCGTTTGATTTAGAAATCTTATAAAAAATGAATCAATGCTCCTTCAATTTGGGCAAGACTTACTGCTGGTATTTGTTCCCATGAACAAACATCCTCTTGTGAAGGAAAGGCCAATGTTTCCTTCCTTTCCAAGAGAACTGATTACAGTGACTGTTTCTATTTTAGTAAGATATATAAACACATTTGAATGACAGCAAAAAGCAAAACATAGCACGGGTGGTGATTCAGCAAAAATGAGGATGGCCCTGGTCAGCGAAAACAGTTGAGACTTTTCTCATTAGTGCCATTTCCACTAACTCTCAAAAACATCGCTTTTACAGTTGACCTAAGAAAAAAATTAGATCGTTTATGAAAATCCCCTCAATTTCAAGCTGATGGTAGAATCATAACAAATATGACTCATAAGGAGGACATTTCCTGGGAATGAGATAATAATTCAGCATTTGGTCAGATATTGCCTTTCAGATAACATTCTCTGCCAAGTTTGAGGTTTCTGTGTTTTGGACTCTAAACTGTCAAAGTCAACGTTTTCATACAAAAGAATAAAGAATGGAATGACTTTTCAAATATATTTCATTTGAAGCCTGCATGCTTAGTCTGTGACTATGGCAATGTATTTGCTGTCTGAGAATTGTTTTTAATTTCAGAAAATTAATTTAATAAAAACTAAGGCAACTTCATTTTACTTCTCACTCTCAAAACAGGTAAAATCCACCTGTAACACTGATACAGGGAGACAGGGTCAGGCAATGCTGGCAGAATAGGCTTTCCGTGTTCACAAGAGTAAATATGCCCATAGTGTAACCAATCTAAGAAGTGAGACACTTTGCCAGGAGGATTTATTGGAAAGTTATAGCCTGATTGTTCATTCATTCAACAAATATGCATTGACCATTTACATGTTGACACAGCTTCTGCCCTCACAAAGCTTTCAGGGTTTGTGAAAGTTGCAGAGATCATCAAGTAAACAGGTGTAACCAGGATAACATTTTGAAAATGCTAAACAGATGTAACTTTAATTCCCATTAAATCATGATACTCTGAAGTTCCCTACCATGTATGCATACAGGTGGACCATACAATCCAAACTTGGGCTAAGGAGGTATTGTTATAAGGATGAATAAGGGCTAGGGGCTAAATAACATTAGGCAAAAGCACAAATAAGTGTGAAATCCTGGATCTCAGTGAGAGCATTTGAGGAACTAAAAGAAGTTTAGCATGGCTGGAGAGAGGAAAGAAATGGCAAAAGAAAAGGGTGGTGAGCAGGAGCTAGATCATACAATGCCTAATAAACCCTATTACTATATATTTGGTGTATTTGAAGAATTGAAAAAAGGCTATTGTGGCTGGACCATCTAAGTGGAATATTTAAAATCATCAGTATAAGTGGTATGCAATTTGAACATTCGAATTTAATGAATTCAACGAGTTTCAGGAGGTGTGAAATAGCCAAGGATGTTCGTCCCTATGATCCAATTTGAAGGAATGCCTTGTGTGAGCAGGAAAAATGAAAAAGAATTTGGGTGTTTGGTCAAGTTGCCTGTATATTTGAATCGGATACAGGGAAGTGATGGATTCTGCACAGCATTACTTGGGTGGACAGTCTCAAATATTCTGAGGGCTCATTTGTGATACAAGTAGGCTTATGTTCTGGCTCAGGAAAGATCAGGAGAAAGTCTGTGAAGCATCTCTGAGTACTCTCCTCCCTTCCCTTCCCAGGGACAGCTTCCCTAGAGGAATAGGAATTAGCATTCATAAAAGGTTTTGAATATGGCCCCTGAAAGAGCTATAAAGCCCCAAAATGAGGTTGATGGGAGAGTGAGACAGGCTTACACAAAGTAGTTACTATTTAACTATAGGAGTCAGAGGCATCCAGAGAGCTAGTCTATAATATATGTCTAAAAATGAGTGTTTATTTTTAGGAAGCTGAATCACTTATGGTTCCAAAAGTCAAGCAGAAATCCAGGAATAAGATGAAGAGGAGCAAAAAGCTCATGAGTGAAGGAATCTAGGTCTGGATTTTTTGTACTGAGCAGAGTAATGATGCTTAGGCTCTCCTTTGTTGGGCAGCAGCTATATTTGTACGAATAAGTCAACCTCATTTAAGACACAGGGTCATGCTAGACCTGTATAGAAATGTAGGTCACTGCTGACAAGATGGTCACCATTGATTGGAACCATCACCTGCAAGAGCACTCAGTAAGGAAAGTTAATGGTAAATCAGTAAACTTACAAAGATCCACTACCTCAGATTGTTGACCTGGAATTGTTGACTTTGGAATTGTTGAACTACTGTCAAAAGAAACCAAGGGAAACCACAGTGGAGAATCCCAAGATGGAAATGTCTCTTGGAAAGGTCATTAGAGGATCACACTGGGAGGCCACATAGCTCTGTGGCCTCCATCCTAGTTTCTCTGAAATTCCAATAGAAGATATATTTTTTATATAAAAGAAGGGAATAGAGATGGGGAATTGGGAAAAAGAAAACTCTTGATAGGGGCTTACACCAGCTAGTATAGAATTATAACCTATCCTTGGATTCCTGGTAGAAGGTAAGGGAAAGAATGACTATATAAAGCCAAGAAATGTGTGATGAATGCCCTTTGTCACTGGTTTTTGGTTTGCAAACTGGCAGGTCAGAATTAAGATTTCTTCCATGGTGACCTGCTGAACTTTTGTATCCTCATCAGTTTTTTATTAATACGTCACTTTTTAGTGAACCTAGCTTTTACTTGAGCAGAAAGTACATATGTTTAGGAGTCATTTCTTTTATTTAGGGCCCAAAACTATTTGGGAGAATCTCTGGTAGGATGTTTTTTTCCTAAGGTCTACTATATGAGCTATACTTGGTGATTTGAGTTTAGACCCAAAGAACCAATTTCTTTTTTTTTCTTAATTTTATTTATTTATTTTGAAAGAGAGAGAGAGAGGTTGAGAGAGAAGAAGCAGAGAAGGGGCAGAGAGAGAGAATCCCAAACAGGCTCTACACTGTCAGCATAGAGTCTAATGTGGGGCTTGATCCTATGAACGGTGAGATCATGACCTGAGCCAAAATCAAGAGTCATACACCCAACCGACTGAGCCACTCAGGTGCCCCCCAATTTCTTTTAAACCAAAGACATCTATGTTGTTAAAGCAACATCTATGTTGTTGTTAAAATAGGGAACTAAACATCCCTGAGTCTTAAGCTTTAAGTAAATGGAAACACAAACACATTAAGTAATCTTTCATGTGTCCTTTTTTCCTTTTGCTAGGTCTATTTCCTTCAAGTATATTTTTTTTTCCTTTGGAAAAAGAATCAAAATAAACAGTAGTTAAAATAATATTTTAAAAATGAATTTATTATTAAATTGTTAAAATTAAATGAATTTAAGTTGGTTAAAATCTTCAGTAAAATTTTTTTAAATACAGTTTTTAAGACAAATTATATTGAAATAGAATAGAGGGAAGGAGAAAACATCTATATCTAGTTTCAAAGTAGTAAATGAGCAGAAAACTTACGTCTGAGTTTTTTGGTAGTAAAGGCAAAATTAAATCATGGTGGGTTGTATATATTTTATTATCTAGTGTAAGAAATTATATACCTTTGTATCTAAAAGAACATTTTCTTGTTCTCTACACTCTAAGAGCAATTTATCACAAAAATAATTACACATGAGGTAGTTGATGATATGGTAGGCAACACATTTAATTCATAGTTTAAGAAATGCAGAAGCAGTCTTCATATGGCTATTTCTTACAATAATCCTTTCTAAAACAGAAGGCAAAAAGTTAAGTCAAACTGGTGAAAGTATGTCTATGCTAGGGTAAATGAGTAATGGGATTTTTATGTGAATGATTGCTGCAGTGGTAAACTGTTGAGAAGCTGGGGTGATGAGTTCCTCTCTCATGATTCAAATGTCCCAGATGAACCTGTGAGAAGAGGAGCAGAGGAGAGAATTCAAAACAAAGCGTGCTTCTGAAATCTTAGGATTCTGACTTCTAAATTGACAGAAGTTCCCCATGGAGTTACTACTTACGTAGGAAACAAAGTCAAAGTTCTGTTAAGCAAGTTAAAGAGCCTTTTGCAAAGTCCTGCCCAGGTGGAAGTTCTTGCTTACATTTTCATAGAAGTGGATTGCCATGAAAATAAGGTTTGGGGGAAATTAATGGTGTAGTTTTCACATAGTAAATTGGCTACTGGCATGTTATTTGAAAAGAATATAAACTGTTCATTGGCTAACTGAATAAAAAACTGCTTTAACTATCACTTTCCAGCTCATGTGTTCAATGTTCTATTGAGACAGCTGTCTTAACCTCAGTGTGGCAACATATTGGCTTATTAATGATCATTATTTTCATCACCATTTTGCATAGAGGAGTCTTTCTCACAAAGAAAAGAAACCCACGGTGGTAAAGACTATGGCAAGAAAACTTGCTTTGTATTCTTTTTCGCTTGAAATTTTTTACTGAGATAGTTACAGGAGTCACATGCAGAGAGATCCTGTTTTTACATTTCCCAGCTTCTCTCAGTGGTAACATTTTGCAAACTATACTATATCAGCACAACCAGGATATGGACATGAATACAATCCACTAATCTTATTCAGATGTCTCCAGTTTTACTTGTGCTCGTGTGTGTTTCATTCTATACGATTTTACCACATATAGGTTCCTGCATCACCTTAGTCAAGATACTGAACAATTCCATCCCACAAGGATCCTTCCTGTTGCCATTTTATAACCATATTCTTGTCTCAACCCCTTGCATCTCTCACTGCCACCCAAGCCTCTGACAACTACCAATCTGCCCTTTATTCTTAAAATTCGTCATTTCAAAATGATGCATATTATGTAACCTTCGGGGTTGGCGGGGTTTTTTGTTTGTTTGTTTTGTTTTGTTTTCCCACTCAGCTTAATTCTCTAAAGATCATTCCAAGCTGTTGGAAAATCAAATTTGTTTCTTTTTATTGTTAAGTAGGACCCATGGTAAGGATATACTAGATTGTTTAACCTTTGATCTGTTGAAGGACATCTGGACCGTTTCAAGTTTTTGGCTATTACAATAAAGCTGCTATGAAAGTCCAGTACAGCTTTTGGTGTGGACAGAGGTTTTAATTTCTCTGGGATAAATGCCCAAGAGTGCATCTGCTGGGTTGAATAGCAATTGCATGTTTAGTTGTATAAGAAACCATCAAGCTGTTTTTTAGAGTGGCTGTATCTTCTTACTTCCTACCAGCAATGTATGTGTGATCTCGTCTTTGCACATCTTCTCCAGCATTTGCTATTGTTACCCTTTTTGTTTCAGCCATTCTGCTGGGTATATAGTGATATTTCATTGTCATTTTGAATTGCATTTAAATTGCTAATGACGTTTGATATCTTTTCATGTGCTTATTTACCATCCATATACCTTCTTTAGTGAATTGTCTGTTCATGCCTTCTGTTCTCCACTCCCCCCTTTTTTTAGAGAGAGAGAAAGAGAGAGTGCCAGTCAGGGAGAGGTGTAGAGGGGAGAGAGAGAATCAAGCAGGCTTCGTGCTCAGCACAGAGCCTGACGCGGGACTCAATTCCATCACTCCAGCGTCATGGCCTGAGCCAAAATCAAGAGTCAGTCATTCAACAGACTAAGTCACCCAGGTGCCCCCACCCTGTTTTGTATTTTAAAATATACAACTTTCTAACTTCGGTTGTGGATTTTTAAAAATTGATACAGACATTGATATCATGCACAGACCTTCCTTGACCTACAATAGGGTTACATTCTGATAAACCTATCCTAATTTGAAAATATCATATCAAAATGCACTTAATATACCTACCTACTGAACATCATAGCCTCGTCTAGCCCACATTAAATGTGCTTGGAACACTTACATTAGCCTACAGGTCGGCCAAGTCATCTCACATAAAGCTTACTTGATAATACAGTGTTGAATATCCATGTAATGTATTGGATACTGACAGAATGACTGTCCAGGTACAGAAAGCTTGTAAACGCATGGACTGTTGCCGTCATGACTGAGAGGCTGACCCGGAGCTATGACTTACAGCGCTTCCCAGCATCATGAAAGAGTATTGTACCACACATCACGAGCTGGGAAACTATCCAATTCAAAATTTGAAGCATCATTTCTATTGAATACTATCACTTTTGCACCATTGTAAATAAGTAAAGTCAGCTTGTACCACTGTAAGTCGGGAAATGTCTGTAGACATTTTTTTCATTGTTTCATTCCAAGAATCAGGGAAATGGCTTCCAGAACCCTCTTAAAATTTTTATAAATCCATAAAATATTTGTGACCGTTAGGGAATCTGATTGTTTCAGTTAACTAGCTAATAAATTAGGTCAGGTAATGGAAAATAAACTTACAATTTTAAAAATTACAGCTGAGTTGTAGGAATCCTACACTCCCCTTTAACAGCTAGTTTCAGCTAGAAGGAAACTTCCAAGAAGAGATATCAGGGTCTATAAGATGTTGAACCTTTGTTGAGGAACTGGGCTCAGCAAGGCCTGCAAGACAGGCACAACGGCCAAACCTTGACATGTGGTTTATTATCAGTGAGTCAGTAGAGAACTGACAGGGTGGCAAGAGGGGCTGCAATCTCATGTTGGTCAGCCACCGCACAGGCTAACATAGACACCAGTGACAGGGTGCTTGCTGGAAGTCTCTACAGTGAGAGGGGAATGAGTAGTAATGACTGGGATAGAGAAAGCATTGGTACCTGCCTAGGGCCCAGTATAGAAGGGAAAGTTTCCAAGCCAGTGAAGACAGAGATGGGTGAGATGGACCTACAAGAGATGTTAAGAGCAAACAAAATACAGCATTGCATGGTTGTTTGGGGAAAGAGGGAAAGAAGTCTTTGAATGAGAAGGAAGCCCCAGGCCTAAGGGGAGAAATAGTACGTCTTGTTTTTCCTTTCCTTCCAGGCCCACAGCACTGAGAGTAGATTTTAGAAACTATAAAACCTATGGTGTGGGCCTTGTTGGTAATGGATAGTGAGTGACTGAATAACCTGCTTATTTATTTATTATTTAAGTTTTGGAGTCTACATGTATTAGTCCAATTTCCATTCTCTTCAAACACTCTCTAAGACTATAGTCTGGATAGAACAATACCGCCTCCAAATTACAGAAAGAAATTCTAGACCAAGACTAAAGGATTAACACTTACAATTTGAACAATGAATAAAATAACCCCAATATTTCCCTTTCCATTCCCTGTTACCATGATCTTTTACTCGTAATTTCCACAACCAAAAAAATTATTTTAAAGTTTTATTTATTTAAGTAATCTCTATACCCCATATGGGGCTTGAACTCACAACCCCAAGATCAAGAGTCACATGTTCTTCCAGCTGAGCCAGCTGGACACCCTTCGCAACCAAATTTCCTAAACAAGTTATCCCCGTTTCTTTATTCCCTCTCACTCTTTGACCTGGCTTTTGTCCCCTTCTCTCCTCCAATATAGTTCTTGCTGATGACCTCTATGCCATTAAATCCATCAGCATTTTTTCAGTTTCGTCTCCCTTGACCACAAGGCAGAATTCTTTTTCTGTGACTCCCAATGCACTCTGATTTTCTTACCCCTCCTTTTAGACTTACCCCTCTCTAATGAGATCATAAAGGCTGGAGCCCCTCAAGACTTATTCCTAAACCCTTTCTCTCAGTCTACACTCATAGACATGTGATATCACCTATACCTCTTTTGAAGCTATCAGAGTCTCTCCACTGAATCAAACTTACCGTCATTAATTCTTGTCCCCTGTCCCCCTATTCACTCTCTACGGTGTTATTTAAAAAAAAATCTTGTCACTTCTCTGCTCTTAGATAAAGACTGGCTCCTGTGTGCTTCTCCTCAGGCTCTGTCAACACATCCTCCTTTCAGTTCTTTCTGTCTCAGGGTCTTTGCTAAGGCAGTTTCCTCTGCCTGAAATACTTCTGCCTCCCCTCCACTCCAACTTCACCTAGTTATTGACTAGATGTTCTACCCAAATGTTACTTCCTCAGAAAAGCTTCCTAACAGCACCGAAATAGATCAAGTCTATCTCTCACGTGCTCCAGAGACCCCCGAACTCTCCTTTTAAAGGCTTTTCACTGTTTTTATGTATTTGAGTGATTATTTGAGTAATTTGTGCCTCTCTTACTAGACTCTAAGCTCCAGAAAAGGAGGTACCTTGACTATTAGTCCTCTCTGTATCTCCAGAACCCAGTATAGGGAATGAATGAAGAGATCAACTAGTCATAATTGTTCAAGAGCCTGAAAAGTATCTCCTTGGCCCCTGGGTCTCCAGGGAGCAGGTCTTCCACAGTCAGAGGGCATGAGGATCTTGAAATAGGTGCACTGGCCCCAGATGTAAGTATGGATTGGAGGTGTCTCATGCTTGATATTACCAAGTTCAATTTCTGGTGATCTTTCCTGACTATTTGAATAATTCCTAAAAGACTTGCTCATCCAGAAAAATTGTCTCCGTTTTTATTTTTAAAATGTCCTAAATAACATTTTTAGAAGATTTTATAATTATAAAGAATATATATTTTCCTATGTCATTTGAATCCCCAAACACCCTCTGGAAGAATGAATTATTCTTAACTGACAGATGTGGAAAATGAGGCTTAGACGGATTAATGATTAACCCAAATTCTCTTAGCTAATAAGGGACTAAGCAGGGACTTCATTCCAGATTTTGCAATGCCAAGTTCTGTCTTTTCCCACTGCTAGATAATTGCGCATGGCTTCTTTTTACTTGGACAAGTCTGAATTTGACTTTTAGGGTTAATAACAATAACCCAAGAATGATGTAGCTTGCATCGCAACTACATATATAGTACATACAACATATATTATGGCACTTACACATCTATTTCTCCTAATCTGTATTAGTTTTTCTTTTACTATAAGGGGGACATTTGACTTATGTAGTTGTCTTTGTCAAATGGCCATGTTCTCCTTCCTTCCTCCCTTCCTTTTTTCTCCCCTCCTTCTCCCTCCCTCCTGGCTTTCTCTCTTTCTCTTTTTCTTTCTCTCTCTTTCTTTCTTTCCTTCTTTCTTTCAATGACAGTACTTGGAAAGTTGTTCATTGGGTTTACAAAGTAATAGGATAAACCCTCAAATCAATGGAAAGATGATTTGTTATTCATCTGTTTGAATCTACTTTTTCATGATATTATCAAGCCATATTTATACCATTTCAGATAAAATCCAAAATATAAAACAATTATTAGATAGAGAAGTTTTTTATAACACCTGGTTAGGCATCCTAAAGTGGGGCAAAACCTTATATTTTTCCAGCAAAAATAGGAAGTGCACATAATAATAACTTAGTTTTGCAATTACAGCCAGGTCCTTTATTGCTGGTCATTTAGTTGCACAAAACTTTGGATGTCTATTTCTGAATTCAAGATTTGTTAGTCCTGAATAGCAGCTTAGTTGCTACTGAAAAACAGAAAAGTAATCGCAGTGTAGAAATTCTGACTCTTTAACTTGGGCTAATTTAGATTTTTATCAAATGTCTTCCCCTAAGGCAAGCTTCATGGTGGCAGTTAAAGTCTAATTCTTGCCTCCACAAATATTTATTTGAAGATCACCATAAATTTAGGTCATGGTTCTAGGGTCACTATGTTAATGGGATTAACACAGTCACTGTAGGGTCTCAGTAAAAAAAAAAAGAAAAAGAAAAAAAAAGGAAAGGCAGGCACTTGTGCAGACACCATAGATTGTAAGAGTCACCAGGAATTTGAAAACAACCTCCTTCCTCTTTCACGAAAGAAAAGAAAACCAGCGGGAGGCTATGGCCCTGAGGACTCCTAAATACCAGGCCACATCAACTCTCTCTGAAAGCAGAGGGGTTAATAAAAACAAACTAACAAACAAATGCCTCCCTGTTCATGGAGGAGAAACACATTAAATTAAAGCACATTAAATCCAAGCACATTAATATAAAAACATTTTGATTCCAGAAAAATTAACTGGGAAAAAGTACATCTTAGGATAGAGGAAGTCTGATAGCTAATTCTGTGTGGCCAATTATTTTCTCATTTACATTCCTCAGCCTGGGTCATTGGAGAAAGGCACTTTCAAAGTATTTCAGTTCAGGGAACTTTAGGACTGTGAGCTTCAAAACTGCTTGCAAAACAGCCCATAATAGTGCAACTAAACGTATTTTAAAAATGGAGATTTTACATGGTAGGTAAATACTGGCAACTAGATATTTCTTTTTTTTTAATGTTTATTTATTTTGAGAGAAAGAGATTGAGAGAGCAGGGGAGGGGCAGAGAGAGAGAGAGAGAGAGAGAGAATCCAAACAGGCTCCACCCCATCGGCTCAGAGCCAGGTGTGGGGCTCAATCCCATGAACCGTGAGATCATGACCTGAGCTGAAATCGAGTCGGAGGCTTAACTGACTGAGCCACCCAAGCACCCCTACATATTTCTTTTTTTAAAAAAAAAATCATCAAACATTTTATTTTTTAATTGAGGTTCTTTCTGCATGAATAGAAAGAATACGAAGCAAACATTTTTGTATTTTTATATGAATTTCTGAAAATTTGAAACATTTACTTCAAGAAACTAAAATAAGCAATACGTTTCTCTCCATATTAAGTAATGTGATTTCAGGGGCACCTGGGTGGCTCAGTCGGTTAAGCATCCGACTCAACTCAGGTCATGACCTCATGCTTTGTGGGTTTGAGAGCCCCGCATCGGGCTCTGTGCTGACAGCTAGCTCAGAGCATGGAGCCTGCTTCACATTCTGTATCTCCCCCTCTCTCTGACCCTCCCCTGCTCACACTGCCTCTCTCTCTCTCAGAAATAAATAAAACATTAAAAAAAAATAAAGCAACGTGATTTCAGACAGATGACTTGAAAATAGACTCATGAAATGTTGAAGAGAGATTAATTCACTTACACTGAAATGGCATCTATAAAATCTATAACATCTTTAATCATAGGAAAATGTACCGTAACAGATTATACGGGCTTTATTTGCAAGGCCCAAGAAAGTTATTTCCTAATTACATCCTGAGTATAGTGGAATGTGTTACTGAAAAGAGAACCTGGTGAACTCACGCTGAGGACTGACCCCTTCAGCTGTCAGTGGAGCATCTAGTGCAGATTATATGACAGGTGTTGCCTCATAAAGAAGTTTAAATGTTTTGAAATAACTGTGATGAAAGTTCTTCTCTAGTCTAAAAATAGGATGAAGTGTTGTATTACTAAGAAAACTCAATAGTCTAAAATTTAGGAAGTTTTTGTGAATATCTCCTGTTGATAAAAAAATTATAAGAAAGTAAGTGTGATAAGTTTAATTCAGAATCATTCTAGAAAAAGTTTCAGTCTTTTTTTCTGTAAATTTCTTCTCAATTACTTCTTGCCTAAAATCACCTTGCTCCATAGTCAGTGATTTAGAGAAATCATTCCTTTTTACGGGACCTCTAAAAATATATTCTCTTGTATGTACAGGATAGTTTGTAAACAGAATTTACATTAGAGGGAGTCCTTCTTTGTTAAAGCCCCCATCTATAATCTGTAGTGTATGTACACTGAATGATGAAGATAACAAGTTAGATTTCTTTTTGCTACTGATAAAGTATTAAAAACTCAAACTTGTTCAAACAAATGGCTTGTTGCTTTTGTAATTTGCCTCCTAATGGAAAAAATGGTCAAATATTAAACACATAGCTTCAACTGGGTCAAGGATAGTTGAACTTTTTTTTTAACCAACTCTACAATTGGTCAGCTTCTCATTGTTGGATCCATTTTTAGATACGCAGAAATAGATTCTTACTTTGAGGGAAACCACATGGTTGAATTGGAAGTTTCCAGTTACATCTCCAGAGAAGATACCAGTGTGTGACTTTACATGAAATACTGTCACATGTAAACATAATTGATTCTGTTTGATGGCAATCTGAGTTCCTCCCTGGAAGAAAGAGGCACAGACATGTACAGTAATATTTAAGAAGTATATAGTACTTTTTATCTCAGAATAAGGCTGGAGGATTTCAGCTTGAGGCTTCTGTGAGGAGACTCTTTCAATGAAAACAAAATGGCCTTCAGAAACCTTAATTAATCCCTTTTGTGCCTTTTACGTTTTTCCAACAAAGAACTCAAACTTGGTACTTCTACAGATGCATATATGTTAGCTATAGGAGTGACACAATGTGTCCTGATTTCAACTAAGAAAAATGTCCTTAAATACTATAATGTTAATACTCTTTCCTTTCCTCATAGAATTTACCATCCATTACAACACCTCACTCTCAACAGGGTTGATACATTTTCTCAGAACATTTTCTGTATTACATGACCACAGTTAATGACGCATTAGTCAATTCACATTATCTGTACAAATGTTTTATGAGAATTGTGGATATTCTAGCAGGTAAGTAATCAGAAAGGCGGCCCTTTGGCTTCCCTCAAATATCAAAGGCAGACCTTGCCTCTTGGACTGAGAAACTTTTTAGTGAGTCAGAAGAACAGGTAATTATATTTAATCTTACGTAAACCAGCCACGAGGAAACATTTGCTACTTATTCCATAATCCATTCTACCTACTTCCCTATCCCTCTCCATATTCTATCTATACAGCAAACTCATCTGAGAAAACACTGCCAGCAGTATCTGCCTTCTGTTCACATGAGAAACATTTGTCTTTGTGCAGTGAATATATCCATTTATAAGATGACAGACTAATACTCTGAAAAAAACTGTGTGTTAATGAGCCATTGTCCACACAATAAATACTGTTGTCTTTTCCTTACAAATAGGATGTGATTGCTTCATTGACACGGAACCAGGAATTTATTTCCCATTAGTGATGATGGATTTTCACAGATTCACCCACACTTGCCTCATTGCTGGTGATCTTATAAAGCCATTTGAGAGGCAGCTGACAAGAAGCTAGGAATGTAAGTCAGACTGGAGTCTTTAATCTTGTCCAGATATTTTCTTACTTATGAGGTGATATAAACTGGTAAAACAGCAGCCACATCATTATTGCTTTTAGGAATCATAATCATTTACAGTGAACCAGAACAACCAGAACTTAGATCAGTAGGAACTGATCACTCTCCCCACTAAGAGCTCCTAGCTTACCTTTGCTATCCTCTCCATCTTCAATTTCTCCCCACACTCTTTTACTTCCACCTTGAGAATGCTAGGTTTCTTCTTTCTGTTGCCCTAATGCTACCTAGATACCTGTTCAGCATATCCTTTGAATAAAAGGATACTGTGGGAGTGGCTGTGCTTTGTAGCAGCCTCACTTTGTTTCAGCCTCTTGCATGACTAAACCAGACACTGCCTGAGCTAACTGCTCCCACTTCAATTTAGCCATATTTTCATTCTTTCATTCGCTTGAGATCTGCAACACACTATTTTTTTTTTTTTTTCAGAATAATGCATGTCTACTGAACATAAAACAAGAGGACTCTTAGTACCAGGGGTATTTCAAATATGGTGAGTGAACCTTGAGACCAATGTCCAACAATCCTTTTTGACTATATAGCAGTGGCCATGATTCCTATCGAAGTTGAGAGAACTTCTGTTGCTGGTGTCCCACATTAGGACCATCTCAGCATTTTCCAAGTCATGCCTATTCAATGAAATGGGGGTATAATTGAAAAAGGACCACGAGCATCATGGTTCAGGTAAGTTACAGATTCAAAAGTTTTGGTGGTCTGGCATGGAAGCCCAACCATCATTTTCTAATCTGACAAGAACACATTTTCCCATTGAAACAGTCAGTTTAACACTCAACCTAATGCTTTTAAGTTATAAACAAACAGGAACACATGCACAACAAACAGAGGAGGTCAGAATAAGCCCAATACATGAACAGACAGAATTTATACTGTGTACAAGTATACATTTATTTTAGGGATTAGGAGTGAGGATATGCATCTATGGGTTAAGAGAGTTGACCATGATATAGTGATTCCAGACATACTTTTGAGGAGAATCATAAGAGGTGTCTTTTGAGAGAAGGTGATTGAGCAATAATTCAGAAAAGCTGAACAAACTAATTCAGGGAGGATCACTTTCCAATGCCACAGTGTCCAAAGGCTTGGGTTCATCCTGAAAAAAACAGTCATTTTATTTCCCTTAAGTGCCCAGCCAAAATGCCATGGGTATTCCAGTTCTGTAACCTGAACTTTCCCTGAAAAGATATTCTAATGATACAGCTAAGAAGATTTGGTTATTGCTTCTTGCTTTTCTAGAGAAAAGCTACTTCAGGAAGTAAAGTCACAATAGAGAAACGATTCACCCATAGTCTTTTATTGGTGCAAAAACTATTCTAGTGAATTTTATTCCCAATCCTGGCTACAGAACCAAGAAGTTAGGGTTGGACCACAGTGCCCTCTAGCCTGCATGCCTGTATAACCAGAGGTGGGGCTTTCCAGGGTTCTGTGGGAAACCATTGGGCTTTGTTAGCAGGAGATTTTCTTCATACAATGCATTTTCTTATCATTTGTTTATGTAACTTATAGACTTCAAAAGTGTTGCTCCCTCTTCAAGTGTTAAAGGACACTGTTACTCATTTTAGGGAAATGAATAACACCACACCCAAGGCCTCCTTTACTCCACTTATCTAACATTCCTCAGAGTTTAAATTTTTAAAATCTGACTTTCAAGTATTTTGTTCCCACTAAGGAAAGAAGTTTATAGCAAAACATCCTCATATATATATATATATATATGAAGAAGTCACTGAGTATTTTAGACTCATATATTTGGAAAAGTAAATGGACATGTATATAATATAAGGTGGAACCCTACTGCATTTCTCTAAACCATGGTTTGAGCTACAAAAAAGGCTGTTTTGTATGGTTTACCTTAATATTAAAAAAGGCTAATTAAGAAACCAGGGAGAGAACTGGGATCTGGGAGACATATGAGAGGCAGAATTATTTTTTTTTACATATATTCTTTGAAATCCAAGGATCTTTTCACACCATATTCAAAAAATAAAAACACTTTAAGAGGAGAAAAAAGAAAGCTATGTGGTCATAAATTTTCCTCACCTGACTCACTTTCACCTCTTCCCACATTCCTCCCCATACCCTGATTCCCTTCTTTGCCAGAGTTGCTTATTAAACAGATTATCTATTATTTTCAGAGTTCTGGCAAATCATTTTTAGAAATATGTTTTAAGGAAATTTATCATTTGATTACATCACTATATGTGTGTAAGGATTTTTATTGTTTTAGGATAGTGGAAAATTTTAAGAACATAGGTGGGAGATTGTATAAATAAAATATGATGCATTCATTTATTAGAATACTTATGTGGGTACTGTTTTTAAATTTACTTTTAGTAGGCGTTGTAACTTTTTTGGGAGGGGATAGCTGGATTTGACGTACTGGGTAAAAGGCACTGTTATAAATGGGCCTTCAGTAATGTAATGGGTGAGGTATGTGTGCAGGGAGGAAGCAGTTTATTGCTGTATGATCAGGTCTCAGTCTCTTAGCGAGCCTATGCTTCTGGACTGTAAAAGGCACAAGTGTCTCTTCGTTTTTCTTTCTCCCCCTTTAGGTGGGACAAGAGGGCTAGAATGGACTGGTGTTGAATATTTCCCTTCCCCCACATGGAAGACCAAGTGCTGAACTAGATTGGATATTTCCCTTCCCGAGGTGAATTAGGCTCTAATAACACTCCATCCAGCAGGCGAGGCTCTGGTTAAGTAGTTTCTCCTGAGGGCAGGCCTTATTAAGAACAGACTGCTCTGGTTTCTTTCAAAATGGATCCCTTTTCCTTCCCAGCCAGAAGCTGGCGGGGATTTTTCTCCTTGCTGCTGGAACTTGCTCAAGCTCCTGGAGGTAAATTTTACAAAATGTAGAGGTCCACTAGGATTGAATCCCCCAGAGTTCTTAACTCTCCTAATTGGATACCCTAAGCCTCCAGCAAGTCATCAAGTGCAGTTCAAGTTTTCTGACCCTGGAACCCAGATGATTTTCTGACTCTGGTTCCTGAGGTGGTTTCCACAAAGTGAGTTTCTGCTCTGGTAAGTCATGACTCCCTGTGTTTGCCTATCAGTCTTTCCAATCCTGGAGACATAGATTTGTCCATTGACCTCTCCTCCCTTATGAATCCAGGAAGAGGTTTTTTTTTTTTTAGTGTGTTTAGCTTTTCACTTATTGTTGTTTTACTTGTTGCTAAGCTCTTTATTTTTTTATTTTTTAATTTTTTTACAAATAATTTATTGTCAATTTTGCTAAGCTCTTTAAATGCAGAACAATAAACGGCTTGAAATGAGTTTTTCCTAATGAACATTAAAAGATGTTGTAAGGAGACACTGAGGTTCTTCCTAATGAACATTAAAAGATGTTATAAGAGAAATAGAAGAAGTCTGTAGGGCAAAAGGAGAGCAGAGGAAGGAAACCAGGGGAGGAGTAGGAAAGGAAAGTAAAATACCAGGAGCCATGAAAACGGTGGTGCAAAGTGTAAGGTCAGTGTGTCTGAGGAATGACTGCTGGGAGGTGCCAACACTCATTGGATCAGAGACCTTGCCAGCCGGAAGACTGCCTAGAGTCCCCATGAAGGAGAACTTCACATTGCCTGCACTCAGGACCTGTGCCCGTCCATCGTCTAATCTGCACTCTGGGAGAACTGTCCTGCCTCTGTACCACGTTCTCACCAGCTGGTTATCCAGCCTGACACCGCTCAGTCCTGCCACCAAGCTTTGCTTTCTCCTTTTGCTCGGCTGCCCAATGTAGGTATCTCTTTGCAATGCCGTAGGGCATTGATTAGCCCAAGGGGACCTGTTAGTGTGGTAGTGGTGGTATGGGAGGGATGGGGCTGACTAATTATGTTTGGGGACCCTAAGCTTGAGCAATAGAGAGTAGACCCCACTGTTCTGTCTGAATACATAAAAAAGATCTGAAAGGAAATACACCGAAGTAGTACAGAATATTTTGACCTCTCTGTTGGGCAATTTTCCCCAATATTGTTATACGAGATTGTTTTGACTTTGTTTCTAAATATCAGCACTTTAATGGCCATCTATAACCTTGACTGTGTTTTAAAAAAAAAGAGAGACAACAGGCCCAAAAGGAAGTCACGTGTACTCAGGCCCACGTCAGCAAACCAAGACTTAATATCTAATTTAATTGCAATCTCAGCCTCTCCAGGGAATATGATCTTTACCCTTTAAGGTGGAACTACCTGATCAGTGCTAGTTAGGTAATCTGCAAGACAGACCCCTGCCTTTCACCAGAAGGAAGGCAATCTTGCCTGAAACAATTTACTTTTTATTAGAAACTTTCTTTTTAGCCCTCTGCCTATAGAAGTCTTTCATTTTGTTCAGCTCCTCAGAGCTCTTTTCTACTTACTAGGTGGGATGCTTCCCCACTCATGAATTGGTGAATAAGGCCACTTAGATTTTCAAATTTACTCAGTTGAATTTTGATTTTTAACAATTGATATTCAGAGTTAAAATATACCAACTTTCCATGTTTATTTCTATTTTGCTAAAATGATTTTCTTTGGGGAAATCATTTTCTTTTGTGTGTAAATTCTTTAATGAACATTTTAATGAAGGCACATAGTATTTGGCCTTTATTAGGGTGCATTATTACTGCCAAATCCAATTTTCCCAGGTCACATTTGCAAATCTAATTTTTTCAAGGAGCTGGAACTCTATGATTTCTAATCAAATTTTTATTGTGTATAGTTTTAGCAATTTATTTCTCCCAAAGAATGCCAACATTTTTCTGAGTTAACAGTGCAGTTATACTTCAGCTGTTTTCCTAACTATTATAATAAAGAAGGGTCCATGCCACTTGGAGACACAGAAGAAGGCAGGTGCTCAAAAGCAGGGAGATTCGATGGTGGGCAGTTGAAAGAATATTCTCTAAAAGCTTCTATTTTCCCACGTGATGTATGAGGCAAGGTAAGCAGCTAAAAGTGAAAGAGGAGAAAGACATGAGTAAGTTTTGGGAGAGAGGAGAATGTGTGATGTAGTCATTTGGAAAGAGGAGAAGCTGTCTTATTAAGCAAATATAGTAGGATTGCTGGTTAGTGTTAAGTGCTCTTTTGAGATCTGTGGTCATGGATTTTAAGTGAGACCAGATGTGCATGTTTCTCTCACTATCTGCAGCTGCTTGAATTCAGAAACATGGCAGACAGTTGAGTTTCACCTGAGTTGGAGTTTGGCAAGGCGTTGGTGGCTAAGGGAGAAAGCATTGCTCCATAACTATTTTATCTCTGCCACATCACCAAACTTTTACTCACTGATTACTTCCTTTGGTATAAAATATGTTTCAGTATCTACCATCCTTACACAACAACAGTCAATACAAAACAAAATACTAACCACACCTTTCTTTCACTGCACTCTTCTTAAAAGAGCTATTTCCATTTCCTCACTTTATATTTTCTCTTAGCCCGTTCCACTGCAGCCTCTCTCCATGAATCCAGGGACACTGACACTGTCATTGTGCTGCATTAATTGTCAATATTTCGTTCTTACTTGAAACTGCCTTCTTCTCTTGGATACCTTGATATCACACATCCCTCTTTTCCATCCTCACCCCCATTTCATGGACTGCTGCTTTGGGGTCTCTTCTGTGAAAGCATTAAATGTTAGAGATCATGTTGCTGGGAATAACTCTTTCTTGTCTATTATTTTCCCCTAGGGAATCTTCTTTACTAACAAGTATTTAAGTATTCTTTATATGCCAGTGACTTCCATAAACAGATTTTCCAATTTTGAAAAATCCTTGCATTCCTATATCCACCAATGATTATAATGTAGTGTTATTTTTTGGTGCACTGATAGTGCAATTTGCTAATGCTTTATATTTACCAGGGAGGTTAACCTATAACATTTTTTTTTTGCATTTGAATTCAACTCAGTTTTTCAAAATAAGCTGTATTTTAAAAGCTATTCTATATTCCAACTAAAACTATTTTAGTAGAACTTTCCTTTCTAGAAACACTAACAAAGGAAGCCAGGCATTTTGTAAAGTGTAGTCCTGAACAAGCCACAGTAAAAAGTAAACGTTTACTTAACTTTCACTTCCTCAAAACAGAGGCCACTTTCTGTTCCTCAGATTTGGAAACAAGGTCAAAAATAGCCCCTAAGCAACTTCGAGCAAGGGGGTTGCTAAAACAAAACTCAGTCCGTTGAATATGGACACTTCATAAAAGAATTTGGGGGAAACTAACCAAAGGGTCCCAGTTCAAGCTGTAATAACTAAGA
Source organism: Crocuta crocuta (assembly GCF_008692635.1). Classification (NCBI taxonomy): domain Eukaryota; kingdom Metazoa; phylum Chordata; class Mammalia; order Carnivora; family Hyaenidae; genus Crocuta; species Crocuta crocuta. The sequence goes on from NW_027532605.1 coordinate 4,407,570, forward strand.
TAAAGGTGAAGTGGTTCCTCCCAAGCAGCAATGCTGTCGGAGCCTGGTCCAGACGGTTGCTCCCGTCTGCTGTCCTCCCCAAGCAAAGTCTGATACTTCTGCTCCAGGGGAGGCCTTTTGTTTTAGAGGTTTGGTGTCCAGGGAGCTGTTTGTGTGAATTATGTGAGGGCAGACTCCATGTGAGTATGTTAAGGGTTGGAGTCAAAAGTATTTTTCTCATGTGGCTGGGCAGAACCCAGGTGTCCATTGGGCCATTTCCGGCTTGTCCTCCCTCGCTACACATCTGTAGGCCTAGGACCAGGGACCTCTGCTATGTTGTCATAATCACACCTAATGCCTGTCCTCATTTATGATTCATGTTCCGTGCCTGACAACAGTCCCTGCATTTCACAAATAATACGTACACATAAACTAATCCAGTGTTACCAGGCATATGGTCACAAAATACTAATAATCTTCTGCAGACCAAGCAGGTGTTTTTAACCATAACTGGTCATGCATCAAATTCACAGCCAGAATCAAAAACATCTGCACAATACAAATAAAATACCCTCCCCCCCCACACACATACTTCTTACAGGACTGTGCTTGTGAGTGCCGCACTGAAGGCATACTTTGCTAAACTGCTTCAGGTATTTTTGTTTGGAAAATCTATCCCAGTAGGGCACAGCTGTTTATTGGATGAGGAGAAAAGAAAGAGATGCTTTTGACAACCCGAAGGTTTTAAGGTTTTTTCAAGTTGTAAAAAAATGGCCCACAGGAAGCATTTAAGTTTGTCCGGATGGAAAGCCGGAGCTGAAATGTAGCATGTCTTGTGGCCAAATCTGGTACCCAGATATGCATGGCTTGTCGGCCTTGTCCCACATCATTGCATACTGCGATCGATCGTGTATGAATTTCACAAAAGATTGATATTCTGCTAGACTGGTACAGACGATTCGCTCACACCCTCCCGAATTTGATCTTTCTAATCTTTTAAGAGATGCTCACATGCTATTCCAACGTGTAGGAGGGTACAAGGGGCTGGTACTTCTTCAGAAGGAATCTGGAGAACTAGGCAGTGTGCGCGCTGAGGAGGAAGGCTGACTCTCCTAAGTGCAAGCTTCACTCTGATTAAGGACCACTTCGGAAGGTTTCTACCTCTGATAATGACTGAATTCATGTTTTATGATCTGAAAAATTTGCTCTGGAGTTGGAAGGCTGGCAGGGGGGCACAGCAGGCTGCAGCACAGTGGGCTGGGGCGGCCTGGCCACGGGGCTTGGGAGCCAGGGTGCCGCCTGGTGGGCTCAGCAGGGGCCCCTGGTCCTGGTCCGTGGCTGCATCATGGGGCTTCCCTGAAGCTTAGCAGCAGGGCCTGGACTGGACCCCGCTGCAATTGTGGCCCAAGTGCCTGCTGCTCTATGGAGCCGGCGACCAGGCCTCTCTGGTGGCACCGCCAGCACCCCACACAGAGAGATTTTAGTAAAAACGTGCACATTTATCACTGCAAAGTACTGTGATCAACAACCGATTGTAAAGTATTAGGTAAATATCAAACACCCATTAAAAAAGAGAATAACTGAAATCCAGTGTCTGAGATTTAAGGAAAAAGACATGATAATTGTTTTATATTATTTTTCCTCTTAGTTTATAATTTTAGAAGATTTAAAAAATGCCAGACCCGTAATCTCAAGTTTTTCAAGTGTGAAGAACACTTTTGTAAAATAATAATAATAATAATAATAAAATTTTAAAAGCTTATTTATTTTTAAGAGAGATGGAGAGAGAAGGAAAGAGAGGAAATGTGTGTGCACCCACGCATGAGTGGGGGAAGGGCAAAGAGAGAGGGAGACAGAATCTGATCATGATGTGAGCCCAAATCTGCTGCTTAACCTGCTGAGCCACCCAGGTGCCCCATGAAGAACCCTTGTTAACATAAAATGTTTTATAGGTCTTTATATGATCATAATGAGTTTTTTAAATTAAGTTTTTAATATTAATTCCAGTCTAGTTAACATAGTGTCATTAGTTTCAGGTGTACAATATAGTGATTTAACATTTCTATACATTCTATAGTGCTCATCATGATAGGTGTACTTTAAATCCCCATGAAGTATTTAACTTATGCTCCCACCCACCTCCCCATCAGTTTGTTCTATACAGTTAAGCATCTGTTTCTTGGTTTCTCTCTTTTCTTTTCCTTTGCTCTGTTTTGTACCTTAAATTCCACATGTGAGCGGAATCATATGGTATTTGTCTTTTTCTGGCTGACTCCTTTCACTTAGCATTATGCTCTAGCTGCATCCATGTTGTTACAAATGGCAAGATTTCATTCTTTCTTCCAGAGCAAAAAAGTCAGTTTTATGGCTGAATAGTAGTCCATTATATATGTAACATATATATCTTCTTTTTTAATGTTTATTTGTATATATTATACACATATAATCTATATCTTCATTTTAAATGTTTATTTATTTTTTAGAGAGAGAACACAAGCTGGGGGAGAGGGCAAAGAAAGAGAGAATACCAAGCAGGCTATGTGCTGTCAGTGTAGAGTCCATTGTGGGGCTTGAACCCACAAATCATGAGATCATGACCTGAGCTGAAATCAAGGGTAGGATGCTTAATTGACTGAACCACATAGGCGCCCCTAAATATTGCATCTACTTTATCCATTCTTCAGTTGATGGACACTTAGGCTGCTTCTATAGATTGGCTATTGTAAACAATGCTGTATTAAACACAGGTTTGCATGTATCCTTTTGAATTAGCATCTTTTAATTTTTGGGGGTAAATACCCCATAGTGTGATTACTAGATCATATGGTAGTTCTATTTTTAATTTTTGAGGAACCTCCATACTGTTTTCCACAGTGGCTGCACCCGTTTGTATTCCCACTGACAGTGCAAGAGTATTCTTTGCTACATCCTTGCCAACATGCTGTTTCGTGTGTGTGTGTGTATGTGTGTGTTTAGCCATTCTGACAGGTATGAAGTGATATCTCCTTATAGTTTTGATTTGTGTTTCCCTGATTATCATTAATGCTGAGCATATTTTCATGTGTCTGTTGGCCATCTGGGTGTCTTCTTTGAAGAATGTCTGTTCATGTCTTCTGCCCATTCTTAAATTAGATTATTTGTGTGTGTGTGTGTGTGTTGTGTAAGTTCTGTATATATTTTGGATACTAACCCTTTTCTAGATATGTCATTTGCAAATACCTTCTTCCACTCAGAAAGCTGCCTTTTAGTTTTGTTGATTCGTTTCTTTGCTCTACAGCAGCTTTTTATTTTGATGTAGTCCCTATAGTTTATTTTTGCTTTCATTTCCTTTGCCTCAGGAGACCGATGAAGAAAAAATGTTGCAATGGCTGATGCCAGAGAAATTATTCCGTGTACTCTTCCAGGGTTTTTATGGTTTCATGTCTCACATGTGGTCCTTAATCCATTTTGAGTTTATTTTTGTGTGTGGTGTAAGAAAATCATCCACTTTCACTCTCTTGCATGTAGCTATCCATTTTTCCCTACACCATTTGTTGAAGTCTTTTTCCCATTGTATATTCTTGCCTCCTTTCAGAAAGATTAATTGACCAGATAATTGTGGGTTTATTTGTGGGTTTTCTATTCTGCTCTATTAATCTATGTGTCTATTTTTATGGCAGTACCATACTACAACATTTGTAATGTAACTTAAAGTCCAGAATAGTAATACCTCCAGTTTTCCAGCAATTCCAAGATTGCTTTTGCTATTTGGGGTCTTTTGTGGTTCCGTACAAAACTTTCAGGTTGTTTGTTCTAGCTCTACGAAAAAATGGTGTTGGTACTTTGGTAGGGATTGCATTAAATCTGTAGATTGCTTTGGGTAGTATAAACATTTTAACCATATATTTTTCTTCCAATCCATGAGCATGGGATGTCTTTCCATTTCTTTGTGAAGTCTTGTATTTCTTTTATAAATGTTTTATAGTTTTCAGAGTACAGGTCTTTCCTCTTTGACTAAGTTTATCCCTAGATATCTGACCTTGGTGCAATTGTAAATGGAATTGTTTTCTTAATTCTTCTTTTTGTTCTTCATTATTAGTGTACAGATTTCCGTACATAGATTTAGTATCCTGTGAGTTTACTGAATTCATTATCAGTTCTGGTAGTTTTATGGTGGAATCTTTAGCGTTTTCTATATATGGTAATATGTCATCTGCAAATAGTGAAAGTTCTATTTCTTCCTTACCAGTTTGGATGCCTTCTATTTCTTTTTGTTGTCTGATTGCTGTGGCTAGGTCTTCCAGTACTATGTTGAATAAAAGTGGTGAGAGTAGACATTCTTATCTTTTTCCTGACCTTATGGGAAAAACTCTGTTTTTCACCATTGAGTACGATGTTAGTGGTGTGTGGTTTTTTTTGTGTGTGTGTAAGGCCTTTAATATGTTGAGGTATGTTCCCTCTAAAACTGGTTTAAGAGTTTTTATCATGAGTGTATGTTCTTTGTCAAATGCTTTTTCTGCATCTATTGAAATTATCATATGGTTTTTATGCTTTCTCTTATAGATGTGACCTATCATACTGTTTTTGCAAATATCAAACCACCCTTTCATTCCAAGAATAAATCCTATTTGATTATGGTGAATGATTTTTTTAACGTGTTGTTAGATTTGGTTTGCTAGTATTTCACTGAGGTTTTTGTGCTTATGTTCATCATAGATGTTGGCCTGAAGTTCTCTTTTTTGTGTGGTGTTTTGGTGTCAGGGTAATGGTGGCTTCACAGAATGAATTTGGAAGTATTTCCTTTTCTATTTTTCAGAAATTTTGGAGAATAATAGGGGTTAATTCTACTTAAAATGTTTGGTAGAATTCCCCTGTGAAGCCATCTGGTCTGCAACTTTTAGTTTGTTGGTAGTTGTTGATTACTGATTCAATTTCTTTACTGGTTTTTGATCTGTTTAACTTTCCATTCTTTCCTGTTTAAATTTTGGTAGGTTATATGTTTCTAGGGACTTCTCCATTTCTTCTAGGTTGTCCAATTTGTTGGCATGTAATTTTTCATTATATACTTAGAATTGTTTGTATTTGTGTGGTGTTGGTTGTTATTTCTCCTCTTCATGATTTATTTGGGTTCTCTCTCTCTTCCCCTCTTGATGAGATTTTGTTGATCTTTTCAAAGAACAAGCTACTGGTTTTATTGATATTGATCTCTTCTATTGTTTCCTTATCTTCTATATCATTTCTTTCTGCTCTGATTTTTATTATTTCCTTCCTTCTGTTGGCTTTGGATTTTGTTTTATTTTCTAGCCACTTTAGGTGTAAGATTAGGTTGAAGGTAAGGTTAGGTTTAGTTGTAAGGTTAGGTTTATTTGAGATTTTTCTTGCTTCTTGAGGTAGGCCTGTATTGCTACAAACTTCCCTCTAAGAAGTGCTTCTGCTGCATCTCAAAGACTGAATCATTGTGTTTTCATTTTCATTTGTTTCCATTAATTTTTTACTTATTTTTAAACTTCTGGGGCGCCTGGGTGGCTTAGTTGGTTAAGCGTCTGGCTTTCGCTTAGGTCATGATTTCGCGGTTCGTGGGTTCCAGCTCCGCGTTGGGCTCTGTGCTGACTGCCAGCTCAGAGCCTGGAGCCTGTTTCAGAGTCTGTCACTCCCTCTCTCTCTGCCCCTCCCCTGCTCACGCTGTCTCTCTCTCTCCTAGAAATAAATAAAACATTAAAAAAAAATGAAACTTCTTAGTTGACCCGTTCATTGTGTTGTAGCATGTATTTATCCTCCATGTATGTGTGCTCTTTCCAGATTTTTTTCTTATAGTTCTAGTTTCATAGTGCTGTGGTTGGAAAAGATATATGATATGACTTCGACTCTTGAATTTTTGAGGTTTGTTTTGTGGCCTAATATGTGATCTGTTCTGAGAACATTCCACGTGCACTTGAAAATGTATTCTGTTTTAGGATGGAATGTTCTGAATATATCTGTTAAATCTATCTGATTTAGTGTGTCATTCAAAGCCACTGTTTCCTTGTTGAAATGTTTGGATTATCTATCTATGTAAGTGGAAGCTGTTAATATCCCCTATTATTGTATGACTATTGATTAGTTCCTTTATGTTGGTTATTAACTGTTTTATGTATTTGGGTGCTCCATGTTGGGTGCATAAATATTTACAATTGTTATAGTCTCTTGTTGGATTGTCTTTTTTATTATTACATAGTGTCCTGTGTCACCTATTACAATCATTGTTTAAAAGTCTATTTTGTGCAATATAAGTGGGCTAGCTTTACCCTAGCTTTCTTTGACATCCATTCACATGATATAAATTTCTCCATCCCCTTACTTTCTTTTCTTTATTTTTTAAATTAAAAAAAAATAATGTTTATTATTTTTGAATGAGAGAGAGGACAGACAGAGAATAAGCAGGGGAAGATCAGAGAGAGAGGGAGACACAGAACTGGAAGCAGGTTCCAAGCTCTGAGCTATCAGGACAGAGCCCCATGCAGGGCTCAAACTCAGACCACGAGATCATGACCTGAGCTGAAGTTGGCTGCTTAGCTGACTGAGCCACCCAGGCACCCGATACAGCCCCTTACTTTCAAGCTACAGGTGACTTTAGGTCTGAAATGAGTCTCTTGTAGGCAGCATATAGATAGGTCTTAATTTTTATCTACCTTGTCACCCTTTGTCTTTTGATTGGAGCATTTAGTCCATTTACATTCAAAGTAATTTTTGATAGATTTTGTTACTTGTTTTGTGGTTGTCTTAAAAATTTGTTTTATTTTTTGAGAGACAGAGTGTGAGTGGGGGAGGGGCAGAGAGAGGGAGACACAGAATCTAAAGCAAGCTTCAGGGTCTCAGCTGTCAGCACGGAGCCTGATACTGGGCTCGAACTCATGGGCCATGAGATCATGACCTGAGCTGAAGTCAGACGCTTAACCAACTAAGCCTCTGAGGCACCCCTGTTTGTAGTGGTTTTTGTAGTTTTTCTCTGATCCCTTCTTGCTGTCTTTCATGGTTTATTGCTTTCCTAAATGATATACTTGGATTTCTTTCTCTTTATTCTTTGGATATTTATTACTGGTTTTTTATTTGTGGTTCCTATTAGGTTTGTATAGAACATCTTATCTTCTGCATATAGCAGTCTATATTAAATGGATGTTTGCTTAACTTTAAACCCATTCTTTACTCTTCTCCCCATCACATTTTAGGTATGTGGTATAATATCTTACATCCTTTTATTTTATGAATTCCTTGACTCATTTTTACAGAAATACTTACTTTTACTACTTTTGTGTTTTCTTACTTTTCATTACTTACTCATGGCCTTTCCACTCAAGGAGCCCTCTTTACTATTTCTTGTAGGCCTGGTTTAGTGGTCATGAATGCCTTTAACTTTTGTTTGTGTGAGAAACTCTAGCTCTCCTTCTATTCTGAATGATTGCTTTGCTTGACAGACTACTCTTGGCTGCAGATTTTTTTCCTTTCAGTACTTTGATTGGATTCTGCCACTCTTGGCCTGCAAAGTTTCTGCTGAAAAACCTACTGATTTGTTTATGGAGTGTCCCCATAAGTATGTAAGTGTCTTCTCCTGCTGCTTTAAATTTTTTTTTTCTTTATCCCTGCTTTTTGCCATTTTAATTACTATGTGTCTTGGTGTGGACCTCCTTGGGTTGATTTGGCAGGGGAGGGAGGATCTCTGTGCTTCCTGCATTTGGATATCTTGTTCTTTCCCTAAATTAGGGAAGTTTTTAGCTACTGTTTCTTCAGAAATATTTTCTGCCACTTCTTCTCTCTCTTCTTCTTCTAGGATCCCTATAATGTGAATGTTATTGTGCTTAATGGAGTCACTGAATTCCGTAAGACTATTCTCAATTTGCATAATTTTTCTCCCTCATTTTTTTCAGGTGGTTACTTGCCATTACTCTGTCTTTTAGGTCATTTATTTGAATTCATTTCCCTGCTTCATCTAGCCTGCTGTTTAAACCATCAAGTGTATTTTTAACTTCATTTATGTTTTTCATCTCTGACTGGTTCTTTTTTATCTTTGTTAAGGGTTTCACTGATGTACTCCACTCTTTTCTCAAGTCCAGTGAGTATCTTTATCATCATTACTTTAAATTCTCTATCAGGCATATTACTTATATCTGTTTGCTTAGGTCTGTTGCTGTGGTTTGGTCCTGTCCTTTTTTGGGGAAAATAGTTCTCTGTCTCATTTTGTCTCTCTGTGTCTGTTTCTGTGTTTTAGGAAAGTCCACTGCCTTTCTTGCTCTTGAAGAGAATGGCCTTATGAAGAAGAGGTCCTGTAGGCCCTGCAGTGCTGTGTCCCCTATATCTCAGGGCCTGGTGCCTCAGGGAGTGTCTCCTACGTGTGTTGTGTGGACTCTGCTCTTGAGTCCTGGCCTCTTTTTCCTTCAGTCCAGTTGTCTGGACAGGTTCTCTTTGCCTGTTGTGGCCAATGTTTGATCCCCAGCAAGGATGGGGCATGTTTTAACAAGATGGGTGCTGGATCTGCTTGTGAAATAAGACCTGCCTCCACTAGAACTGAGGTCACATAAAATGCACAAGTCTGAGAGGCTCCTGGTGGCTCAGTCAGTTGAGTGACTTTGGCTCAGGTCATGATCTCACGGTCCTTGAGTTCAAGTCCCATGTCAGGCTCTGTGCTGACAGCTCAGAGCCTGCTTCAGATTCTGTGTCTTCCTCTCTCTGCCCCTCCCCTGTTTGTGTGTGCATTCTCTCTTTCTCTCTCAAAAATAAACATTAAAAAAATTAAAAAGCACAAGTCTGAGATGAGGTGTTGGGGAGTTTGCACTGGTCTTCTGGGGGAGGAGAGCTTAGCAATGGGACTGAGGCCAGTGTGACTGGGAAGGGTAGATCCTCCCAAGCATGAAGGTCAGGTAGCAAGCTTGTTGCACTGCTGTTCCCCTCAGGTGGCCCTATGGAATGGTGCCCGCCAACAACTTCTGTTCTTGGGGGGGTGGGGGGGGGGATGTTGCTGTGATTTCTGAATCTCTAGGCCACAGTCCGAGATGAGTAAATCATTCTCCCTCCTGTCTGCCCCAGGCATTTGCAAACCTGCTGATTCTATGCTGTGTCTGCAAAGGCTGTTTGTTATGCTCTTTCTTTATAGATGGGGTCTCTGCATCCTAATGCCCTCAGGCTCTCCCAGAGCCACCTGCTGATTTTTATAATTCCAGGCTTTAATTTCTGCTGGTTGTAAAAACTCACAAAGTATAGCCATCTCACTTTCAAATTCATATGAAGGGGATGGGGATTCATTTAACCTATGCAGGCTCGCTGTAATGAGTACTTTTAATGAAAAAATACATCAGAAAAAGGTACACTGATGAATTAATGTATTGAAGTAAACCTGTATTTTCTTAGTCATGGGCTGTGTGTGATGCTGTGGTGAGAACATGGGCTCTAGAGCCAGACTGCCTATGTTCTAATCCTGTCCCTTCACTTCTAGTGTGTAACAAAGGTAACCTCTACATATATCAGTTTTCTAATATTTACAATGGTGAATAATTGTACTTATTTCATACAGTTGGTGGTTTATTGGTATTTGACATCCAAAGCCCTTAGAATACCTGGCACATAGTATATTTACTTGAAAAATAACACCCATATATATATTGGACTCATTTTTTAGTTAACATGTAATAAATGTCCAGTGGGCTGTATAGCTTGTATAGTCCTGGAGGGCATGTCTGCATCATTCGTCTGCATCTTCAGCAGTAAGCATGGTGCCTGGCAAGTGGTAGATGCCTGAGTGAATGAAATCAGACATGATTAGAACCCAAGTATAATTTTGCCATCTGTAAGCAGCTGCCTAGTTTATTTGACCTCTCAGCTATAAATGAGGAGAACTTCATAGGTGTGTTGGGGGGATAAAGTATTCATGTAAATACTTTAGAGTCTGTCACATACGGCATCAGAGGTGTTTGCTATTAGTTCAAATGCCGACAGCCTATGGAATTGAGAGTTTGAGATGTTAAACTGTGTCAGCCTAGTCTAGTGTCTGTCAAAGCTATTGCTAGAAAGCCCTGCTCAGTAAAGCAATCTGTAGCATATCCATTTCTTCACTTCCTCCTCTTCCTGCTAACTAAACAAAAAAAAAACCTCAAAAACAAAACAAAAAAAAAACAATGGTTTGTAAGTCTTCTTTTGATTGCTCTAGCGTGGAAGGCACTGTTGTATGGCTACTCAGTAGTTATTCCTTTCTCTCTTTCTCTCAGAGCCTCAGTTTATTTGGAATGAGGGGATAGGTTAGAGTTTTGTTCCAATCCTTCATTCCCTTTCTGCAATAGAATTAGACATCTAAACATTTTTGTATGTGACTTTGTAGTACTTTCCACTGGAACAGGCAGAGGATATATATCCTTGCCCAGTTTGTGTTGGAATTGGCCAGAAAATTTGTTTGGCAAATGGAATGTTACTGTACATGACATTAGCAGAGACTCTAAATGTGTTTGTGTGATTTTTATCTGGCTTCTTGTACACCTACCATTTGCCACGAGACTATTCTAGGGTCGTCAGTGGCGCCAGAATAAGAATATGCATGGAGCACACATGAAATCACACACAGTCTGTATCCAAGTCCAGTTGATCCCAGCCAAAGCCAGCAGACTTACAGATGACCTGCATGTCCATAAGTGAGGAACAGATGCTGTTTTTATAAACCACTAAGATTTGGGGAGTTGATTATTATGGAATATCACAGTGAAAGCTGGCTAATATAGGCACTAGTCTGCCTAGTTCCAGAAGATTAATCATAATTAATCTAAGATAATCCTGTTGCCCTTTTCTATACAAGAGAATTTCCAGATTCGCATGAAGCTAAATATGGCCAACTGATCCAGTCTTGGCCAGTAAAATATATAACAATATCTACTGGGGACTTCTGGGAAAGCTTTTGCCAGGGGCATTATAGGGTCTGAAAGTGGTTTTTCCCTTTTCTTCCTTGCTTGAAGTGTCAGTGGGCATTTTGAGACCATAATTTGAGATCACAAAGATGGAAAAACTAACAGCTACACATGATGGAGCAAACAAATAGAAAGTCTAGACTCCTGATGACATGGCTTAGAGGTTGACGACCATCAACAACTACCTATCTCTACACCTCTTATTTAATCAGATTTTTTGCTTCTTGCTTTCCAAGTCATTCTTCACCTACTATAGCTGAAATAATTTCAATTTCATCATCTAAGTAACTATTTCTCTGAGGTAAGTGATGAATAAGAAAAGGGAGCTGATCACAGTCTCCTTATTTGTTAGGTTATTAGAGCCTGATGTGTGTGTGTAGTTTTGTTTGTTTGCTTGTTTTTCCTGTGTTGCCTCTTTGTAAAAACGTTAGGTTATTAGAGCCTGATGTGTGTGTGTAGTTTTGCTTGTTTGCTTGTTTTTCCTGTGTTGCCTCTTTGTAAAAACGTTTATAATAGTGAACAATTAGCGTATGGGTACTTTTAACCAAAAATGTGGTGGAGACTGATTTGGATACAGTATCCTGGCCAACACTGGAGATCACTATGTCAACTTGTTATTTCTTAAAAGGAAGCTGTGTCAACCATAGAGTCACAGTAAGAACATCTCTTAAAGGGTTGCTGGCAGGANGTGCAATACTACCATCTTCAACTTGCACTGGGTATATCCTCCCTGTAAATTTGGAGTATGTGTGAATTGCTACCAAATGAAAAGCAAAAATTGCCAATAGAGTGCCACCCACAAGGCTTTTCCTTGGCTGGGATGAGTGAAGAGTCAGGTATATGAACCAAGGAACTTGATGCCTACATAGAACAGTCTTGGAAAAGTTCATTATAATGTTGGAGACTCTTCATATTATAAGAGCAAAATGTGGGATAAAGTCAAATTGTCCTTGTTAAAGCAGTAAACTGAAGCTCTTCTCAAATCCATCCTCAGAAGAAGACATTAAACAGACACCTTTAGTGAGAGGAAAACCTCTTAGTGCTGTGCTTCTGTAGAATCCCTCAGTCTTGGAAGCAGCAGCTGTGGGCAAGGGTGCAGCCTCCAAGCCAGCCAGCAGCATAAAGTCGACCTGTCCAACCCTCACTTTTCCTTTAAATTCACCAGCAAACCTAACCAGAGGGAATGTCAAAACAGAAAACAAAGATAAAATGGACAAAACAGCATACAAAAAAATCCTTGATATCTTGCTTCTTTGGTAGAAAATAAGACTTCTCTGATTCATGTAAAATCTTCAGGAATGATAATAAGCATGGCATTCTGATAACCCCTCACTACCGGCTGTGTGGTCATTGCTTACTGTGCTTGCAGGATCTCAACAATAAGAGGGACTGGAATGTTTTTGGGGAGTGCTGGAAACAAGAGTAACCAGCGATGGTATCGGGATACATCATAAATTGAATACTGAATTTTGAAAACCTTACTCCTTCATCAAAGGGTTTGGCAACCAGGAAGCTGATCTAGTTAATGGTAGGACTATCTTAGTCTATTTGGGCTGCTATAATAAAATACCATAGTCGGATAGCTTAAAAAGCAAACATTTTTTCCTCATAGTTCTGGAGACTGAAAAGTCCAAGATCAAGGTATTGAAAGATTTTGTCTGCTGAGCGTCCCTTCTTGGTTCATAGACAACTGTCTTCTTACTGTGTCCTCACAGGACAGAGGCAAGGGAATTTTCTGGGTTCCTTTTTATAAGGGCACTGATGTATTCATAAGGACAGAACCTAATCACCTCCCACTGACCCACCTCAAAGTATCATCACATGGAGGAGGTTAGATTCAACAAATAAATTTTGGGGGAGACACATTCAATCAATAGCAAGGACCAATGAAATTATCAATGAAGTGTCAAAAAGAGACTTTTGAAATGGATTTGAAGGTGTTCCGGATCTCTTGAAAAATGAAAAGGAATTAGTGATGTTGAAACCTAAGGACTGGCTATCAGGAAGAAATTTTAGAGATATAATGCCTGACAGGTTTGATGATCTGGTGGCCAACATTCCATTGCTTGAGTACACAAGGTGACATGGAGAACTGCACTTTGTCTCTAGGCTACCAAACTACTTTGGCCAAACTGAGGTCCCAAGACGTATGGTGCCATAGACTAATTATTCTGGAAGATCAAAAATGTGGAATAACATCTTTGCTGAGACATATCAGGTGTAGCTGATGTCATGGTCTATGTGGGAATTTCAAAAGGACAGTATGACTGAGAAGTCCTTAAAACTGTCCAAGATGGAAATTTTCATGAACTCCTAAAAAAGCAATTTATTGACAGAAAAGAAGCCAAGGACATTCTGGTACATATATACTACTAAAGACACAGAGAAGATATAAGCATTTCTTTAAAAGTTATCAGAAAAGCAAGTTCAGGAAAACCCAGCAACCATGATCTTACTAATCAGATCTGGTGTTTAGACCTATCACTAAGAAAGCATCTTCATGTAGAGTATGAAGTTGAAGTCTGGGCAATTGTAAATTTCTCAGAGATGTGGTAATTATTCCAAAAGGAATTCCATATGAGGTTCATAAGTTATTTGGCTGTATCAAGTGGCTGATGATTTTGTTTCTCAGAGAATGTTAAACAATGTTTCCGACTTACTCAGGAATTCCATTATTGGTCACAGAATCATACCAATCATGAAGATAAATTATAGGTGAAGAATGTTATCTACCATGCAGCAAAAGATGCAGTATCTATACTAAAAGCCAGCAAATTCAGTTTCAACAAACCCTAAATGTCCCAGAGATACTGTAACCTGGCACAATGGAAATGTATTATTGGTAGCTATTAAAACTTTTCAGGCAGGATTCATGGGGATTTTAAGAAACAAGAGACTTCATTTTTAAAACCTGTGCCTGACTTTTAAGGGTACTCTTTTAAATAACACTTTTTACTTAAATGAAGCTTTGCTGATTTTAAGTGTTAAATGTTTTGCACTAGTCATTTAAAAAAATGTTTACAAAGTACCTTTGCTAAAATAAAAATATAACATGTAAGGCAAAAACTAATGTATTTGCAAAGAGAAATAGATGAATTCATTATCATGATTGAAGACTTCAATACCCCTCTGTCAGAATGGACAGATTCAGCAGGCAAAATTTAGTAAGGACATAGTTGAATTCAACAACATTATCAATCAACTGGATATAATTAACATCTACAGACCACTTTATCCAAAACCACAAAATACATATTCTTCTAAGGCTCACATGGAACGTTCACCATGGTAGACCACATTCTGGACAAAAACACACCTTAACAAAATTAAAAGAATAGAAATCAAACAGTATCTTCTCTTAGACCACAATGGAGTCAGCTAGAAACCAAGAACAGAAAAATAATAGGAAAATCCTCAAACATGTGGAAATTAAAAAGCATACTTTTAAATAACACCTTGATCAAGAAGATATCTCAGGAGAAATTTAAAAATACTTTCAACTACATGAAAATGAAAGTGCAACTTATCAAATACATGGATGCAGTAAAAACAGCACTTAGAGGGATTTACAGCATTAACATAAATATTAGAAAAGAAATTTATATAATCAATATTCTAAATTTCCAACTTAAACTAGAAAAAGAAGAGCAAATGAAATCCAAAGTAAAAAGAAGAAAAGAAATAATTAGAGCAGAAGTCAACAAATGGAACACAGGGAATCAATAGAGGATATTAATGAAACCAAAAGCAGTTTCTTGGAAATAATAAATGAAATTAATAAGCTGCTAGTCAGGCTAATAAAAAAGGACACAAATTACTAATATCAAAAATGAAAGAGAAGACACCATTATAGATTCCATAGACATTAAAAGGATAATCAAGGAATAGTATGAACAACTCTGTGCCTGCAAATTTGATAACTTAGATTAAATGGATCAATTCCTTGAAAGACACCATCTGCTAAAACTCGCACTAAAAAGAAATAAATGAAACAAATGGGCCTATATTTATTACAGAAATGAAATCAATAGTTACAAAACAGAAAGCACCAAGTACATTTGTGTATTCTACCAAACACTTAAGGAAGAAATTATACCAACTCTCTATATTTTTTTTCAGAGGAGAGGAGCAGAGGGGATACTTCTTCACTCCTTCTATGAGGCCAGCATTACCTAACACCAAAACAAATACATTGCAAGAAAATAAAAGTACAGATGAATATGTCTTACGAATGTAGAGGTAAAAATCTTCAACACGATATTAGCAAATCAAATCCAGTGATGTATAAAAAGAATTGTATACTATCACCAAATAGGATTTATCTCAGGTATGCAAAATTGTTTTAACATTTGAAAATCAACTGATGTAATTCATCACATCAACAAGCTAAAAAAAGAACAATCTAATGATTGTATTAATACAGAAAGAGCATTTGACAAAATCTAACACCAATTCATGGTATAAAGTCAGTAAATTAGGAATAGGGAAACCTTTCTCAACTTAAGAATAATAAAAAAAAAAACAAGCCCAAAACTAAAAACAAAACAAAACCTACAGCTAACCTCATACTTAATGGTGAGAAACTTGAAACTTTCCCACTAAGCTCAGGTACAAGGCAAGGATAAGGATGTTCCCTTAAACCATTCCTTTTCAACACTGGAAGTGCTAGCAAATGCAACAAGACAAGAAAAGGAAATAAAGGTGTAAAGATGGGGAAGGGAGAAATAAAACTGTCATTGTTCACAGATGACATAACTGTCTATGTAGAAGATCTGAAAGAATCAACAAAAAACTCTTGGAACTAATAAGCAGTTATAGAAAGGTTGCAGGATCCATGGTTAATACACAGAAGTCAATTGTTTTCCTATATACCAGCAGAGGACAGGTCAAATTTGAAATTAAATTTCAAATTTACATAATACCATTATATTACTATCCAAAAAATTAAATACTTAGATAAAAATGTAACAAAATACGCACAAGATTTATATGAAGAAAACTATAAGCTATGATGTGCATTCTTCTCATTCTGATCGGTAGATTCAATGCAATCCCAATCAAAATCACAGCTAGTTATTTTGTGATTATCAACATCCTTATTCTAAAGTGTATATGGAGGGGCGCCTGGGTGGCTTAGTTGGTTAAGCGTCCGACTTTCGCTTAGGTCATGATCTCGCGGTTTGTGGGTTCGAGCCCCGCGTCGGGCTCTGTGCTGACTGCCAGCTCAGAGCCTGGAGCCTGTTTCTGAGTCTGTGTCTCCCTCTCTCTCTGACCCTCCCCTGCTCATGCTCTCTCTCTCTCTCTCCTAGAAATAAATAAAAAAATATTTTAAAAAAAAAGTGTATATGGAGAGGCAATGATCCAGAATAGCCCACACAATATAGAAGGAAAACAAAATTGGAGGGTTGACACTACCTAACTTCAAGACCTAATATAAAGTTACATTAAGACTGTGTGGTATTGGCTAAATATAGACATATAGACCAGTGGAACAGAATAGAAAGTCAACAAATAGATAATGGTAACTGATTCTTGACATAAGAAATGGTCTTTTCAACAAATGGTGCTGAACAATTGGATCCTTCACAAAATTAACTCAAAATGGATCACAGTCTTAAGTGTGAAATGCCAAACTATAAAACTCCTAGAAGATCACATAGATGAAACCTAGATAACCTTGGGTATAGCAATGACTACTTAGATTAACACCAAAAGCACAATCCATAAAAAAAAAATTGGTAAAGTATATTTTTTGTTGCTTATTTAGTTTTGAGAGAGAGACAGGGAGACAGAGTGTGAATGGGAGAGGAGCATAGAGAAAGGGAGACACAGAATCTGAAGGAGGCTTCAGGCTCTGAGCTGTCAACACAGGGCCCGACACGGGGCTCGAACTCACAAACTGTTAAGATCATGACCTGAGCCGAAGTCGTATACTTAACCAACTGAGCCACCCAGTTGGTCGGCTAATTTGATTTTGTTAAAATTAAAAACTCATGCTCTGGGAAAAATGATGTCAAGAGAATGAGAAAGCCATAGATTGGGAGCAAAATATTTGCAAAAGACACATCTTCTAAAGGACTATTATCCAAAATATAAAAGAACTCTTAAAAGTCAACCATAAGAAAACAACCTGATTAAAAAATGAGCCAAAGACCTAAACAGACACCGCATCCAAGAAGATATTCAGATGAGAGATAAACATATGAAAAGATATGTCACATAATAAGTCATCCGGGAAATTCAAATTAAAACAATGAGAGATGACTGCATTCCTATTAGATGGCCAAAACCTGGAATACTGGTAGCCCCAAATATTAGTGAGGATGAGGAATGACAGGAACTCTTATTCATTGCTAGTGGGAATGCAAAATGGTACACTTTGGAAGTCGGTTTGGTGGTTTCTTACAGCACTAAACATACTTATACCATATGATCCAGCAATCGTACTCCTTGGCATTTACCTAAAGGAGTTGAAAACATGTCTACCCAAAAACCTGAACACAGATGTTTATAACAAATTTATTCATAATTGCCTAACCTGGAAGCAACCAAGATCTCTTTAGTAGGTGAATAGACAGATTATTCCCAGACAATGGCATAGTATTCAGCACTAAAAAGAAATGAACTATCAAGCCATGAAAAGGCATGGAGATACCTTAGATACATATTACTAAGAAAAGGAGACAATCAGAAAAGTCTACATATTGTATGATTCCAACTGAATGACATTCTGGAAAAGGAAAAACTATGGAGACCGTAAAAAGATGAATGGTTGTTGGGTGCTGTGGGGGTAAGGATGGGAAGGATTAAAAAATGTCATCTTAGATTGTCACATACTCAATTAGCCCACCTGCTGCTACCATTTTCCAGTATCCAGTTTTTGCCATATGGCAACAAGTGGGGTGTCAGTGCATCCTTACATAACTTATTCAACTGGTCTGGGCTAAGAATCTTCAACATCTTCATATCATAAGTTGAGTGAAAGATACAGCAACTATTACTGTATTGAGTGAAAGATACAACAATTATTACAAGTAATAATTGCCATTATATTGGCAGCACTGGGTGCTTACACAAACTTACACAGAACTTATTTAATGGAAAGGATTCTGGTTTTGTAATAAAAAAAAATCTGAATTAGAATTTGAGTTGTAGCATTTATTCATCATGTGACTTAGAATAAGTTACTTAACTTCTTCTGGCCTATACTAACTATCCTTCTGACTACTGTATAGTTAGTTACAGAAACCAAGGAAGTATTCAGTGGGCATTGAATTGTATTAGGTAAACTGCAGAGGGGTCTGGATAGATAAGTCTCTATTAATAGTACATGTCCTTAGAACAGATGCGTGCCGTGGCAAAGTGAGGCAGCAAATTGGATGTGGTTGTTCTGGGGCAGGACATCTGGTTAGGATCTTCTCTATTTCACATGAAGCTTGCCTCTATGTGATGATAATGGGCCTGCTCTAAAACTATAATCTGCAGTTTCAGATCCCACTGGTCTGTAACAAACTGACCATATGCACTGTTGCAACTTAAGGCCAGGGACTGCATCTTACCTTTTCACAAAGTATAAACCCCAAAACTTGTTAAGTGAAATGGATTTTTGGGCATCTGAAGTTTCCAGGCACTTTTGGTATGATTAGAACATTGTGGGCCTTTTCAGATAAAGATTCCCCAAATTTTCATTGTGCTCCAGTAGAAATCCCTACGGTACTTGCACTCTTCACATACCATAAGAATTAGATCTGTATTTGGTTAATCGCTCTTATCTGAAATAATAAAATTTCTTTCATATCCCTGAGAGCACCAAATAGTTACACAACAGACCAGGTCCCTGAGTTAGGCCATAGCGTGCAGGTAAACCAATGGCAGTGCTATCTTTATATGAAGATAAGGTATGAAGCCCAGACTTTGGCAACATCTCTAGGTCATAAAACCTAAGACACATGGGGCTATATGGCCCTTGGAGATATTTTATTCACTCAGACTCCTTATATTTCTAAGAATACTATTTCAGGAGGGCAAGAGAAAGGTCCATTCTACACTTTTCATCATCACTCACCTATGGAGTGTCCAGATATTTGTGTAAGACATTTGACCTTGCTCTCTTTTTGATACCCTTGGAGGAGGGTCGGGCAAGTATACTTATTATTCATTGGAAGGTAATTGACATGAACTCTGTCTCTGATCCAGAATACCTTATGTGAGTATTCAGGATGAAATAATAAAGATATTTAAATGGATTTGGCATAATTATAAAATAATACTGAATTTCTAGTGCAGGGGAATGATGGACAAAATGTGGCCTGAACTGTATATGTCTTCACCAGCCCCACACCTAGATGAGGAAAAAATTTTGAGTATGGGGCAGGGCATAGGCAGAGCATGCAGTGAGGGAGAGTTGTAAGGACAGGAGATTTCAGCACAGCTGGGACCTGGGGAGGGCCAGAGATCTCCACTCCCAGAAGGCACATGGTAACAAAGGGGACACAAGAGTGAGGGGGTCACAAAACTTGAAGATGAGGGTTATTTGATAACTTATCTGCTGCCCTTATAGGAGCTATACCCCTGGGTAGGGGTAGAGGACTTCCAGAGGCCTGAGGGAAATTTGGGTGTGTGTCCCTTCGGGTCTAGAGAGGCTCCTCCCTCAGCAGCAACAGGTCCTCCAGAGAACTATCTTGTCAGGAAGAGCCAGGAAGATGCCCAGGATTTGCAGACCAGCTAAGGCTATGACAAGTTTGAGAAGAGGTAAGAAGGAGACCAAAGGGCCTCCAGAGGGTGGAGATGAGGTGGAGGTAGCGATCAGTTGACCACAGCACAGCTAGCTAGGGAGGCAGAGGCCCCTGTGCCGACCTAGCCTGGTTGGAGGGAGGAGCCTCCAGACGGATGCTATGTTAGCTGGCTGTGGGGACTGCAGTGGATAAGGGAGCAGGTCCATTTGGCTCTAGGAGCCTCAGATGTATCTCAAACCTCCATTCTGTGACTTACTAGCGCTGTGATCCTGAGCAAGTCACCTAGCCTTTCTGGGTCTCAGTTCTCCCTGCAAAAGAGAGATAAAAAGACTGCATTTTAATGCATAACTATATCCTAAGGTGAAGATTGAATGGCACATGGTGAGCCCTAAATAAATGGTAGGTATTATTCTCATTGTTTAGTCATTATTATACCTGTAGAGCTCTTAAGAAGGTTGGAATTATTTCTGCAATGAGTTGTTTCATGTCTGACTGTCTCTCCACCCCCTTTCCCCAAACATACACACACATCTAGACTTAAGCACCCAGAGAGCAGGACCAGGGCCAGTGTCACTGTGGCATGGGCAGAGGTGATTGTCAAATCATGCTTCTTTCTTAATTGTTTAAGAATTTCTGCACACCGTAGAAGGCTTCCCTAGTCTATTAATATATTCAACAATGAATTATTGCTATCTTTGGTTTACTCAAGTGGAAATTGTCCTTAAAGAGAGGGCAAGATTGGTCCAGGGTCACATAGCTGGTGAGTCATGGACTCCAGCCAAGGGCCTCTGTCTCCAGAGTCAATTCTCCCAAACATTACATTACATGGCGATACAAATAGATTTAAAGTAACTATTTTACTCATTACAGTAATTCAATTGATAACAGATATAATGCTTCATGCATGAATCATACTAATTTTGATTGCTCAAAATCAAAAATCTTTCTATCATTAGTAAACACCTTTTAAAATTATTATTACCATCTTAATTGCAAAAGATACTATATAGTACTCTTGCAGTCAAGGACTATCAGAGCTGGAAGACATCTCAGAGATGACAGTCTCCTTTTGCTTTACTGATGAGGAAATGGATGCCATGGAAGTTTAAGTGATTTTTCCAAGCAATTCAGCACAGCCACCATGACTGAGTCAGGAGTTGAGCTATACTTTCTTTGCCCTCCAAGAGCATCCTGGGAGTAGATTGCATAACATCCTGAATCGGAAATATGGACACATAGTAACTGGCATACAGATTGCTCCTGCTGGAGATCTTCCAAAAGATATAGAGATATTCAGGGTGACTTAATCTCCCATCAAAAGAGGATTTTGAAAGTGTTTGGAGACAAAGGCAAAATATGGAATAGCAATTATCCTTGGTTCAAGATCCTCCCAATTATCGGACATCCCAATTAAAGATGTATTTTCTGGGTAGTTTGGTCTCTATAGCCAGTCATACATCTCTCTGCTCCTTTATTTAAGGGACCTGAACATATTGATATATTTTATAGTGTTCAATGTTTTCTTCAGGCTGTCTTACAAGTCACTAGGATATTTTCTACCAAGGTTATGAATTGGGAGGATGAGAGGAGTGTTATATATTGGATACACTGGAGGGTAGAGTGAAATGGATTTAGGTGTATTCAGTTGGCAGGATTTCCAAAAATCTCCCCAATTATAGGGGAGACAGTATAGAAAGACAGAACAGTTTATGTCACATAGTGAGAACCATTTGAGCAGGAGTGCTTAGTACCCTGAATGCAGGAGACACAGGAATGGTAAAGATCTTAGAACTCAACTTGGAGGACAAAAACTGGTTCAAATGCAATAGAATAGAAAAGCAAGGTAAACACAAAGGAGGACAAAGGAGCAGAGAGTAAGAGGATAAGCAAGGAGGGGTGTTATCAAAGTTGAAGCTAGATAAACTGCTTAAGAGGAAATGGTAGCTGGCAAAGTTAAGGGTAGTTAATAGTTTAGGAGGAAAGAAGGGAGTCATCAGGAGGCAAATCAGGTGAGGAATCTGAGCAGTTCTGATGACAAACTAAAGATAGCTAGACAGGTTGCAAAGCATTTGGTCCTGCACCAATAGAGACAGCAGAAGTAGAATTTTTATATAATTTTTTGAAATTTAAAAAAAAATTATTTTGAAAACTTCCAACCGATAGAATAGTTACAAGAGAGCATTAAATATCCATGTATCATTTACTTAGATTTACCAGTGGTTAACATTTTGCTAGATTTGCTCCTATCATCTCTATGCATCTTTATTTTTTATTATTTTTAATTTAAAAAAATTTTAATGTTTGTTTATTTTGAGAGAGAAGGATAGAGAGAGAGCAGGGGAGGGGCAGAAAGAGAGGGAGACAGAATTCCAGGTAGGCTCTGCACTGTCATCATGGAGCCTGATGCAGGGCTCGAACTCACAAACTGTGAGATCATGACCTGAACCAAAATCAAGAGTCAGGCACTTAGCCAACTGAGCCATCTATGCATCTTTATTTAATGAAACATTTATATTACCTATGAATTTTAAATGGTTTATATCACACTTTACACCTGAATATTTCATCATATATTTTCCAAGAATAAGGGCATGCATACATTCACTTATCACCTTCAGGAAGCTTAACATTGATATAATCCTATATCTAAAATTTGTATGTAGGCAGATTTCCACAGGTGTCCCCAAAATGTCCTTTATGGCTTTTTCCCCTCCTCCAGTCCAGTATCCAACCAAGGATCACCAAGCAATCAATTGTTATATCTATTGTCTCCTTTAATCTGTAATAATTTCCTAACTTTATTTTCATTCAAGTCTGCCATTTTTGAGTCCACATCAGTTGTTTTGCAAAATGTCCCTCAATTTGGATTTGTCTGTTTTCTTATGGTTGAATTTAGATTAAATATTTTTTGCAGCAGTACCACAAAAAAGGTACTATGGACAATAAACTATATAGTAAGTCACAATGCACCAAAGTCCTATAAACCTGCTGCTGATTCCACTTTTCATTTTGAATATGTGTTTTGTGAAGAGCAAAAGGGTTATGCTAAAAGCTGATCTAGACCTACATGACATAAATTGGATTTATGTCAAAATTCTACTTCACTCTGTGCCACATGTAGCTCAGGAGTCAAAGGGCTGGTTTCTATTACTGATAATCAAATCTTTTCATTTTAGGGCTTATACTTTGTATTTTTTGTGTCTTAAAGGAACCAGTTTATAAAACAGATACAATATATTTGTATTGTATCACACAATATTTCTATTGTATCAGATAAATATCAAGAATTAACCTCAAGATAGATTTGAGTCTTGCTGTGATTAATCTTCAAGTGAAAGTGAAATCCTTTCACTGTTCAAGGTAATACATTTTAGCTAGAGTGGCTAAATCTGCCAACTGGTTTGCTTAACATTTACATAAAAATTTGTATTTTTGTAAAGAGCTTTAACATACATGATTGTATTTAATGCTCATAATGGTCTTACAAGTTTGGGAGATGATTGGAGCCCCAGGAGACTCGGATAGTCCTAATTTCCAGTGAGACTCCCATATTTACTTGTTGAGACTGGTTTGAACTATCTTCCCCTCTGCCTGCCTGAGAAAGGTTGTTGTTTCAGAATTAGTTACTGGAAAGATCAGATTACCAGAGAAATAAAGTTAACTGAGATCTTTGGATCCACAATTTTTGTAGAAAAAGAGCCAGTTCTTTTTTTAAAAATTTTTTAGTGTTTATTTATTTTTGAGACAGAGAGAGACAGAGTGTGAGTGGGTGAGGGGCAGAGAGAAAGGGAGACACAGAATCCAAAGCAGGCTCCAGGCTCTGAGCTGTCAGCACAGAACCCCACGTGGGGCTCAAAATCATGAAGCGTGAGATCATGATCCGAGCCAAAGTCAGACACCCAACTAACTGAGCCACCCAGGCACCCCCAAAATGGGCCAGTTCTAAAACAAAAATCTCACCTTAATTTGCTGTTTCAATTACATGTTACCTAATAAGTGAAGACATTCATTTGGTCATTCAGTTTTCAACTTTCATTTGGAGCTCACTTTGCTAGATCGAGGTTGACAAGTCAAATATGATACCTATTAGGATACATGAATATTTGCATGTCCTTGTATTCAGGTCTGTGTCCAAAAAGATTTAATATTGTTTACAGAAATACGTGTGGTTTAAGCAAAAACAAGATAATAAGAGAAAAAGCAAATAAATGCAGTTGGCGATGAAAGAAAAAGAATGTCAACAAGATTCATATGCAACACTATGGAAGCTATGGGATTTTTTTTTGTTTTTGTTTTTTTTTTAAATGTGTTATTTATTTCTGAGAGAGAGACAGTGTGAGCAGGGGAGGGTCAGAGAGAGAGACACACACAGAATCTGAAGCAGGCTCCAGGCTCTGAGCTTTCTATCAACATAGAGCCTGACACGGGGCTCGAACCCATGAACCATGAGATCATGACCTGAGCCAAAGTCGGACACTTAACCGACTGAGCCACACAGGCATCCCTGTGGAATTTTGTTTTAAAGGTTGAAGATACTTGGGTGTAAGCATGTTCCTATGCCAACGGGAAAAGAGAAGGTGAAAATGAGAAGAGTAAGGGGGGATGATTGCTGAAGTGAGGTCCCAAGTGGGCTGGAAAGAATGGGATCAAAACCAAGAGGGCAGGAGTGAGAATTATTCCCTTATCAATGCAAATGATGTGCTGGTACACAAGAATGAAGCAGCAATGGTTTTTGTCACTGTGGAACAGAAAGTAAGCCAACCCCCAACTCTTGGTGCTGAGGAATGTGGAGAGTGGACAGCAGCCTCAAATAGTTGGCACAGCCCTGTATTGGAAGATTGGAAAACCCAATCTGTATTCAACTTTCTTTAGCTACCCCACTGGTTAAAATTCACGGACTGTGTTGCCTATATTGCAGAATATATAACTTCTCATTGATTTCTGGGAGTACTTGGAGCCTGGGAAATAGATTTGACTAGATAGGGCAAAAGCTGTAAGCCTACCTTATCATGTTTACCCTGTGGTCTCCATTCAACAAACATAAGTGCTTTTTTTATGGTCATACAGCCTGCTTCCTCATTCCATTTTTTCTTTTGTTCAGTTTCTGGGGGAAATCACTAATGAGGAATTCTAATTCTATTTATCCAAAAGATACAGGAGTGAGGATTCATAGGGCCGTATGTACCTCAATTTTTATAGAAGTGCTTTCAACAATAGCCAAATTATGGAAAGAGCCCAAATGTTCATCAACTGATGAATGGATAAAGATGTGGCTGATATATACAATGGAATACTGCTTGGCAATGAGAAAGAATGAAATCCTGCCATTTGCAGTAATGTGGATGGAACTGGAGGGTATTATTCTAAGTGAAATAAGTCAGTCAGAGAAAGACAGATATATATTTTCACTCATATGTGGAACTTGAAAAAAACAGAAGACCATGGAGGAAGGGAAGGGGAAAAAATAGTTTCAAGCAGAGAGGAAGGCAAACCCATAAGAGACTCTTAAATACAGAGAACAAACTAAGAGTTGATGGCGGGGAGGGGGGAGAGGGGAAATGGGTGAAGAGCATTGAGGAGCGCACTTGTTGGGAGGAGCACTGGGTGTTGCATGTAAGTGGTGAATCATGGGAGTCTACCCCCAAAGTCAAGAGCACACTGTGTATTAGCTAACTTGACAATAAACTATATTAAAAAAATAAAAATTATCTCTCTCTCTCTCTCTAAAAAACAAAAGTTCTAATCTGTTCCCTTGTGTAAGATCTGTAGAGATTCAGGTAGAGAGCGTCTCAAGCCTAAGTAGGTGAAGGATCTTTCTTATTCAGAAATGAAATAATCTTTTAAGCTGCTTGTTTGCTCTTGTCTCCAGCACCAAGGGAGGCTGTAATTAAGGCAGCAAAGCCACACATATATATATGTTTTTTT
The DNA here is from genome assembly GCF_008692635.1 of Crocuta crocuta. NCBI lineage: Eukaryota > Metazoa > Chordata > Mammalia > Carnivora > Hyaenidae > Crocuta > Crocuta crocuta. Next base: position 4,433,107 of record NW_027532605.1, read on the forward strand.
AGTAGGGCTAATACAACTCTGGGTATGTTGAAGAACAGTTTGGGAGGGGGGAAGCCTTAGAGGATTATCTAATGAAACATAGCCCTCTTATTTTACAGGTAAAAAATTAAGTCCTCAAATAAACTTAATACAAGAAAGATGCAGAGCTGGAACTAGTAGTCTTCTGACTCCTAGACCAATGATGTTTCTGGCATGAGATACTGCTCACCAAATAAAGCTTGGCTAGCGGACTCATATTTCAGAAATGCAAACAGGCATTTCTGAGGGAACAAGAAGTTTAAATTTACCTTCCTATGTGAGCTAGAATATAATATCAATATTTACATTTAAAGTGATTGTTTTCAGAGCACTTATATTCGTCCTTCCGTTAAAGTAGGCAACCACTGTGTAACAAGGATTATCAAAACTCTACACAACAATGGGAGGAACTGGTGCACTTTCATGTCTGATTATTTCATTTTGTGAACTAAATGCTCTGATCTCTCAAGAAGTTTTCAAGCCAGAGGTATGTTATGCCTGAAGATGCAAAACTAAGATAGCTATCTCTCTACATATTTATATAGATACCACAAATTTCGTACTTTTAAGATCAGATTCTTGGCATTTTGGGGGCAAGGGGTGGGAGTGGGTACTGTAATATACCACTCTGGCATCTTGGTTTTGTGGTCACAGGGTATCAGAGCTAGAAGAGATAATTTAATTCTGCAATTTATATCAAGGAAATGTGATTCAGAGAATAATTGGTTTGCTCATGGTTTAATAAAAGCAAAAGTTCAATCACTGATTGCATCTCTCTGGTTAATTCTATTCTATTCACATTATTCCCTCTGTGGTATACTACTATCAAATCCCAGTTACTTCCATTTTTATTTCTCTTTAATCTCAATGATAAATAATCTACCTGGGATCCTAAATTCTTTCTGGGTCTTATCTTTTACTCTTTCATTTAGGATTATATGATGTTACAGTATCTTGACTTTGGTGTTATATAAGACAATTTTGCCATTTTCATGGCTACCAAGAAATGCAGCTAACAGAAGAAAGCACAATTTTCAGAAGTTGTAGTTCAGATAAAGCAGCCTCATAGAAAAATCAGTGTCATTTATAATGACTTAATTTTGTTTTTTAATATTTTTTATTATTTCTTTTTTATTTTTGAGAGTCAGAGATAGTGTGAGCAGGGGAGGGTCAGAGAGAGAGAGAGAGAGAGAGAGAGAGAGAGAGAGGGAGATACAGGATCCGAAGACAGGCTCCAGGCTCTGAGCTAGCTGTCAGCGCAGAGCCTGATGCGGGGCTTGAACCCACAGACTATGAGATCATGACCTGAGCTGAAGTCGGATGCCTAACTGACTGAGCCACCCAGGTGCCCCTATAAGACTTAATTTTAACCAAATGGTTATGTTTAAAATAATAGGTTTCTTTCTGTTAAAGGCTTCATTATAGTCAGAGTACAAAGATTTGGAATTATTTAAAACATATTATTACAACATTATATTTTAGTTTCTTTACTGGTTGCTAATCTATGATAAGGAAAACAACAACAAAGAGGGACATTGTTCCAGCACAGTAACAATGAGCTTATTGTTACTGGGGATCCTGGGTGGCTCAGTTGGTTAAGCATCTGACTTGGGCTTGGGCCATGATCTCATGGTTTGTGGGTTTGAGTCCTACATCGGGCTCTGTGCTGACAGCACAGAACCTGTAGCCTGCTCACGCTGTTTCTCTCCCAAAAGTAAACGTTAAAAAAAAACAAAAAACAATGATCTTATTCTAATTAATATGTAGTTAACTTAGACTTTTCATTAAAAATTTACATATAATAAAGTTCATAATGCCACATAACTAAATTTTATATACTTATGTTTGGAACATAATAGTACTAGTCAGATAACCAAAACCATTTGTATAGGGAGGGAGAGCTTCATTTTACAGATGAGGAAGCTAAAGGTCAGATTAAAGGACTTCAGCCAGGTCACAGAGGGAGTTGGATTTTTTGATCTGAGTTCTCTATTGTTTGTTTCATATCACAATTCCTCCAAAGTGACAGGTGCCTTTGTAAAGCTAACTAGCTGTCTTAAGTGTCTGGGAGACAATATGCTATACTAGAAAGAGCACAGGATTTCAAATTTGGTGGGGAAGGGTTTGTGTCTTTGCCTCACTTCTTGAGAGGCCAGTGATTGAGATACAACTTACTTGTCTCTGGAGTCAGTTTCCTCATTTGTCAAACTGGGGTGTCTACCTGACATATGCAGTTTGGAGAAAGTGTGATGTGTGTGAAATGTGTGGCATGTAGTAAGTGGTTAACATGTGGCTATCCCCCAGTGGGGCTGAGATTGTATACTTCCTGAAGTACAGCTTGCTCTTGTGAAAGCACCAAGTAATGCATTCATGATGGACAGATAAATTAGATAAATGAGAGAGGAGAGAATATGAATCATCTTTATCAGTTCACTTATTATGATGGCACTAGTTTTCTGTGGGCAAAAAGCTAAAACAAAACAAAACAAAAAACTGAGGGCCAGACTACAGATCTGCTGGATAGGTTCAGATTTTAATGACTAGAGTGGCTATTTTCCTTTTATTCGTAGAAATGCCTTTGGAAAAGAAACTATTTTTTTTTTAATATTAGAGGATTAATTAGAAGAGCTCTTCACAACAGAGTTGTCATGTTTTAGTGTTAGACTGATCAACTTTTTAGAAAAAGTAATGGAATCCACATTTACAAAGTAACTATTCAGATTGTATAATCATCACCATTTTAAAAATACATGTTCCAAGTTTGATTTGAAACTCTGGAATCTTTTATATATAACTGCAAAAAATAAATATTTCTTCAACTTGGAAGTACCATGTCAGTGTCTGCATATAGCAAAATAGTAAATTTGTAACTATGTCAATATGCCCCATTCCCTAGGCTGGAGAAGAAGCTGGGATACTGGAATCCTGGTCATCTTTACCCCATCTTGCTTTGGTCAGTTTCCTTGAGGAAAGACAAGCAAAGTCAAGGTTATTGTCCCTCCATTTGTAAAGCAGGGTGTTATGAGAGAGGGGCATTTTGTCTACAAGAGGCAGTCCATAAGAATAGAAAGCTCTGACATTTTCTGAGTAAAATTCAAGCATAATGGTGTCCCTGCAGACAATGGAGATTTTGGTGGTAAGCAGTTAAAAGAGGGCTTGTAAGTAGCACCATGAGTGCAAGAAACTAAACCACAAACCATATAGTTTAAAAGAAAGAATCATGAAGAGACAGCTAAAAAGAATCCTCCTGGGATCAGAATCAATGTCAAAAACTGGCCTCAAAATTTACCCTGCAGAAGGACCTAAATTCAATGGGCTATATTATGGAAGAAAGAACACTCCCCATAATGTAAATAATATAAAATTGTGCAACTAGATTTGTGAGTCTTGTAATTCTTCAAAAAGTTAAATACTTACCAATTAACCTAGCAATTCCACTCTTGGGTATTTATCCAGGAGAAATGAAAATAATAAAAAGGAATGATGTACTGATCCATGCTACAGCATGAATGCTAAGTGGAAGAAACCAGCCAAAAAAGACCACATACATGATAGGATTCCATTTATACGAAATGTCCAAATACACAAGTCTATAAAGACAGAAGTATTAAGTATAATTAATTAATTAAATGGTTGCTGCCCAGGGTGTGGGGTGGGGTAGGTTGGGAGAAATGGGAAGTGGTTGCTAATGTACTGAGTTTTGGGCTGATAAAAATGTTCTGAAATCGATTGTGGTGGTGGTATACAAGTCTGTGAATATTCTAAAAATCTCCTGAATGTACACTTTAAATGAGTAAATTGTATAGTGTGTGAGTTATATCTCAATCTAGCTGTTATTTAAAAAAAACTGTATAGGCCTTACTTGGATACTGATTCAAACACACCGAAAAGCCATTTATAACAATTCTGTTAACATTCTTTAAGATGTGCTCTTGTAATTTGTCTACTTGACTGTTTTGATCAATGCCACATTAGTTTCAAGGGTATAACATGGTAATGTGACAAGTCTACATATTGTCAATACAGGCAATCATCTGTCACCATACAAAACTTAACAGTATCACTGATTATATTCCATATGTGGCAACTTTTATTCTTATGATTCATTCATTCTATAACTAAAAGCATGTATCACCCACTCCCCTTCACCCATCCCCCCAACCTCCTTCCTTCTGACAACAGTTTGTATATTCTTGCCTTCTTTGTTGTAGATTAATTGGCCATATAAGCATGGATTTTTTTCTGGGTTCTCTGTTCCATTGACCTATGTGTCTTATTTTTGTGCCAGTTTCATATTGTTTTATTACAGCTTTGTAGTATATCTTGAATCTGGGAATGTGATACTTCCAAATGTTCTTTCTCAAGACTGTTTTGGCTAGTCAGGGTCTTCTGAGCCTCCATAAAAATCTTATTATTTGGTCGAATTCTGTGAAAAATGCTGTTGGTACTTGGATATGGATTGTTTTAAATCTGTAGATTGCTTTGGATAGCATGGACACTTTAATATTCTTCTAATCCATGTTCATGGAATATCTTTCCATTTATTTGTGTTATCTTCAATCTCTTTCATAAGTGTTTTATAGTTTTCAGAGTACAGGTCTTTCACCTCTTTGGTTAGTTTATTCCTAGGAATTTTATTATTTTTGGTGCAACTGTAAATGGGATTTTCTCAGTTTCTTTCTGCTACTTTGTTGTTAGTGTATAAAAAAACAGCTGATTTATGTGTATTTTTTATCCTGCAACATTACTAAATTCATTTATTTCTAAGTTTTATGGTGGAGTCTTTAGGTTCTATGCATAGTACTGCGTCACCTGCAAATAGTGATAGTTTAACCACTTCCTTACCCATTTGAGTGCCTTTTCTTTTTCTTGTCTGGTTGCTGTGGCTAGGACTTCTAATACTATGTTGAATAAAAGTGGTGAGAGTGGACATCCTTATCTTACTCCTATTCTTAGGAAAAAAGCTGTTTTTCACCAGATTATGATCTTAGCTGTTTTCCATATATAGCCTTAGTTATGTTTAGGTATGTTCTCTCCATACATTGTTGAGATTTATCATGAATAGATGTTGAATTTTGTGAAATGCTTTTTCTGCAACTATGGAGATTATATTTTTATCCTTCATTTTGATAATGCAGTGTATCTCATTGATTTGTGAATACTGAACCTTCCTTACATCTGCCATACAAACTACTTGATTGTGGTGAATACTTTTAATGGAATGTTAAATACAGCTTGCTAGTATTTTGAGGATTTCTGCATCTATGTTCATAAGGGATATTGGCCTGTAGTTTTCTTTTTGTAATGTCTTTGTCTGCTTTTCCTATCAGGGTAATGATGGCCTTGTAGAATTTAATTGGAATCTTTCCTTCCTCTTCTCTTTGGAATAGTTTGAGAATAGACATTAACTGCTTTGTAGTCTCTTATAATCCTTTGTATTTTTGTGGTGTTGGTGGTTATGTTTTTTTTTTTCTTCTTTTTGTCCTCCTTTTTCTTGAGGAGTCTGGCTAACGTTTTATGAACTTTATCTTCTGAAAGAATCAGCTCTTGGTTTCATTGGTATTTTCTATTTTGTTGCAATTCACTTATTTCTGCTTTGATCATTATTTCCTGCTTTCTACTAATCTTAGCTTTGTTTGTCCTTTTTCTAGTTCTTTTAGGTATCAGGTTAGATTGTTTGAGATTTTTGTTTTGAGGTAGGTCTGTATTGCTGTCAATTTCCCTTAGAACTGTTTTCACTGTGTCCCAAGGATCTTGGATAGATATTTTCATTTGCCTCTCATGTACTTTCTGGTTTCCTTATTAATCCATTGGTTATCTAGTAACATGTGTTTAGCTTCCACATTTGTTTTTTAGGATTTTTTGGGGGCGGACGGAGGGAGGATTTCTAGTTTCTTACCATTGTGGTTGGAGAAGCTGTTATATGGCAATCTTAAATTTATTAAGAGTTGTTTTGTGGCCTAACATGCGAATTATCCAGGAGAATGTTCCATGTGCAGTTGAAAAGAATATGTTCTGATGTTTTTGGATGGTATGTTCCGTATTCATCTGTTACGCCCATTTGGTCTAATGTGTTGTTCCAAGACACTGTTTCCTTATTGGTTTTCTGCCTGGATGATCTATCCATTGATGTAACTGGGGTGTTAATATTCCCCACTATTTCATTACTGTCAACTTCTCCATTTAAGTCTGTTAATATTTGCTTTATGTATTTAGTTGCCCCAGTGTTGGGTGCGTATTTACAATTGTGATATGTTTTGTTGGATTGATCCTTTTATCATTAGGTAATGTCCTAGGCTCTTGTCATAGTCTTTGTTTTAAAGTCTATTTTGTCTGGGGCACCTGGGTGGCTCAGTCGGTTAAGCATCCGACTTCAGCTCAGGTCATGATCTCATGGTTTGTGGGTTCGAGCACTGTGTTGGGCTCTGTGTGGACAGCTAGCTCAGGGCCTGGAGCCTGTTTCAGACTCTGTGTTTCCCTCTCTCTCAGAAATAAATAAAACATAAAAAAAAATAAGTCTATTTTGTCTGAAATATTCCTACCTCAGCTTTTGGTTTTTTTACTTCTATTTGCATCACGTATTTTTCTACTTATTCACTTTTAGTCTGTGTATATCTTTAGGTCTGAAGCAAGTCTCTTGCAGGCAACATATAATATGTCCCCATACCCTAACCCTGTCTTTTAATGGAAGCATTTAGACCTTTAATCAATAGGTATGTACTTATTGCCAATGTTGTTTTCTGGTTTTATTACATTTTTGTTCCTTTCTTCTCCTGCTTGCTTTCCTTCTGATTGATAATTTATGCTTGGCTATTTTTTGTGTAACATCCCAAGTATATAGCAGTCTACATTAAGTTGGTAAACACTCAAGTTGGAACATATTCTAAAAGAACTTTTTTACTCCATGTTTCATGAATGTAGAAATATCTTATAGCTTTTTTCTAATTTTCCTATTTATAATTATGCTCTTTCTCTTAAAGAAGTCCCTTTAACATTAAAAAAATTTTTTTGACAGAACATGTGGGAGCAGCAGAGGGGCAGAGAATCCCAAGCAGGCTCCATGCTCAGTGCAGAGCCTGACCTTGACTGTGAGATCATGACCGGAACCAAAACCAAGAGTCACTTAACTGACTGAGCCACGCAGGCACCCGTTAACATTTAAGTGGTGATGAATTCCTTTTAACTTTTATTCAACAGAACTTTTTTTCCCCTCTCCTTCTATTCTGAATAACCTCCCTAGGTAGAGTGTACTTAATTGTAGGATTTTTTTTTTTTTTTTTTTTTTTACCNTTATACCTCCAAATTGCAGATAAGGGGACATCTGCTGTAATCACTTGTGAGAAAAATATCTAGCTATTTTAAAGGCTGATGTTACTCAAAAATGAGATGGTGTCCATGTGAATGCACCCAGCAACATTAAGCATGATGCAAAGACAGCTTTGAATTATCGAATTATCAGTTACTTAAAATGTAAAGCCTGTTCATACTTAATATTTTAAGAAGAGAAATAACAGTAGATGCTTTTGGAGTATCAACATACAATAAAAAAACACAAAGTGCAAGAACCTTCCCCATCTCCAAGGCTCAAAGGGCAGTTATCCAGCTGTAGTCTACTTTTCTAAATTTTCTTAGTTCTTTTTCTTCAGATTTTGACAACTGATGTAGAAGGTCTTCTCCCAAATCTGTGTTATTTGTATCTGGGATCTTTTCAGTAAAATCATTTTCTTCATCTGAATCATCACTTTCTTTTCCTTCTTCCATATCTACATCTTCAGGAATTTCTTCATCACTTTCATAACAACAAAACAAAATATAAACAATATTAAAAAATGTTTCTAAATAATAACTTTCTAACTTAAGACACCTATGTAGAAATATAACCATACTGGGAAAGTAGTGAAAAATCTTGTTATTAAGCACACTTTAGAAACTATGGGTTAGGGTGCCCAGTTGGTTAAGCATGTGACTCCTGACTTGGCTTAGGTCATGATCTCATGGTTCGTGAGATTGAGCACCATGTTGGGCTCTACACTGTTTGGGATTCTCTCTCTATGCCTCCTCTGCTTTCTCTCTTAAACAAATAAGCATGAAAAAAATTTTTTATAAATTATGGGTTATTATAAAAAACAGGTGTGTAATTTTTAATTATAGAACAAATCCTTAAACCATACACACAAGAGATCGTTCTAAAAAATATTCTCAATGTATTCTATTTACTTGGCTTAATAGTCGTATATCCCTTAACTGCATGTTAAAGCTTAAAGAGAAATACAGTTGACCACTGGACAACATGGGTTTAGAATGTGCAGATCCATTTATATACAGATTTTTTTTGGATACAGTACAATACTACAAATGTATTTTCTCTTCCTTATGATTTTAATTTCTTTTCTCTGGTTTACCTTACTGTAAGAACACAGTATATAACATAAAAAGGTATGTTCACTGACTGTTAACGTTAATGTTATTGGTCAGACTTCCAAGCACCAGCAGACATTAGTAGTTAATTAAGTTTTGTAGGAGTCAAAAGTTACACCTGGATTTTTGACTGTGAGGGGGTCAGTGCCCTAACCCACACACTGTTGAAGCCTCAAAGTGAAAGAACATTCTAATAAAAGATAACCATTCTGTTTCCCGAAGCAATATCTAAACATTTTAAAAACTGCTTTACCTCTTGGTCTCCTTAGATAGCAGCAGTGAACTTACAAACTTGGAGCAGAGTAAAGAAGCAGATGGCAAAACATGGGCTGGAGTATGAAGTAGCTAAAGTAAAAAACCCAGAAAAACAGAGTTTCATTTAAAATGATTTAATGCCACCAGCTGAATGTAACAGGCTTTCTCTACAGAAAAACCAAACCCCCAAAAATGTATTCCCGCCTTCTGACACTTATGCAAACAATAATGCCACCCCTCAGGTCAGACCACAATAATCTGGAATTGTAAACTTATGCTATTTGGTTTGGGTATTAAAACTGCACAGCATACAAATAATTATTCAAAAATTATCTGTTATAAATTGATTATATAAAAACTATAGCTTAAGGTGCTTTAACATATTTAACCTGTTTCATGTTGTGAATCACTCACCTCGCTAATTGCAGGTATGTTTTCTGTTAAGGGTAGTTGTACCAGTTCACACTCCAAAGCCTCATTTATTTTTTCATCCTGCTGTTCCCTGTGCTTTCCCAGTATGAAATAAAATGGGGTTGTTGGAAGACTTTCTTCTGCTAGTAGCTGAAAGGATTTAAGACAAAGGGAAATTTCTTCAATAAAGAGGAAGAATTGCCTTTGACATAAAAATGTACTCAGTTCTAAAATGTCAAGGAATGGAAGGAACTTTAAAAATTATCTAGTATTATTCTTAAATTTTATAGGTAAAGCAACTGAGGTCTAGTAGCCCACTTAAGGGAAAACTGGACATTTGAAAGAACAAAATACATACCACTGCTTCTCCCCCAATGACATGATAGCAAATGAGTTTTTAAAAGGACATAAACCCACAGGAAAGAATATAGGTAAATAATAACATGTTGGAAAGTGGAAAGCAGGTTCAAGAGTGGTAAGTAACCTAGCAGAGACCTGAGAAAGAATTCTAAGCTGGCTGGGGAAAGCCAAGAAGCATCCTGACTTATACTGTGGAATCCTGCAAATACTCAGGAATTGGTACTAACAGTACCTCAGGAAAGGGCTAACAAATAACCAGGGAGCCCGGCTGAATGTCTATTTAGAGAGGACTCCGATCCCTAGACCTTCTGAGCCCCAGCAGAGGGCGGGAAGCACATTCTTGGGAGAGTGGAACAAAAGTGTGTCTAAAGCGCAGTGCCTGGGGGGCCGGTGGCGGTGTCTCCACAGCTGCAGGCAGCCGTGCTTCGCAGAGCGTCCTTCCAGGTTGATACCCTCTAGGCAAAAACTCAGGAGAATTTTATCTGGGCAATCACAAAAAGACCTAAAAGTAATGACTTTGGAGACTTTCTCAAAAACAGCCACACAGTAGAGGCCAACAGACAAGTTCTACTTAGGCAAAGACCTTCCAAATGACTTTTCTGATCACTTTTGAATAAAGACAGCCAGCCAAGAATCATCGGACTCTGATGAAAACCTCTGAAATGAAAGATACCAAAACAGATGGAAAACACCCCAAACATGGATATGGGAGTACGCAAAAGAGAAAAAAGCAGATTAGATGATAAAGATGAAGCAATCTCCCTGAAAGTAGAAGGAAAACAGGCGGAAAAAATAAGAATATTAAAGTGCCCTTCTAGAAAGTACAGCACTAAGTAACAAACAGAAGAACAGAAAATTTAAGGCAAAGAAATAATTCTTTTTTAGTCATTTCTTACATTAAAACTCTCCAAGGGGTGGGGAACCTGAGTGGCTTTGTTGGTTAAGTCTCTGACTTTGGCTGCCCAAGTCATGATCTCGTGAGTTTGAGCTCCCCATCAAACTGCGCCAACATCATAGATCCTACTTGGGATTCTTTGTCTCCCTTTCTCTCTGCTCCTCCCAGGTTCTCTCTCTCAAAAATAAAGTAAAAAAACCCAGAACTCTCCAATGGGCTCCACATTTTACTTGGAGGAAAAGCCCAAGTCTCTCTTTTCATCAAGGCCTACTTTGCCCTACATAAATTGGCAAGCTGCATCCCACACCCATTTCCTCTATTCCTCCATATATAATGCTGTTTTTTTTTTTTTTTTTTTGATGGGGGGCAGGAGTAGAGGGAGAGAGACTCTTAAGTTGGCTCCCTGTTCAGAGAAAAGCCCGATGTGGGGCTTGCTCCCATGACCCTGGGACCATAACTGAACCAAGAGCAAGAGTTGGACACTAAACTGATTTAGCCACCCAGGCACCCTCTTACCACTTTCTAAATAAGTATTATATATTTTACTTATTTCATGCTTGTTGTATCTTGCTGCTGGAGTGTAAACACCATAATATTAGAGACGTGTTTTGCTTACTGGTGTACTCCAATCATTCAGAACAGTCCCGGGCCTATAGATATTCAACAATAAATTGTTGAACGAATTCAAGGGGTTTTCGGAGAAAAATAAAGCTAGTTTACAGATAAAGGAATAGAAATAAGAATGGTATTAGACTTCCAGTAACACCCAAAGCTATAAAGTACGACAACACCTTCAAAGTTCTAAGAGAAAATGATTTTCAACCTGAAACTTTTTAGAGCCAATCAAATGGGAGAGAACAGAAACATTTCCAAACATACAAGGTCTTAAATGTGTCTCCCATGAACTAATACAAAGTGCTTCATCAAAGCAAAGGAATCAGAGAAAGGGGAAAGCTATATGATCTACTACAGTAGAGGTAAAATGATTCCCCAAATGATGGTGATTATAGATCCTTTAATGACTACTGTATAGAAAGTTTATAAGTTTATAGAGCAATCAGTCCAGACTGCAGCAAATCAGAGGCTCTTGGAAATATTCCTTCAAGATGTGAAAGAATACCTAGTGTATCTAAAAATACTGAGAGAATATTTACACAACTTGAGTAAATATAAAACTATACAAATAAAGAATATAATCATTAACTTCAGAGAAAACAAAGTTACAAATAAAAGAAAAATAATCTGTTAGTTATTACATGACTCGGCTGTGAATTGTTACTAGTTATAATGAATATTGACACCCGATTTATCTATACTGAGAAAAGCATGTGTGTGTTATGTACATAAGGGAAGTGGTGGTGTGAAAAAAAGTAACAACTTGATCAGTTAAAAGACAGTAATTATATCTGAAAAATCCAGAATTAGTAATATAGACATGTTTCGTAGAGCTAGGGAGGCAAATAAACTCTGGCTAGAAGAGTTGAAGGTGATGATCTTTGTGGGTGATGGCAGTGATGTTAGCAAGTTTACCCAAAAGTCTTGTATAACTATGTGATTCTTTAAGTCACAAGTATATACTTTTTAATATTACAGACTAAAACTACATTTTAGAAGAGTAAATATAACCTCAAAAGAGGCCAAGTAGCTTATAAGTGTATGTTTAATTCCACGTTATTCCACGTTAGGAATTCCATGTTAGGGTAGGTGGAACATTCTTCTCATAGCTGAATTCAAATAGCTAAGGTTATCTGTGTAGGGAGGCAACGTAGTCTGCACTGTTAGTGGCTAAAACATACCTGTTTGCTTGTTGGTGTGAGTTTCTCTTCTGGAGACTTTGTACTGAATGTCAATAAACTCTGAAAAGAGATTAATGATGCAAAATCTAAAGAAAAATTTGTTGTGGAGTTAAAAAATGAGGTCAATACTTCATCTTGATATGTATATCTGCCCAAATAGAAGACTTAAAACATATTTAGTAACAGCTGTGACAGTTACAAGATTGTTCTCAGAAATCTTATTTAAGAACTGACTAGTAATGAAATAGAATTCAACTCATGGATCAAACAGAAGCCATACTTATATTTATTATCTATCTATCTATATCAACCACACTAATAACTACCATTTAAAGTATTTTAGTTGTCTTCTGCCTTTCCACTGTCACGGAGAGAATGCAGACAACACTTAGAATCTAAAAGGTATGGGGTAAAGTGGTGCAAATACACTTACACTGGTAATACTGCTGTACTGAGCATACTGGATTCCTTCTTCTGGGAAGTAATCCTTTAATACAACTGTTCCACCAGTTATGGGCTCAAATATCAAATCAAATGAAAATTATATATACAAAGTGGTTCTCTTTTTGAGGTGGGATGGTTACCTGAGATTTTGTTAGGAAATAAAACTGGGATCTGTTCAGCCATTGGTAAGCTTCAGAGGTGAATGATTCAGGGACATCTCGTGGAACAAACACTCCCCACTGGACTTCCTCTCTGGAGATATTCTTTTGAATATACAATGGCCTTGGCTCACTAGGTTTAAATACAAACACTAGAGGGAAAAAACAAACAGACAATAACATTTTGCCTGCAAAGGTTAGTTCCAGCTTAAGGTTAGCAGACCACACTAATCCTGGGACTTACCCCATTGAGTAAATGGCCCAGGTCATGATTATTTTAGGCTCTGATTCAACAACTATCTACTGGGTGCCTGCTACGTGCCAAGCAGGTTAGGAAAGAGGTTATGAAGATTAAAAAAAAAAAAGGAAGAAGAATCCCCGTTCCAGAGACCAGGTCCTACTGCAGAAGACAAGATAAAATGCAATAATATTTTGGTGTCTAAGTACCAGAACAGGATCTGTAGAAAGTTTTTCAAGAGCATAGAGAAAGAAATGATTAAAGCTTCCTGAAATGCTTCAGATGGGCAACATCTCTCTTGGGACCTTTGAATTGAGTGGGACTGGCATGTAGAAAAATGAGGGATGTAGTGGAGCCCTCTTAGAAGTATGAATGCATTAATAACAAGATGTTGGAGTAAGAACTCAAGAAAGGACAACAGCACACCTCAAATAAACATCTGATTTAAAAGCAAGACTAACTCAAATTATATTGAAGATGTTAAAAAGAAAAGTTTGGTAATAGATTTCGTCTTGTTATCAAAGTATGGTCTGTACTTACAGTCTGAACCCACTGAAGACTGAGAGATTGCAGCAATATTCTCTGAATTAGGATCAGGTTCCATAACTCTAACATTTAATTTTGCACTCCATTCCACTGGGGGGAGGGGGGGGGCGCAGAAAAAGAGCAAGTTACTTCTAAGAGATTCACCAAAAGCTTTTTTTAAGCTTGTTATTTAAAGCACATACTCCATTTTTACTGGGATAATCAACTCTATTATTCTTAGGAAGAGGGATTTTACACTTCCAAATAACATACGGTAACAAACTGAAAATGTCCGTGGAAGGCTGCACTAAAGCGATGGGCAGGAAGTGGAAAAACAAAGTATTCCTTCCACATACTATAAAATAGTTATCGTTTCAGTGCTTTTCCACAGCTGCTAAACATGGGCAAAATGTTAAGCAGAATCACTGTAGAGAATATAAAGAGACTATCACATACATTCATTACTAAGCAACCACCAAAGCTTCCAAACATATTCAACTGAGTAAAATACCAACAAATGAAAGGAGTAAATATAAGTAAGTCCACATTTGTTAGGTTTGTTAAAGGGTACATTCAAAAATTATATATACTCTCTGAATAGAGACCTAAGATAAAAATGTCAACGTTTGATGGCTACTTATATGCTTTGCCAAGTAAAACAATACCTTACATGCACAACTGAGCAGATTCCAACAGCAAAGAATGCCATTTTCAGTAGTACCAAGAAGATACTTTGAACAAGTCAGTCTCCCAAAGCAAAGGTGCCTATGTTAAAACCACAAGGAAGTTAACTGTCAGTTTCAGCACACTGAGTATTGGACTGCAGACTTCTAGTATAATTTTACACTATGCAGATTTTTAGATAGACATGTATTTTGTTTAAGACTATCCTGCAGAAAAAAGGGGCAAAGGAGACTAAAAGAAAAGGTTTACTCTGCTCTTTTGTTTCTTTGTAAACACAGGTTTAATGAAACAGTTTCACACAGTTTTTTCCTCTAATATGCTGCACAGTATAATTGATGCATATTATAGACAACATGTATGTAAAATGTACAAGGGTATTTAACAAAAAACCTTTTTTATGCTCATTTAACATAGAGGAAGAAACAATACGAATTCTGAAGGAGGTTTTATAAAGCAAAATATGTTGGGAATTAAAAACTATTGTTAGCCACCTGCCAGTCTGTCCTCAAATGCCAGTTGTTGAAGTAAAATACCAGATAACTGCTGCTTTTTCTTTTGTCCTTCTTAGATACAAGTTTGAGTAGGACATTGTTTTTAATGGCAAAACAGAAGATAAGCATTGTTTGGATTGACTGAGGGTTATTAGCTTCTATTATGCAGCACAACCATGAAAAGTATTTGTTATAAAGAAAAAAATTTTGTAGGTCAAGAGTTAAATGTTAATCCTGATTTTAGAAAGGGGTAAAATCACAGTAAATGGTTCACACACCTGAAATTTTTAGCTTCTCACCATTCTGGTTTGCTGCTGACCCCCCAATGACCCAGACTACCTTTAGTAGAAGCATAAATTACCAATAAAGTTTATGTGGAAAGACCTGTTTAAATTAAAAACAAGTATGACATACTCCCCAAATTATTTACCTTATTTTCCCAGCTCGTTGACAAAATGTACGTTTAAGTTCCCATGTCTCTGAATCCCATATTGTAACTATTTCCTCAAAACTAACTGCTAGTAAAGAGCCATCTTCAGAGAAACAACAGTTAGTTGCTTGGTATTTGTGATAACTACCCACAAAATCACAGGTCCAGCCAACAGCTTTTTCTGCGGAAACATACATCATATAATTCAGAAATGGTATAAATTCTAGGTAATATTTTAGAGTAGTTATAAGCAATAAGGATTACAAAAAAAGAACAAAAAACCCGGCTCTCAGAAACTTTAGTTAGAAATGCTATAAAGCATTGATTGGTTTGAAATTTATGCCCATTCCTGGAGATCCTGAACTCCCTCTAGTGGAAGAGTGAAGGAATTGTTTTTTTTTTAACTGTATCCTAACAGTCAGCACTTGATTAATCAATACCCACAGCATTGAATAAGGTAGAAAATGTCCTTCTAGAATGAATACAATTCATGAAAGAGATAAACATCAATTTTTAAGACTATGCACTGACATACCATATTTAATTAACTTACTGTATATATCAGAATCATCTGTTAATATCCATACTTTGAAGTGACCATCTTTACTAGCTGTAACCAAGATGGGGTTTTCAAATTTTTCTGCATTACAGAAACAGAGAGCTGTGATGTGGTCTTCATGTGGCATATTAACCTTTGTATTGAGAACAAACCTAACAGAAAGGAAATCACCAATTTATTTTTACATCAGAACAATATGATATATACTGTCATGTAAGAATTTCTTATGGTATCTTTTATAAGAGCATCTTTAGGAACAAGCAGCTGATACATTATCTAGACTGACAACAGTGCTCTACCTCTAATGGCCACAAGATATAAAGAGTTCTAACACGTTATCTCTGCCTTCCTATAACTTACACAATATAGAGATGACGTATACGGTCAACTTATGGTGAAAGCCTACTGTACTAAACTCTGCAAGAAAATGGCACAGAACTCAGATGTCTTACCCCCTACCTTTGAGAATAAGCAAAAAATGGAATGGCTGTTAAAGCCCCTACTTGTGGCAAGAAAATACAAAAAAGAGAACTATCTATTCAAATTGCCCTGGTCAATATTTAACATTTACAGTCATCCAAATTACTTCTTAAAGCCTGTTTCCAGCTTGACAGCTGCTACGAATAAAAGATAATCTATGTTAGCATGGTGTACTTAAAAGAGCATCAGGCCAAGACTGTCTTGTGATTTTTTAAAAGTCCATGTTTTAAGAAGTGACTAGTGACAATCTATTAATCCCTCTGGGCCTATTTCCTCATCTGTAAAATGTAGAAAATAAGTTTATCTTATAGTATTTCTCTGAAGATCGGTAGGACAAAAGCACTAAGCCTAATTCTTGGCACATAGCAAGGATCTGATAAATGGCTACTATAATCAAGGTATGAGAAACTAGTGAACCTCCTATCTAATCAAAACATGCAGGTTACACTACAATACACCTCTGCTGCCTACCACAGCTGTCCTTCTGAAGGAGATGGTACAATGTTAATAAAAGAGCAAAGGAACTAAGAAATTTGGATTCTAATTTTGAATCTGCTTGAAGTTAGGTACTATGTTCTTGAGGGTGTCACTTTTTCATGTTTCTTCATTTATGCATTGAGATGAGATTAAAACTTGGAGGACACCAATACTTTCCCAAAGCAGAAAGCTTAAAGACTTTATTAGGAGAGTAACACCTTTCTCATTTCTCTAAATCTAAAATTTATCAAAATGAAACATTTTAAAGACAAATAAAGTCGTAAAATAGTCAAATATTTTCCGTTCTGAATTTAAACGGCCACATAGACAGTATTACCCTTGTGTTTTCTTATTATACATCCACAGTTTCATCTGCAATTCAAGCTCTGTTTCCTTTTCTTGACGTTGTTCCACTGTTGCAAGCCAGTTACCATAACAGCCAAATGCAGCCTTTGTTAGCTCGATTTGGATCAGGCCATAATCATTGATATATTCTTGCTGTATAATATCTAACTGAAGGGTTAAAAAAAATCCCAAATGCTTATTAATGTAAAAACATATATGTTCAAGTTTTCAAGGAATGGTAATTAACTACAGATAATTTCCAGAATCTATAGTAACAGGTTTTTTTTAAAATTTTTAATGTTTTATTTAGTTTTGAAAGACAGAGAGAGAGACAGCATGAGCAGGGGAGGGTCAGAGAGAGAGGGAGACACAGAATCTGAAGGAGGCTCCAGGCTCTGAGCTAGCGGTCAGCACAGAGCCCGACGCAGGGCTTGAACCCACGAACTGTGAGATCATGACCTGAGCTGAAGTCGGATACTCAACTGGCTGAGCCACCCAGGCGCCCCTATAGTAACAGGTTTTTATAAAAAGGAGCTATTTATTAGTTATGGATATCAAAACTGCCATTATTAAGCACATTATATAGTACCAGTTCAGTAGCATTTATTCTTCAATGACCTTAAATTTTAGTGATGACTGACTCATTTACATGATACAACAGAACCTTTAGTTGATAACGCTTTTCTCTTGTTTCTATAAAGAGCTTTACATAAAATCTCAAGGTTAAGTTTTGTATCATTAAAAACAAGGAGACCAAAAATAAAATCTATAATTTTTAGGAGGTGAAGAAAGACAACAATAAGTAAACAGAATTTTATTTATGGTTGTTTCTTTTATCCTATTCACTTGTCTCTTTACTAAATATGTATCAAGTAACTATTATTTCCATGCACTGTACTGGAAATGTACAAATAAATTTCCTTTCTTTGAAGGGTTTAAATGCAGGGGAGTGAAACAGATCAAGTGTACAGCTGCTATGACAAATCTATAAAGGGTACTGTGGGGCACAAAGCAGCAGGAATCTGGAGTGTATTTATCAGGATTAATAAGAAGCATCCCTCTTTACACTGAAAATTTTATGACACTTTACCACAAAGCAGAGACATATTTGTATTTACAACCGTCATATTCTTATTTCCTTACTCTTGTGACTCAAAGGCACAGATGTGTGTTACAGATAATTAGAATGCAGTCCAAAACATAATCAAATAGAGAGCCAGCATAGAAGCTGACTGACTTACATGTAGATTTAATTTGCAACCGTGGCCTCATTAGAATTACGCTGTAAACAATTCAACTAAGTAACCAGATAGTATTGATAATGTCCAAGTAAACAAAGGCACAGGGTCTTATTTTAGAAGCTACTTGACCCTAGTGATGCTGTTGGGAACTTTCATTAGTTTTAAGGTTAATGGATCAAAATCTTACATTGTATAACTGCTTATCATGTTGGAGAGAATAAAACTGCAAATGGCCAGGTTTTCCATTCAAAACCAAAGCTTTAGTTCTGGGATCAACCATCAAACCGGTAAAGATATTGCTGTCTGCAAAAGAAGTGACGAGCAACAGTTAAAATCATACAAATAGTCACACTTCTAAAATGTGCAGACCCACCGGGTTTTGCAATACCTTTCACTAGGCCTTGAATTACTGCAGAAGCCTCAAGGTTTCTGTGAATGATGATTATTTCTGTGGGTAAACAAAATAAAACAAAAAACAAAACCATAAATTGGTTAGAACTTCAAGGTAAAAAAAAGTCAATGGACTTTGTCATTCTAAAATACACCAGAATACAAAATAACTCAGTATGTTCAATTTACTCAGAGTATTATTAAAAAGTCAAGAATTTATTTTGTGATATAACTAAAATACTACAGTTGGAGAGAAGGGGTTTTTCTGCTGGAGGCTTTTAGTTTTATCAGTTTTGCATATGAATATATTTTAAGTGTTAATTCAGAAACTTATATATTCTAAAAGACAATTTACCTTGAAGTGAGTCACTGCACTAACGGGTTGTTCAGTTATGTGTTTTTGAAGGAAAAGGAGGCAGTGGGCTCTGAGATCTACATTTAGGCTGAGTAGTAACAGAATGAGCAAAAAGTTTTGGAGGTGTAGGAGACTGGACCACTCCCGTCAGAATGCACAGGAATCTCATGTTGAGAGCGTTTCCAAAAACAGCGTTTTTTTAAAATGTCATCACATTTGTGAAAGGATAGATGCCCACTTTCTATGCTCACATCATCTCATATGTAAAGGTTTTGAAATAGAAGTGGTATGACAAGAACCATATACACTTAGCTCTAAATTTTCATAAAAATGATCCTGAAAATGTTGAATTCTGGTGGCATGTAAAGTCAAAAAAAGGGGTAGAGAAAAGAGGGAAAAATGGAAGAAAATGCTCGTTAAATCCTATGCTACTCTTAATTAACTTATTTTCCATTCCCTAGTGTTTTAATTTAGGCATTACAGAACTCCGTCTCCTCACAACAAATTCAGACTTACTATTATCAGAGTGAGAAGTACAGAACAAATCCCCTGCTGGTGAGACTGAAATGTGTTCAATAGTAGCTCCTAAACGGGGGAGGAACTCCTTATTCTTCTCTGTTGCATCGCGCCACTCAACAAGGACAGATTCACGGCCCCCACTCAGCAGACTGGTGCCTTCTCATCCATCCACAGAAATGAAAAGGGAAGTATATGGGGGGAAAAACAAAGAAAAATATAATCAACATTTAAAATTTCCTTACCATGTTAGAGATAATACACTAATTTTAAAGATATGCAAACAAGTGTCTTCCTAGCTTTTAATAAACTTGAGACAACAGATTTAATCATCATGGATTCTGGGATTTTCCTTCCCAACAATATCTGACTAGTGTGTTGCTGACCAATTCTTCTGCCAGTGAGAAAAACTGAATGAAACAAACATCCTCTAGGGCCAGATGGTTTCAATGACAAATTTTTCCAAACATTTAAGAAATAAACTAATTTTATGCTCTTCCAGCTAATAAAAAAGAGAATGCTTCTCAACTTGTTTACAAGAACAGCATAATTCTTTACTAAAACTAATAAAGTGTAAGAAAAATATAAGCCAATTTCATGACAGATGAAAATTCCCCAACAAAAATATCAGCAAGCCGAATCCAAGGATATGTTAAAAGGATAATAAACTGCAGAGGTGAGTTTATCGTAAAAATGTGAGATTATGACACTTGAAAAACAAATGTAATTAATTCCTACTACGTGATAAAGAGAATAATCACAAGTATCTTAATAGATGTAGAAAAAGTCAATGATAAAATTGTACACCCAGGATAAAATTTCTCAGCAACTTCAGTGGTCACACACAGCGTGACTAGGTGCGAATCATACCCCAGTTTATACTGTGCATATTCGCCTGAACTTACAACCTGTTCTCAAAGCAGCTAGAAGTCATAGCTCATTTACACAGACAACTAATTTTCTTCTTCTATTAATTCTCTTACACCTATACAGGATCAATGCTGACATTTTACTGACAACCATGTACTATTTTAACTATTACTTTTCACTTAGAAATATTCACGTGGCTTGTAATATAAAACTAAGAATTCAACTCTCTAATAAGCCCAGATTAGCTGCAGTACCTCCCACACCAAAGCCTTGGTGCAGGGCAAAGGTGCCATGTAGTCAAACTACTCCTTCCTGAAGACTCATCTGAAAAGGCTAATTCTAAATGTTCCAGGACTTAAGTAAAGTCACCACAGAGAGCTGTGACTGCTAACTGGTATGAGTGGTGGCAGCCAAGATGGACAAGGTAACAAAACAGAGAAAAGTCGGTGGCAGTAAGTATCAACTGGTCTTGGCCCAGCTGGGGTAGGGGCCACAACAAAGAAAACAAAAGTGAGGATGAAGGGCAGAAGAAATGATATTGCGTGGAACAAGATATATATACGTACACACATGTTCCACTCTATTAGACTATTTCATTTGCATTCACAATTTTAAATAATTCAGACCTTGTGTTCCATTTAAGCTACATGAGAGTTTGTGTAAATGAGCTACAACTTGTCCAATATTTGAACACATAAATTTTTGAATTAGACATAGGTCCAAATCCCACTTACCAGCTGTGTGACCTTAGACAAGTTAGTTCTCAACTACACATCTTACTTCTTTTATAAGCAAAAGGAGAAAGATGATGCCCATTTCATAGCTTTAAGAATTAAATGAGGTAGTGGATATAAAGCACTAGCATTATCATTTGCTCTGATAAGCTATAGCCTTGTAGACATACATTTTAAAAAACTAATGTGACTTAAATAGGTTCTTTAGTTAACAACAAGGACTTTATCACAAGTGTACACTTTAATGGGCTCTGAAACCTAAAATGTATGGTATTGTGCTGAAGAAAGCTCATATCACAGGGGTGAGAAACAAGTGTTCACAGTTCTTCTGGTGCATGTAATTCTAAACCTTTCAAACTATAAATGCAGTGAATACTGATCCATATACTTCAAAAGTTTAATTATTAAACGTGCACTTACCGGTCACAGAAAAAGCCAAATCCATAACCATATCATGGTGCCAATGTAAGCATGTGTACGTGTATTTCTTATCATCATCAAAATTCCTCCTATTGGAGAAAACCAAAATTGTCACTTTGACCAAAGGCATTAAGTTAGGAAAGTAATGGCATACCAAATATAGTGAAAATAATATATGTCAAAAGTAATAAATTATATTATTAAACTTGTAGGTCTTTTTTAAAACATTTTTTAAACATTTATTTATGAGAGACAAAGAGAGTGTGAGCAGGGGAGGTGCAGAGAGAGGAGACACAGAATCGGAAGCAAGCTCCAGGTTCTGAGCTGTCAGCACAGAGCCTGATGTAGGGCTCAAACTCACGAACTGCGATATCATGACCTGAGCCAAAGTCAGCTGCTTAACCAACTGAGCCACCCAGATGCCCCTAAGCTTGTAGGTCTTAACATCTAAAAAGTACATTTTCCATAGCAGCACTCTCCACAATAGCTAAAACATGGAAAGAGCCTAAGTGTCCATCAACAGACGAATGGATCAAGAAGATGTGGTTTATCTATACCATGGAATACTACATGGCAATGAGAAACAATGAAATCTGGCCATGTGTAGCAACATGGATGGACCTTGAGGGTGTTATGCTGAGCGAAATAAGTCAGGCAGAGAAGGACAANAAAAAAAAAAAAAAAAAAGTACATTTTCTATTTCTCACCAAAGTCACTTCTACAAACAATAGACCATCGTGGTCCTACTAGGTATACGCTATTGTTAGTCTTTCCTTTTCACTTAAAGTTTGATCGGGGCTCCTGGGTGGCTTAGTCGGTTAAGCGTCCGACTTTCGCTTAGGTCATGATCTCGCGGTTCGNATCAAGAAGTTCTCCTCAATAAAACAATTAGAGACAAAATGGAATGAACTCCTCCAAGCTCAAGGTTACACATTTTAAAATAGTACGCCTATGCAATGAAGAACAGTAATACAAGAAACCGAGGATACCAGCAAAGCCTAATCTCTGTCAACAGTATTGGCTTTTCAGTACTATCCTTCTTCCTGAACTGAGGGATAGCTCTGTCATGCAGGACTAATATAACATATACATTCACCATGCTCTTCATGAGTCAACTGACCAAAGACGAATTTTGCCATCCTTGTGACCAGTTGCTATGCAATCTTCCTTTGGGTGACACGCTACACATGTAAAATTGTTCTTAGCATGTTTTTTATTTCTTGATGATGATAAAGTAAACCTAGAAGGAAAAAAGTGTCCCTTATTAAAGTCTCTTGGTAAGTGGTAGTTAAAAAAAAAAAGGGGGGGGGGGGGGGGNGAATACATGTTTAAAAAAAAAAAAAGCATGTCTAAGTATCGCAAATTTACAAACACTTATTAGTACACAGTATAAACTTCACATAACTAACATTCCACCATGGTAACTTGGCCACAGAAACATGCCATTGACTTTGAAGTAAAGCCAAGACAGTCCTTCTAGTGGCTTTTGCTCGAGCCAAGTTTGTTCAAGTTTCTTGTCAATTGAAGCTAAGTTTTAACATTGGGTATAAACAAGCCTAATAAATTATATCTGTGACAACTGGCTAATGTATCCAAAGGTATCAGGATCCTTATTATACTGCAAAGAAAAACAAATGCTAATCCTGACAGGGTCAAAGGAAGACAGGATGGTGTCACCTGAGGAGTCACTATGCATGCTTAGCACTAGTCTCCTTAAATATGTTATTTTATTCACCCTTACAACTCTACTAGATAGGTATTATGCTTATTTTAAATATATGTTAATTTGAGGTACAGTGAGATTCAAAGAAACTAAATTTGACTCATTTTAAACCCAGGTGTCTCAAAGCCTATATTCATTCCAAAGCTCAAAAACCAGCCAAGAAGGATCACCATCTGAGGTAGCCTTTTTCAACTACATCCAATTTTGACATCATGTATGAACACCAGAATCTAAGTGGACAAGGAGGTTTGCTTGGACAAAGCTCCCTAGGTTTTTGTGGCATGACTGATTCTCTCAACCACACCCATTGTTGTGTTAAAAACACCACCTCCAAATCCAGTGGTTTCACAATCACTTGCAAAATGAAAGCAGATACAACTCAGGATCACAGGTATGAAGATGAAATAAAATTGCAACAAATTCAACTAAATAAAATGATCAAAAAGGAATTCATACCTTGATGTTGTTTTCTTTTTGAAAAAATAAACAGACAAGTAAAAGTCCCGTACTGCAGCAACATATTCTCCCTGGTATTTCAAAGAGAAGATAACATTCACAAAAATAGACAACACTCTTTAAGAAATGTTCTCATTACAAAAGTTAACAGTAACATTTTTTTTTTTTTTTGCAGATTGAGTATATCAATATAAAATAGGTAGCTATGGAAAGGATAATCTTGTTAATCATAGAAAATTAGAAGATAAACTTAGGTACTATATCTTAAAACTAAACTCTCTCGCTTTAAGAATAATGACTTGAAATTTTTCCACTGAGGCAAAATATACATACAATACAATGCAATGTTTGACATGTATATATCCATGTAACCACCACCACAATCAAGATTTAGAACATTTTCTTCACCTCAAAAATGTTTCCATGTTCCTCTTTCTAGTCATTTCCTAATGGTCCTGCCCCTGCAGAAACCACTGTTTTCTATTATCATAGTTTACTTCTCTGTTCTAGAACATCATAAAAACAGAATGGGGCAATATATACTTTTCTGTCTGAACTCTAGTTCAACATCACCCTTTTGAGATTCATTCATGTTCTTGTATGTATCATTAGTTTCTATTATGATGAAGCAGAATTCCAATAAATTAATACACATCACAATTTATTTTCTTGATGAACATTATGGTTATTTCCACTATGGAGCTACTATGAATACTAATCATTCTTATACATGTCATTTTATGGTCACGTTCTCATTTTCTCTACCTAGGAGTGGAACTTCTGGCTCATGGTAAGGACAGATGTCTACCTTTGTTCTCTATCTTCCCAATGCTCAGTACTGTTAGTCTTTAAAGTGTTTTCACCACTATAAGAAAGTAACCCTTTTTAGAACCATGCCAAAATAATGCTATAAACTTACACCACTGAAACATGCCACCACAATGTCATCTAGGAGCTTTTGGTGGTATTTGATTTTAAAATAATAAAGTGGTTAGTACCAGAAAAAGGCTAAATAAATCATGGTATTAACATCACAGAGTTATTTTTTTTGATGAACATTTACGTATACATTCATGCTCCAATGTCAGGTGACAAAAAGGTAAAGAGCCTTCAGATGCTAATTCAGTTTGGGAAAAATTATTTTATGTATGTTTAGGAAAAAGTTTAGAAAGACTTTTCTCAAATATCACTGGTAAGATTTAATTTCTCCACTTTATTTTTAACTTCCAAATTTTCTATAATGGGCACATTGATTACGGACAGGGAGACAATTTTCTAAAGACAGTTAAAATGAAAGGATTTGAGTGGCTTTTACATGGGGCAGGCTAAGAAAAAGTACAAACGCCAAAACACTGGTATTTTTTGAACAATTAGAGGGCTTATAAGAGCGATAGGTACATACAAAATTAAGGATCCTAAAAACTCTATACCAAAAATATATGCTAAAGCAATGGAATAAACCCAATGCTCCTAACAAAAAAAACTGTAACTCAAGGCAACATTCAATCACTATAAGATAAAATGCTCAAACACTGCTGAAGAGAGATTTCATGTACAAAATAAGAAACCAAAACAAACTTACCTCATTTCCAAAGGCAATGCACTTGGGTGACTGGTTTATATAATCTAAAACAAAGGAGAGCTCCTTAGCTTCTATCTCTTGGCTTGATGATTTTGGCAATCTCACTGAAGCCAGCTGAAATACATCTAGCCAAAGAAAGCTGTATTAATATAAAGCTTCTCTAGAAAAAATGAACATGTGCACTTATTCATATGAAATTGTTAATTAGTATTCCAGATACATTTGCAAGAAGTAGAATTCTAGGTCACCTTGAACAAAACGTACCTTCACATCAGACTGTTCATTTGAAGATACAAGTTTTGAATGGCAGTCTAATTTCACAATTCAAATACATACCTGGTCTCTCTAGAAATATAAAACAATTTAGCTTACTGGTGCATTCTGTCTTCCAAAGTATTAGGCTGTCCTTTACAATGGATATGGAATACGGTATATTGCCGAACTAGCAGCCAAAAGCAACAAACCATCTGAGAGGTTTCAGAAATGTGATGTGCTTGCTACATATTCACAGGATAAATCTTTTCTTCTAGGATACTGACATGCTGTTCTCTTTATATCCCATTTAAAAAAATTCCCAAGAGAAAATAGCTATATTTTACTATCTACACTATTTCCTTATCCTCTCAGACATTATAATGAATATGAAATTCTGTAACACATCAATTTCCCATTTTCCCTCCTGTTTATTATTTGCTCTGAACTCTTGATTATAGTAGCCTTCTCAGTCACCACAAACTTCACATGCCCAAACCCTGTACACTTGATTTTGTTAAACTTAGTCTTCCCTTCAGTCCAATGCAGGAAGTGGCACCACCATTTAACAAGTTGCTTCGATTAAATCCTTGAGTTATCTTTGACTTCTCTCATATCCCCTATCAAACCATCAGTAAACCTTGTTGGCTGTCTCTTCCAAAGATACCCAGAACTCAACCATTTCTTACTACCTAAGCAATGACCTCTTAACTGTACCCTGTACTTCTATCCTTGTCCCCGCCTTAGTCTATTCTCAGCAAGCCAGTGAATCTACAATTAACATCATTTCACTTTTATGCTCAAAACTCTTCAATGGCTTTTTATCTACTCAGAATAAAAACCGAAGTCCTTTCAATGGCCTACAAGGCTGTATATTATCTATTCTTCCTTGGATCATTCCAATCCAACTCCCTGCCACTCCTCAAACATGCCAGAAATGCGGCAGAATATGCTTCTCCAATATGACCATGCAGCTTAATCTTCCCAGAACCTTCCCTGACCACTTCTTTAATTATGTATTTCTCCAATGTTGCCTGTTCCCCTCCCCTGCTGTACTTTGCTCTAAAACATCTTTCACCTCATTACATCTTTTGACTGATCTAGTCTGATTATTGTTGAGACTGTCTGTTTTATTCTCTACAACTGAACAGAATCTGGCACATAGTATGTTTTTAGTTAGAAATTAAATAATTAAATTACATATAGTCAAAAAACAATACCATAAAAGATGACATGTAAATAAAAAATTTGTTTTTAAACCAGAAGCATACTTCAATATGATTTATACAATTTCCCATCAGAGACTGGTTTTGCATTGTGAAGCAAATATAAAACAAATGAAGGCTATATATTTAGATCTATTCTATGATATGCCAGTTCAAGCCCAGTTCATAATTTTATCTAACAGCTAACTAGATTTTCACATTCTGAGTGTTCGTGATGGGTCAAGTTGTGGAGAAAAACACTAATCCCACCATGAACAAAATTTCAATTAGATTATAGCCTTTGGTTTACTCCAAAAGGCAAATGCCAAGGTTCTTACTTTAGATCAGTATTCTATCCTGGCTTGCACACTGGACTTAAACTAGGAATTTTCAAGTAAACAGGCTCCACCACAGAGGATCTTAACTTTTTAAATTCTGCACATTTAAATTCCAATGTGCAGCCAGTGTTAAGAATTGCTGATTTCACTGATATGGATAAAAAGTTTTGCTACGACTATTAGCAACTACTCTTGCAACTGAGAATCAGAACATTAGTATTCAGAGTGGTTACCAAATGTGAGTGATGAGTATAAACATCTGGGGAAATATAAAAATGTAGATTCCTAGACTAAATCTCACAACTAGTGAATCAATGGTCAGTAAGGGAGATTAGGAATCTACATTTTTAGTAAGGATGTACTAATGTCTAAGGTGAACAGACATTAAGAATCCACACACTTTTATGTAAAACAGAGCTTAAATACTAAAGAGTATTATCTAAAATAGTCAACTAGGAAGGAGACTTAATTATTTTAAGAAATGTTGCCATTTGCAGAACATTTTTTGGAATACCTTTTAGAGGTTTTTATGGGCTAACATAACTAAACTTACTGCTTTTACTCCTTCATGTCACATTTTTGACAGAGAAAATATTACTCATTAACAGACTTCACCAAATGATTTTTAGCTTAAAAACAGATGTAACTTTCAGAGTTTTAATAAAAGTCCATGATAGAAAACAATCTGCAATTTTCCAGCTGAAAACAAACATACACAAAACCAAGCATCCTCCTTCCCCAAAAAACCCACAACAAAAATACACTGTGGAAAGGATTCATTTAGCATTTAATGAGCCATGAGCCAGTCTAGCAGACTGCTCAGTAATTATCTTAAAGCTGCTTTCATCTTTGAATTCTATACACAGCTATACTTTATAGAGAGCACCAGAGGGTGCAGTGACCTTCCTGAATTCTGATATTAGAAAAATTCTTTGGATATATCTCTCATGTCAATGATCTGATGTATCAAATTCTCTACTAATGGGTAATTATTTGTGACCACTAAAGATATTCCAGAAATTCATAAAATGTTCTGAAACATGGCAATTTCAATGAAATAATGTTCCAATGATAATAAAAGTGTAATTAATAATTTAATTACACTATTAGCTCTTAATATCAAACTGTTTTCTATACCATTCCTGACAGATTCAGGATCAAACGGAGTGTTGAATAATGGGTAAAATGATAGTGATACTTAAAAATAACAGATTGAGTTCAATAGAAAGAGAAACTCTAGCCCACCTCTGCAAAACAGCTTTGAAATTTGAGCTCTGCAATCTATTAGTAAACTATATCTTAAGTAATCATTCCCTCATTCTGTATTTCAGATCTGGTGTAAAGCTTTTCCAAAATGAATGCAGTAACAACAGAAGGAATTGAAATGCCAGCTCCAAAAACTGTTAACTTCAGACTAAAACCAAGATGTTAATTTTTGAGAAACTATGGAAAGAGTAAACCAATGTTATATAAAACGAAGTAAGTTAATTATACTATACCTTGTTTTTCTTTATTTATTATAACAAAGACAGAATCCTCAGCACAGGTTAGAGTAAAGAGGGCATGAAGTTTATGCCCTATGACGAAAGTCTGAAAGATAAAAAGCACCATATTATTTATCACACCCCTCCCCCAATCTTAGGTTCCATAAAGGGCAGGGATTTTTTTTTAATCCGTTTTGCTCACTGATGTATCCCAACATTCTATTTATTCAATATCTATTTGTTGAATAAATTTTCAACAAATATATATAGATCCATGTTTTTAAATGGTTCTATGGTATTCTACTGAATATGAAATTTTAACTGACATCAAGATCATATTAAATTTTTTCTTCTATAAACAGTGTTGTAATGACACACACATATTTCATTATTTCTACAAGAAATTCCTAAAAAGTGAGATTGCTGGAGTAAAAGTTATTTTTTCATTATCAGTTGTACTCTGATTATGTACAAAAGTATCTTTTTCTCTGTACCTTACCTATTACTAGAGTTTTTTGCAGTCTGCAATTTAGCTAAACTGATAGGAAAAAAATGCTCTGTCATTTTTTATTAATGAGGTTAAACATCTCTTCATGTTTACTGGCTATTTTTTTTCTAGTGAGTTACATATTCCTACCTTATGCCAATTTCTTTCCACTGAGTTATTACTTTTTCTTTATTGGTTGTGAGAATTTTCTGTATATTAAGGATAATATCAGTTGTAAATATTTTCTTCCAATTTTATTACTCATCTTTTCATAGGAAGTTTGAAATTTGCAAAGAGTCAAATTTCTTTTCTTTTATGGTGTGTGACTTTTACAACTTGTTTAAAATGGCTATCTAAAGATTAAGCCTCCTAGAAAAAAACAATGTGTCTGTCATTACATTATGTTGCCATTCCTTTTCAAAAACTAAAAATGGAAGATCAATCTACGTACCTTTATTAAAATGCCATCTACATAGTCCCACAGTTTAATTGTGCCATCAAAGGAACAAGAATACAACTAAAAGGGTAAAAATAGTACATAATTTATTACAAATTACAACTTCATTAAGATAGTAAACAAATAATCAAGTGATACAGATGGCATTTTCTGTTCATTAAATCATTTGCTTTAAGGAGGTAGGGTCACTTACTGCTATTATTTTTTAAAAATAGAAAATCTAATCAGAGCTCTTTGAAGGAAATTCAAGTTTTAATTAGTATGAGGGGGGAAAAACGTCAATCCTCTATCTTCAAGAGGAAGATGGTAAGTTATTGAGCTATGGAAACACTTAAGAGCTTGTCCAGAGCCCAGTCCTCTCTTATTAGCAACCTTGCTTTCATTTTACATGGTATTAAAGGACTGCTTCTCCAATGATCTGAGAATGGCCTCTTTAAAAAAAATAAAATAAAATAAATTCCAACACATTAAAGATCAATACTTCTGTAAAATACAGTGAAGTTACTATGCACTCGAATGCTGTGGCAATGTCACGCTGCTCTCCAGTTCTGGGTCTCTCAATTTCCACACTTCTCTCATTGCAGAGTGGTAACCAACCATCTGTGGCAATGGCTTGCGCACCACACTTTGGTAGCACGAGAAGGCCTTAATAGCATGTATTTTTATTTTTATCTTTGTCCCAGTGGACTTAATTTTACTAAGGCCACACTGGATTACGAGTTGCTGTTAACTGTGAAAATACATCGCTTATAACACTTAAAAGAATTTTCAGTTTTCTTAAAGTGGCAATTTTAAGATTCCATGAGGACATGGAATCAGAGAACAGAAAATGGTATCATCTATTTAAGTAAAAGAATTATGTTAAGTAGGAAACATACATAACAATCACTACATATAAAGAATCATGAAAAAGAATCAGTAAAACCTAACTACCAACCATACAATCACTGTCAAAACACAATGGTTCCAAAGTCCAGGGAATCTGCACTCCCATCACCTCAACCAAACCTGTCAAAAAAATGTGTTCTCTAACTTTATTAACTTTCAGTCCCGTGAGCAGATCTTTTATGCAATGATACGCGGTTTTTGTTTGGCTACAAAACTTAGTACAACTGACTTCACAAATTCCAATTCTAATGAAAGGATACTGCTGCTATGAAAAACATCCAAATACATTCAGTTAACAATGTTAACATTAACAATGAACTGTTCTGTTAAACCCTCAGAGGACAGCAAGGAAAGAAAAGTGTGCTTGCACCCTGCAGAAAGGCTACTTAAATCTGATTTTTCAACAGAAGCTCATTTAATTTTGGAAAGAAAAGATCTCTGTTACTTCAGGCCCTACTTCTTTGTGATAACACAGTGAATGGCGAAGAAAATAAATCCATTCTTCTATCAAGCAATAACTTCTACATTGGTAGTAACACAGAAAAATGGAATTTGATCAAAAACTAGAGAAAGAGAGGGGTGCCTGGGTGGCTCAGTTGGTTAAGCATCCAACTTGATTTCAGCTCAGGTCATGACCTGACGTTTCATGAAACTGAGCCTTGCATCGGACTCTACACTGACCATGTGGAGCCTGCTTAGGGTTCTCTCTCTCACTGCTCCTTCCCCGTTTATCCTCTCTCTCTAAAATAAATTAATTAAAAAAACAAAACAAACTAGAGCCTAAGTAAACTATTTTTGAGATCTCTTTAGTGGTTGCTGAAATTTAAGAACAGAATTAAAATGACATTACATTATTTCTGATTTCTGAACTGCTTTGTCGGGTGCGTGGGAGGAGGTGGACTAAATTAGATTCCCAAGTTTGTCCTGAAATTAACTGGCCCATCCACTGACTAATCCTTCCTGTCCAGCACTGGCCTTAAGATTAGATAACATGTGCATCAACATCAGCCTCATCGGTAAAGGAACAGATCTACAACATCAATACCTCTTAGCCAGCATTTTGAAAAATGGGTTCCAGAAACCAAAGGATTTAAGGGCATACAAGCTTGAGAAACACCAAATAGTATGTACCCTTTTTGGATATTCATAATGCATATAAAAGGACCTGAGAAGATCTACAACCAAGAAATTCATCTAACTGTGCCTAACCCTGAATTTCAGTAACTCACACAGCCAAGAATGTCTTCTCTCAAGGAACATCTATTACCACCCTTTGGAATAAATGGTTTACAGAATATAGCATGGTCAATGTAGGTCTAGGCTGTAACCCTATTTTAATAACTAAAACTCTTAAAAAGTACCCTGAATCAGAAAAATCAACATACAAGTTCCCCCCACTACCTGAAAGTAGAATATTTCTATGAAACCTTCTGTGGTGGAAATGGTGTAAGTTTCCCAGCTAAAATCAAAATTTTCTGGCAACAACAAAGCCAATATTATATTCAATTATAAATCTTTGACACCTGTAGATGATTGTGGGGGTTGAGCTGGATTCCAGTCACCAGATTTCTATGCCCTTGCAATATGTGTACACATTCTTCTGTAGCTGTGCTATGAACTTTAACAAAGTCACCAGAGACACAGAAGATATACCTGGAAATAAGAAAAAAATTTCATGTATTTTGTATATAGCATTTTTTTTTTTTTTTAACAGTNAAAGCTCTGTCTAGTCAGCAAGGCCTCTTGTATAGCAGAGTACAAAGACTTTGTGACAGTTCTTTTTCTTGTCGCTGAAATGTTGGTTTTGCTTTTGTCTTTCTGGATTTGTGGCTTTCTTCAAAATAGCAGAGGCTACTACATTACTAAAAGCAGTTAAGTGGAGTCAATATTTACTTGACAGTTTTCGATATGGATATAATCACAGAACAGAGCTCATAAGTACAGATCTAGTCACTACCAAGTAAAAAAATGTTTGTTCTGTGCCTACTACACAGAACACTGTACAAGTCTAACAGGGTGTTTTTCCATGCAGTACAGAAGGTACAAACCACAGAATTCCCAGGCCAGATCTCTGTGTTCCCAAAGCAACCTGTACATGACTTGATCCTAGTACTTTTCACACTGTGTTGACATTACTTATTTACAAATATATCCCCCTTTCTTATTAGGCCATAGCTTCCATTGGGCAAATGCCTTAATATATCTTTGATTCCTAATGTCCAATCCAGTTTGTTGAACAGAACCCACCCAATTCTCGAAGATTTTGTAAGCTATCTGGATAAAATGAACCAACAAAAAAATGACAATATAACAAAACAGTAAATCTTCGAATGCTGATCATGGTTACTACTACCCTATTTTATCCATTCTAAGTCACTTTTTTTTTTTTTTTTTTACATGTTCACCTGTCTGAAATCAGGATGCATTATTCTAAATGCTGGAGGCAAACGTAAAATGATTTATTTCACTGTCTAATAGATTAAGCAAGTTCAAGCAACAAAACATCTGAGATATACAGTTACCCCTCTGGCTGGATCTTCCTCTTCATTCCCATGAGTACCTTAATTCAGAATCTTAACAACTCCAGCCTGGACCACTCCCAAGGGCTTCCTACAGTCTCCAGGTGTGGCCCTTTCAATTACCTTTCCCACTCACACCAGATTAATTTTGCAAATTTGACATTACTTTCTTAAAGATAAAATTAAATTACAATTTGTCAACGTTTTCCCAGTGCCTTTGGGATATGATCTAAACTCCTAAGGCCTTTGCTGATTTGACCTGATCTCAGTGGAGCTACTTTTTCATTTGAAAACTGCTCTAGTCAGGTGGTTCACAACTCCACTACCCTCCCACTTCCCATAGATACACCCCATTATACCAACACGTTGGCTAGGCATTCCCTGAGATGGTGGGAAAGGGGTACTATGTGCCAGGAAACTCCCTGATTCTGATATGCCTCCCCAGAGAAAAGAATTTCCTTTTTCCTTGCTCCTCCATAGAGAATGGCTTCAAATGTGATGTAAGTCTCTAAAGGAAATACTCTCTCCATGCTTTTGTATATTTCGCTCTCTACACAGAACACTCTTTCTTCCTGACTACTTCCTTAAGATAGATTCAGCTCAGGTGAAGCCTTCTTGTATTTTCTCATTCTAGATCAGCAACACTCTTAATGTGCTTCTACAAGATGGTAGGTAGGCTTAGCTCTATTAGAGCATTGACCACAGGGCATATTGAAGCCTTCCCCACCAGACTGTAAGCTCTTTGAGGGGAGGAAAGGTGTGTTTACTTATTATAAATAATAACAGAAATATAATTAAGTAGGAAAAAGATGAATTTTTAAAAAGTTAAACACAAATGGGTTTGAATGCCAGCTCCACCACAAACAGGTTGAATGCTAGGAGAATTCTCTAAAACATCACTGTCCTCTACTGTAAAATGCAGGTAACACTTTCTCACGGGGTTATTATGAGGACTAAATGAAACGCATGCAAATGCACCCTTAGTACACAGTATACACTCAATAAATGCTTCCATAAAATCAGGATAATAATACCTAAATCACGCAGACAGAAATGCATGTGAAACACAGACCACAATGCCCTTCATATATGACTCAATCATTTTTGCTGAAATCGAGAAGTTGGGGATGCTTTTAAATAAGGAACCAGGAATTTAAATGAGGCTCTGAAGGATGCACAATTTAAGAGCTGGGGATGAAAAAGAATAGCAACATAAAAGCTGGGAAATAATTAATACAATACCAACAATAAACAGGAAATGACTTATTTAACAAGCAAAGTGTATACAACGGGTTATATCAGGAAACAATTGGATAAGCAGAGTCAAGCTAGATCAGGGAAAGCCCTGAAAGCCAGAGAAAAGAGCCATAGATAAGGCAGGCAACAGAAGATTGTTAACAGGGTTCTGAGCAAGACTAGGAATAAGGGTGAGAGTTAGGTCAGTAACACGCAAGGAAAATTATTACAGCGGTATACAGAACGGTCTGCAAAAGAAGAATATTTAGAATTGGATATTAGTTTTGTCGGAATTTAGGAATGTAAAAGGCAAGAATGACCCATTTTTAAAATTTTCTCTATACCTAGCAACCTAAAGCTTAGCATCATGTAACTGTGGGAGCTAACAGGATGTAATACCAACAGTGCTGGACCGGGACTCGGTAATACCTCATACAGGAATACCACCTACTCTCCTGTATACCCACTTCTCAGCTTGCCTCTCAACAACCCCCTCAAGTAGGCAGAACAGAGCTTTTCTTCTAGTTCCAAGAGGACCCAGTAAACAAGAGGAAACCGCTCAAATCCCACAATTCTCGTTTTATTTACTATTTCAGCTTTCTTGACCTCCTTGAAACAAAATATAAAATTACCTTATTCCTTCTTGCATAAATCAGCCAACACCTGTAGTATGTTTTAGAGAATATCCAAAACCCTGATGAGTTCATTGTGACCCTGTTAATTTGCTAGAGAGCTGATTTTAATTAACTACTTTTTATACAGACGAAAACAA
The DNA here is from genome assembly GCF_008692635.1 of Crocuta crocuta. NCBI lineage: Eukaryota > Metazoa > Chordata > Mammalia > Carnivora > Hyaenidae > Crocuta > Crocuta crocuta. The sequence continues at coordinate 4,468,016 of NW_027532605.1, forward strand.
AAAGCAAACACCCACATCGAAATCTTCACCAAATCCCCCAAACTTCAGTACTGATTTTTCTACCTACTACTTGTTAGGTCCACCTGCTTGTTTCACAGGTACCTTAAACTCAACACGTCCCAAAGTAAATGCAGTATCTCGTTAATCTTAAGTGCTGATTCACTCCAAAATTCTGTCTTTTCTCTTCATCTTCATTATTTAAGTTTAGGCCATAGTAATTTCTTGCTTGAATTAGCTTTTTAAGCCTTGGTCTGTACTCTTCCAGATTCTTCTCCCACCATTTCCCTTCACCTTATGTTGCAACTATGCTGACCTTACACATATCACACTACCTACCCCGGCAATTTTAAGCTGCTCACTTCGCGTGGATGCCACCGCCCAAAATCACTGGTGGGACAAACTCCTGTTCGTCTCGCAAGATCCTACTACTGAAGGGAAACTTTCACTACATAACTCCCTCCTCCACGCCATCACTGTACCTCAAGTATGCTAAGCCAACCTACCTCCGGTTTTGCCACTCTCCACCACTTATTACTTAGTTTTATGCATAGTCTTCAGATTAATATTCTTGAAGAAACACAATCATGTTACCTTTGACTGCCCTCCATCTAGGGGATAAAAAAAATACATTCTCTTTGGACCAAACCAAGAATTGGCTTCAACGTTCCCTTTCCAACCTCACTATCTCCCTTCATATACTTTTCATAGGAGCTAACTGTACCACAGTCTGTTCAATATACTTAGGCCTCTACTCCTCTTGCTTATACTGTGCCCACTATCTGGAATGCCTTCCATCCATATCCCCTAGTCAAAATACCATTCACCTATTTAGGCCTAGCCTAAATGTCATTTCCTCAGCAACCTGTCCATCCTCACCAGTCTGAAGTACGCTCTCTTTAGGAACTCCCAAAGTACCATAGTGTGAAACATGAGTTACCACCTTTTTTTTTTCCCTCACCAGACTGTAAAATCTTGAAAGTAGGATCAGTATTAAAATTATCTTAATTTTTGTCATATCAGCTTGTTATAAGATGAAATATCAACAAAGCTTTCATGTAAAGACCAAGGATTCTTTTTTTTTTCTTTCCTCTAAGGCTATTTATGAAAACTCCTTCAGTCATGCATATATTCAACAACTATCACACACCCAAAAGCAAGACATTGTGGAGGATACAAACTTCCATAAGATACTACCGTTATTCTTCTAAGATAGAAAGGGTTAATTAAGGGTCACTGTGTCCTTAAATGATTTGAAAACCTCTTTCTACAAAGTCACTTCTAGATTATACTGACAATAGAGCAATAATGATGACAGCTGACAACACTGAGCCATTAAATACCAGGCTTGTTTTTACCTGATATACATGTATTAAAGCATTTAACCCTCTCAACAACCCTAAAAGTTGAATTACAAAATATTATGCTTGTTTTAAGATGAGGCTACTGAGGCAAAGATTAAGAACTTGCAAAGGTCACACAATGTAAGAACCGGGTTTTGAACACAGGGAGTAGTTTTGTTTCCAGCTCTACTGAACTGAGAATAGACACCTGGGCCCGCACAGACTCTTAACAGGAGTATCACGCAAAGTTGCAAGAAGGTTGCCAAAATACATTTTTAGCGGAAAAGTGTGGAGAAAATGGAAATCTTTAATCCTTCAGTAATTCAAAGTCACAATTCCTTCCAAAAGGACACTCCTTATAGTACTACAAGTGTAGCAGTTACAGATCTTTGCGTGGACTTCTCGCCGCCCCTCCGCGGAGCTGACTCCAGACACGTGGGCCCGCCCCCAGCCCGTCAATCCAACTGCAGGTAAACTGTCCTGTAAAGCAGCAGCCTCGGCCTGCAGGGCCACAAGACTAAACGCTTTCTCACTCCTCTAAACAGCACTCAGGCAACAAGTCCCCGATGCGTGGCCTGGAGACTCCTGCACGCGCCCCTTTCCCTCAGCCCAGAATCCCCGGTAGGCAAGTCCGGACGGGCCTGACAGTTCTTTCCTCCCCCTCCCCGGCGACTCACGTCCCTCAACCCGGCTGACAGTCTGCGGTGGCCCCATACTTAGAATCCGCAGAGAACACCGCTCTCCTGAAGTTCAACTCGCTGCCGCCACAACGAACCACGCGGACGCTCTCCTCCTCCACCATCTTTGCGCAGACGCAGGTACTCACTGCCGCCGGCGAGCCCTGAATTTCCTTGACGGGGGCGGGGCGCTAGAGCCTGAATCGCAGCCCACAAAACGCGTGCACCGGCTCCTCTAGGCCTCAGTCTCTATGGTAGGACCCAGCGCCGGTGCCGCCATCTTTTGTTTGGGCAATTTTAAATTACGACACAGGTAGGAACGGTGAAACAATGAGTTTATATTAGGCATCTTTAAACTCTTATTTAGTACAAATAACTTGGGCGCTATCAATTTGATTCTACAACTTCGTTCGCCAGAAGGGAAGGGTGGCCTATTGCATCACGTGACCTCCAGATCGCCTCCCTTCCGCATCCCCCAAGGCCTCTCCTTTCTCTTCGGTGATTCGGGCGCTGCGAGATGACGCCAGCGTTTTCATGCCACCTGGTTTCTCGGTTGCCCAGTTGAGTTCTTGGGTGGAAAGGTAGCTTTCTACTTTTTGCGTAACAGCTTGTCCCTTTCATTAGTGGGCATTTTCTCCTGTTCCTTCGAGCGTAGCATAGGTTCCTACAGAATCTCCTCAACTCCGAAGGTCTTGCTTTTTCCTTTGGACCCCTGGCTCCTGCTCCTGGTGCTTCCTTTTTTCCGCAGTTCAGTGGAGCAGCTCACACCAATCTGACGTTCCCTCCCACTGAGGCCCAAGTTCCGACGCCACTGTTCCCTGTTGTGTTACGGGTGTCTTGTGCCTGTTGGTTTGGTTTGAGTTGCCCCGTTAGTCCACCGTGCCTGTAGGTTAGGAAGCCCCGAACGCCGAGCATCTTTAGGCCTCTGTTATCTTTCTTTCTTTCTTTTTTTTTTAAATTTTTAATGTTTTATTTATTTCTAGGAGAGAGAGAGAGACAGTGTGAGCAGGGGAGGGTCAGAGAGAGGGAGTTACAGACTCTGAAACAGGCTCCAGGCTCTGAGCTGGCAGTCAGCACAGAGCCCAACGCGGGGCTCGAACCCACGAACCGCAAGATCATGACCTAAGCGAAAGTCGGACGCTTAACCGACTAAGCCACCCAGGCGCCCCTGTCTTTCCTTTTTATAACGCTATGTACAGCCTTTAAGGGGTCCTTGTCTTTTAGGGGTACACTTTATCTTTATTCGCTCGTTAAGTACACATATACCAATCCCATTGACGGCTCTGTACCACTACTAAGTGAAGAGCCACTGGCAGCTTAATTTTATTTATTTAAAATAATTTTTTTTAACAAAAATGTTCAATTTTTGAGAGAGAGAAGCAGAGTGCGATCCGGGACGGAGCAGAGGGAGACACAACTTGAAGTAACCTCCAGGCTCTGCACTGTCAGCACAGAGCTAGACATGGGGCTCAAACCCACCAACCAGACATCATGACCTGAGTGAAATCATGACCTGAGCAGAAGTCATTCATTCAACCAACTGAGCCACCCAGGTCCATCCTGACAGCTTAATTTTAATAGGAACAGGAGGTCAGCCTTTAATATGTTATTTCTTGATATGTTATAATTTATCACAGTTTTCTGGAGAGAAATAATAATTATTGTGAGGTACAGTGCAAAACATATGGGACCCCTGCCATGTTAACCTTCCACGAGAGAGACAATAAAAATGTTTTACAAACAAATTAATCACAGATTCTGTGCTAAAGAAAATAAGACCTAACCTGAGAGAGAATAGTTTTCTCTGAGGAGGTTTAGTTTGTTAAAGTCATGCAGGTTAAAAAATATGTTAAAAATTCAATGCTAATACAGATTTGCTGTAAAATATTTCAGTACAGAAATATGATTAGAGTGACCCTGGCCCACGAATATCTCTCCACTGCTCAAAGTTTGGTGTATATGCTTCTTGATATTTTTCTAGGTATCCATATACTTTAACATTAGTTTTCAATACAAGGCACTACATAATTCTTTTTTCTCCCTCTATGCTTTCACCACATACAATTTTATCTCCTTTTTAGTGACTGAATAGTAGTCCACAGAGTAATGTGCTATCATTGATTAAGACATTTTCTCAAAGATTGATATTTAGTCATTTCCATTTTTTAAAGTGGCAAATAGTGCTATAGAACACATGAATTTGTGACAGCATTGCTATAGGAGAGATTCCTAGAATAGGTATTGCAAGATTGAAGGATATCTACATTTTTATTTTGAAAGAATATTTTGTGGAATTGTGATATGTGTTATTGGGGAAGCTAGGAGGAATAACTAATGACAGCCAAAAAAGGGACAACATTTAACTTTGTTTTTTAGTCTAAAGTTGGGGAGGATCCATAAGGAGAGAGTTATAAGAGAGTATGTTTTCTTAAGAAGGGAAGGGAAAAGGACTGATGAAACAGTGGTAGGCAAATAAAATTGCCTATAAGTGCTGCAGCAATGAGCAATAATTGAAAGGTAGCCAGGGCCAGGTAATCCATTGTTTGAGATTTAGATTGTAATTTGGGGTTTCACTTTGTCAAGAATTGTTAAGTATAATAAATTCCCAAGTCTCATAGTTTCTTTCATATACTGGCATTTGTATATTAATACATCAGTCTTTGTTGATTGGTCCTAGCTCACAAGCAGAATTTTCTGAAGTGTTTGGAGGACTGCAAAGAATTCTGAAAATGTTGAAGACGATAGGAGGTTCCCAGGTATTCTCAGCATGTGCTGTTAAACTATCAGATACTTACCTAGCCATTTCATAGAAAAGAGCTAAGAAAGCGCGGCTCATTTGTTGAGAAGGGAAGCTGAGCATCATTGACAGGTCTCTGGTTCTCTCCTGCTCTCTTCTCTTCCTGAGTCCTGACCAGAGTCATCTTTAAAAGTCCTTACATGGCAACATTGACTTTTTGTAGCACGCACCTTAAAACTCTTCTAGCCTCTATCCTTATCCAGTTCCAAGGCCACTTCCATCTTCTTAGGTGTTTGTTAATTACAGCAGTGTCCCACTCTTAGTACTAAAATCTATATTAGAGTCCTCCAGAAAAACAGAACCAATAGCTATCTATCTATCTATCTATCTATCTATCTTATCTATCTATCTATCTATCTATCGGATTGGTGGCACTCAATTATGAAGCCTGAAAAGTCCCACAGTCTGCATTCTGCTATTTGGACCCCTGGGAAACCTGTGGTGTAATTCAGTCTGAGTCTGAAGGCCTGAGAACCTGGGAAGCTGATGGTGTAAATCCAGTCTAAGTTCAGGAGAAGACCAGTGTACTAGTTTAGCAGTCAGATAGAGAGGAACACATTTTTCATTCCTCCTCTTTTTGTACTCTTTAGGTCCTTAATGAGTCGCTCTTTAGGTCCTGAATGATGCCAACCCAATTGGGGAGGGCAGCGTGCTTTACTGAGTCTATAGATTCAAATGCTAATTTCATCTGGAAATACTCTCAGACGGTCCTAGAAATAATGTTTGCTAAATATCTGGGTATCTTGTTCCTCATGCAACCACTGATTGGCTCTTTGTCTCCTACAGTTTTGCCGTTTCCAGATAGTCATATAAACAACATCATATAGTATGTAGTCTTTTGAGTCTAGCTGTCACTCAGTATAATGTATTTAAGACTCATCTTGTGCAGATCAGGGTTTCCCCTTTTTAATTGTTGAATGGTATTTTATTGTATGGATATTCCATGGTTTATTCATTCATCTGTTGAAGACTTTCTTTCCTCCTTTCTTTCTTTTCTTTTTTTTTTTTTTACAAATAGTTTATTGTCAAATTAGTTTCCACATAACACTCAGNCCTCCTTTCTAATAGCGCTCTAAACATTCATTTGTAGTTTTTTTGTGTATATGTGAGTTTTTATTTCTCTAGGTTAAATACCAACAAATGGGATTGCTGGGTCAAATCATATGTTTAAATTTTTTAAATGTTTTTATTTTTGAGAGAGAGAAAGGGAGAGTGAGTGAGCATGAGCAGGGGAGGGGCAGAGAGAGAGGAAGACACAAGGTCTGAAGTAGGCTCCAGGCTCTGAGCTGTCAGCACAGAGCCCAATGTGGGACTCAAACACATGTACTGTGAGATCATGACCTGAACCTAAGTTGGATGCTTAACTGACTGAGTCACCCAGGTGCCCCATCATATGTTTAAATTTTTGAGAAACTCTCAGACTGTTTTTTCCAGAGTTTTGGTACCATTTTGCATCCCCATCAGTAATATATTAAAGTTTTATTTGTTTTACATCTCTAACAGCAGTAGGTGTTATCAGTATTTTCTATTTTAGTCATTATATTAAATTTGTAGTATTATTCCATTGTTTCCACTTTTGCTTTGCTAATGATGTTAAGCATCTTTTCATGTGTTTTATTTTACTATATGTGGTTTTTCTTTGGTGCTGTGTCTTCAGATCTTTTGCTCATTGCCTTATTGGGTGGTTGTTTTCTTACTGTTGAGTTTTGAAATCACTTTATTTATTTTGGATGCACTTCCCTTGTCAAATATGTGAATTGTAAATATTTTCTCCTGGACTATGGCTTGTCTTTTCACTCTGTTAATAGTGTCTCTCTGGAACTAAAGTTTTAAATTTGCATGAAGTACAGTTTATCAGTTTTTTTTTCTTTTATAGGTCATGATTTTTCTGTTGGACCTTAGAACAACTTACCTATTCCACACTCATGATGATTTTCTCTTATGTTTTATATGAAGAATTTTATGTTTTATGCTTAATATTTAGGTCTGTGATCCATTCTGAATTTCCATTTGATTCTTTTTTACATCCTCTATTTTTTTCATGAAAATTTATATCTTTCCATTTCTTTTAAGAGCATTTTGCCTACTTTTTGGAGTATTGTTATAATAACTGAATTAAAGTATTTTTCTAATAATTTCAACATTTGGGTCATCTTGGGGTTGGCGTCTGTTGATTGCCTTTCCCCTAAGAGTTACTGATGTTTTTCTGGTTCTGGTTTTGTGTGTTGAATAATTTCATATTTTATCCCAGATGTAATGTTAAGAGACCCTGGATCCTGTTAAAATCCTTCAAGCTTTGGCCATGCTAATTCTGCTTAGTCTCATGAACACACAGTTCAGAAGTGAGCCCAGTATTTATGATTTAAAGGTTACTTCTCTCCAGCTCTTTCCTCTGTGATACTCTTTATATTTTTGGGTTTCCTTGATTTTCCTTCTTGGTGCTCTGATTAGAAAGCCCAGGCTTTCCCCACCCATTTTGTTGCATACTTTTCCACAGTGAGGCCTTGCAATGAGGCTAAGTGGTGAGGGCAAAGAATATGTGGGGCCATACGGCCATCTCCCTCTCTCCACCATTGTTATTGCTGCTGAATGACTGTATCTTTATTATTGGATCTCATCTGGGGTGGAGCCAGGAGAATTAAAAGAGCTCCATCTCACAGGGGACATTATTCCCAAATGGCGGTAGGAGAAAGAGAAAGCTGCTTCATTTCTGTCACTTGCTACTAGATCTTCCTTGGAGTCCTCATCTTCCTGTCCTGTAGTTTTTGTTTATCTTGGAGAGGCCTCTGTTAGTTTATTTTGTATTTTATTTAGAGTTTTTAGCTGTAATTAGTGGGAGAGATAGAGTGGAGTGTCCTAATTCCAGTTTGACAGGAGCTGAAAGTTTCTAGGTTAACTTTTTAATAGAATTACTCTGATTCTTGTACATAAGAGACTAGTGAGGAAAAAGGATTGAAGCTTGAAGCCATACTAGGAGTCTCTTGAAAATGGTGCAGTTGAGAGATGATGGTGGCTTAGACTTGGGCAGTAAAAGTGGTGAGGAATGTTGAGTTCTGGGTATATTTTGAAGGTAAAACAAATAGTATTTTGTGATAGATGAAATGTTGTTTGTAAGACGATGGGAAACCAGATGACTCCAAAGGTTAGAACTGAGAATCTTGAATATTGAGATCACCATGTATTGTGAAGGAAAACTGTGAGAGAACAGATATTTGGGGGGTGGAGCTAGGTATGAGTTTTGTATAAGACATCAAAATGGAGATGTTGAGTAGGCGGTTGGATATCTTGTTGGACTCTAGTGCAGAGATATAAATTTGGGAGTCATTTGCATATAGGTTATATGGAAGAGCAATGAGGATGGCTGAGGTCACCAATGGAGTGAGTGTAGGTAGAAAATGGAAGAGGTCCAAGGACTGAGTCTGAGATACTTTAATATTTAGAGATCAGGAAGATGAGAGGAAACAAGCAAAAAATCGGCTAGTTCAAGAAGAAAATCAGGAAGATATGATGCCATGAAAGCCAAATGAAGAAAGAAGTACAACTAAGCTTTTTGTCAACTGTGACTGATAGGTTAAATAACTAGAAGACAGAGAATTGGCTGTTGCACTTAGCAATATGGAAATCATTGGGGGCATTGATAAGAGCAGTTTTAATGGGAGTGAGGGGAATGAAAATCTGATTTGAGTGGGTTTAGGAGAAAGTGGAGTTAAAGACAGTAGGACTCTTTAGGAGTTTTGATGTACAGAGAAAGGAAGAAACATGATGATAGCTAGAGGAAAAGTGAGGTCAAGAGACAAGGTTTTTTTTTTTTTCTGTTTCTAAGAGATATAGCAGACAGTAGGCTGAAAGAAAAGACACAGGAAAAAGAGAACAACTGGCAATCAAAGAAAGTAAGCAAATAATTTCAGGAACACTTATTAAATAGGTGAGGATGAAATCTAGTGTTTGAAGCAACCAGTTGCGAAGTAACTGCGTGAGCTAAAGCCGACCCTGAAATCTAGTGTTTGGATTGGTCTTTGCCAGGAGCACTGACACTTCAACTGTAGAAATGATAAGAGATAAAGATGTAGGTAGATGGGAAGATGTGTTTGGGGAAGAATATGAGGCACCTGGATGGCTCAGTTGGTTAAGCGCCTGACTTCAGCTTAGGCCATGATCCTGTGGTCCGCGGGTTTGGTCGGGCCCTACATCAGGCTCTGTGCTGACAGCTCAGAGTCTGGAGCCTGCTTTGGATTCTGTGTCTCCCTCTCTCCCCCCTCCCCTCATGTTCTGTATCTCTCTGTCTCTCAAAAATGAATAAATGTTAAAAATAAATAAAAAACCAAAATTTTCTTTTGTGTACTTTCTATTTTTTCAGTGAAACAGCAAATAAGACGATCAACTGAGATAAGAATTGGGAAGGAGTTGTTGGAGGTTTGAGGAGAGAGAAGATATATGGAATAACCATTTAGGACAGTGTTCAGCAAGCTGGCCTGTAGGCCAAATGTGGCTTGTCCTCTCTCTTGAAAATAAAGTTATTGGAACACAGCCATGCCTCCTTGTTAATATATTGTCTGTGGCTGCTCTTGTGTTACAGTTTCAAAGGTGAGTAGTCATGACAAATTGTATGTCATGAAACGCCTAAATATTTACTATTTGATCCTTTTCAGAAGAGTTATGCTGACTCTTGGTTTGGGAGGAAGGAAGGGAGAATGGAGGGTGTCCATGAAGACTGGAAAAATAGATAATATTATTTTATTTTTCTACAGATTGAAGATATAATTCAATTGGGAAGTTTCACTGTAAGAACTTTTGTTGTTATACTAATAATTTTTTTTTCAGATTATAAAAATGACATCTCAAAATTTAAAGATTCTAATTGATCTTTCAGATCTCAATTTAAGACACTAAGCAATAGGGAAAAACTTCTTAAAGCTAAAATAATTTCACATTTTAATGACAACTATGCAAAATAAGCTTTTAAGTGTAGTCTGAAGTCCTATCCCCATAAAAATGAACTTATATAAAACTCTATACTTTTAAATACATGATGTCAATTCTTTATGCCTGGTATACCCCTAAGGGATATTCCAACTATTTATACTAATTTCTTACTAAACTCTCATAACTGTATATAAGCTATACATAAGAAGCACCTGGCGTGCTTTAGAAAATAATGAAACCTCCTTAGATTCTCATGAATTGGTCTGTAATGTCGCCTGGACATCAGAGTTGGGTTTGTTTGTTTGTTTTTTATTAGTGACATTTAGTATATTCACAATGCGGTGGAACTATCACTCTATCAAAAACGTTTTTGTCACTCTAAAAGGAAACCCTTTACCATTAAGCAGTCACTTCTTATTCCCCTTCCATTGCTAGTGTATAGAAATAAAATGGATTTTTGTGTGTTATGTATCCTGCAACTTTGCTGAATTCATTTATAGATCTTATAGTTTTTTTGTTGTGTATTCTTCAGGATTTTAAAAAATTTATCAGGTCATGTCATCTATGAATATTTCTTCTTTTCTAGTTTGTCTGCCTTTTCTTCCCTTTTCTCATGTGATTGATCTGATTAGAACTTCCAACACTGTGCTAAATAGCAATGGTGAAAGTGGACATCCTTGTCTTATTCCTGCTCTTAGCGGGAAGGTTTTCAATCTTTCACTGTTAAGCCTCCTGTTAGCTGTGGGTTTTTTATGAATTCCTCTTACTGAGGAAATTTCCTTCTGTTACTAGTTTTCTGAGTGTTTATGCCTACATTAATGAGGTATATTGGCCTGTAGTTTTCTGTGGTGTTTTTGGTTCTGGCATTAGAGTAATGTTGGCCTAATAAAATGAGTTAGGGATTATTTCCTCATCTATTTTTTTTCTGGGGAGTTGTAAAGGGTTGGTTTTATTTTTTTGAAATATTTGGTAGAATTCACGAGTAAAGTCATTCGGCCCTGGACTTTACTTTGTTGGGAGATTGCTGATTCAGTCTCTACTGTTATAGATTTGTTGAAATATTCTATTTCTTCTTTTGTTCATTTTGGTAATTCATAACTTTGCAGTTATAACTTTTCTCATTTCATCTAGGTTACCTAGTTTATTTGTTTGTAATTGTTCATATCATTCTATTTTTTTTTTATTTCTGTAAGATTGGTAGTAATATCCCCACTTTTCTTTCTGATCTTAGTTATTTGCATCATCTGTCTTTATTTTTGAATCTGCCCTAAACATTGGTGAATGAAACATTTTGTTGATCTTTCTAAAGAACTAAAGTTTGGTTTCATTGATTGATTTTTTTCTATTTTCTATTTTGTTTATCTTTAATATAACCTTTGTTACTTTTCCCAACTGGCTTTGAATTTAGTTTGCTTTTCTTTTTTTAGTTCCTTAAGGTGTAAAGTTAGGTTATTGATTTGAGATTTTTTTTTTTTGGGTATTGTGTTTTAAAAGCTTTCCAGTTGATTCTAATACTGAAAGACAAAGTTAAAAATACTGCTGTGTTTGGAGACAGGCTAGACCTCATTTACTGGTTCTTTACTTAGAGTGTCTGCTAGAAACATCTAAAGGTAGTTCTAAATTTGAATTGCAAGCATTATTATGAACTTGTAACATGTTTTGTTTAAAAAATATTTTTTAATGTTTATTTTTGAGAGAGAGACAGAGTATGAGTGGGGGAGGGGGAGAGAGAGAGAGGGAGATACAGAATCCCAAGCAGGCTCCAGGCTCCCAGCTGTTAACACAGAGCTCAACACGGGACTCAAATTCTGAACTGTAAGATCATGACCTGAGCCGAAGTCGGATCCTTAACTGACTAGACTACCCAGGCATCCCAAACATATTTTGTTTTAAAAAACATATTTTGTTGGGGTGCCTAGCTGGTACCTGATTTTGGCTCAGGTCATGATCTCATGGGTTCATGAGATCAAGCCCCGCATTAGGCTCTGTGCTGACGGAGCAGAGCCTGTTTAGAATTCTCTCTTTGCCCCTCCCCTCCCCCTCTCTCAAAAATAAATAAATAAACTTTAAAAAATGTATTTTGTCACTAAGGCTGGATGTGGTTTCCAACTTCCATTTTCTACTGAAAGGAAACAAAGCTCCTTGAAGAAATGGCTGAAAGACATGTATAAGACTTCTTATCATACCAGACAGCAAGGGAGCTATCAAAGATACTGATGTTGAGTCAAATGGACTCAGAAACAACTTGAAGGAGGGTCTCACTGAGTTGGGACATTCTGAGTATTAAAAAGAATAATAATTGCAATGGATTGAAACATGTTATGGTTGAAGTCATGAGTTCAGAATAATACGAACAAAATAAAGTCATTGGTTATCTTTGGAGGGTACTAGGAAATAAAGTTATCACTTCAAATAACTTATTGAACAAAAGAAAGTAAGAGTGAAGCATTTATATTCAGGGGTAAAGTGATACAGTTAGGAGTTTCTCTAGTAGAGCTTTTATCAATAATAATAGTTTTATAAAAATAATATTACAATGATCAATAGATTTTTCACAGTGGACAATAAACTTCAGAGCATTTTAAAATTTGGTTAAACTCTTACTTAAGAATCAGACTATGTATTTACCAAGGCATTAATACTAAGTCAAGTGGTAGGAGAGTATTGCCTGTATTTTTCAGCTTAAGCAAGGTTCTATGAGTAAAAGATTAACATAGATAAAATTTAGCTCAACTGAACACTGAGAGGGAAAGCCATGGAAAAGATGGATTCATTACTCTAAGTGGTTATGAGAGAAGACAGCAGAAAGGCAGAAAATTATTATTTATCAGGCTTAGATTGGGTCAAACAAGAAGGATAGTACTACAGGTCTTTCTCCAACTCATATCTCTATCTCCTTTGAGATATGAGAGAAACCAATTGCTTAATTAGATTACAGGTGGTAACTCCTTATCTAAAACCATTGCAATATTTCATGAAATCTAAGAAACAGTTTTGGATCTCTGATTAAGATATATCTTACAGTCAATGGCATCTTATAATTGTGACATCTTAATTCAGTGTCTTTCAGGAAGAAGTCATAATGTAATTGTCATTGTCTTTATAGGCTGGGTCTTAGTTGTTATTTCTGGTGACATGACTGAATACCTCCAAACTCTTGATAATTTCGGTCACCTGGACATTTATGGACCTTTCTTCTTCAGTGACAAGGAAGTTTCTATAATCAGTCAAGTCTCTCAAAAGGTACAGTTATAACAATTGTTTTGTTTTATTAAGAACTCTTAAGTAACCTTGAGGTTTGTCCTAACACACACATCCTAGGCACTGCATTTCTCAGAAAACCCCTATACTTGTACACTTCTCTCCTATTCCTATATGCTTGCTTTATACTTGATTTAAGTTGCTTGACCTGAGTGAAGTTTGAACTAATTCTTGTAGTCTCCAGTTCTGCATCCTAGTAATATCCACCTTGTTCATTGTTCTCCATTGCCACATCTGAGGTGGGCATTTGGCAGACTGCCCTTTAGAGGGGCTGTATGTTTTCTGTGGTTCATTTCATGTTGATATATTTTCATTTAGAGACCCAGAAATTAATTAGGGATTGAGTTGTTGTAAGTAGCTTTGGACCAAACTTAGAGTTTCTTTGAACAAACTCCATAAAAATTGAAGTCATTTAGTTAATTTTCTCTTGGTCAATTCCATGGTAAAAGAGTATGATACACTGAAGATAAATCATCTCATGTATAATAATATTCCAAAAGTCTGTTCACTTATTACTACTGTGTAACAAATTACCCCAAAACATAGTGGCCTAAAACAAATTTTTTTGTTTTGTTTTATTTTGTTTTTTTGTCTTTTGTTTTTTTTTTTGCTCACAGTTTTGGTGGGTGAGGAATGGCTTGGCTAGGCACTTTTCACTTGGTGTCTGTTATGCAGCTGTAATCTTACATTGCCAGGCTGCAGTCACTTGAAGGGTTGATTTGACTGGACATCCAAAATGAGTCACTCATAGTTGGCAGTTGATGCTGGCTCTCAGCTGCAAGCTTAGCTGGGGCTATCAACATAGACACCTAAACCTGGCCTCTCCAACATGGCAGCCTCAAGGTAGTTGAAATTTTTACATGATAGCTGACATCCTGCAGAGAGAATCTCAAGAGAATGAAACAATAGCTTCTTGACTTTTTATGACCTCGTGTCAAAAGTCCCCACGGCTGTGGGAATCCCCACTGCTGTGTCAAAGTAGTCATAATTCAACATGTAAGGAACATAGAAGTCATTACTCTTATCCTCACAATAAGAAAAAAGCTGAACAAAAAATCAGCAACTCTTCTTAGATTCTTCAAAGAATGGAGGTTATAGGAAAAGGTACTGCCCCTGTTTCTAAAACTGGAGATAGGTAGATACAGAGAATAATGACTTATTAGAACAGTAACCACCACTGCTGGAGGCAGTACTAGAGAAAAAAAATTGAACTGTAATTGACAAATTATTGGAGGATCAGTGTGGACAAGTTAAAAAAATCCATGGGAGCCTAGTCTTAGGAATACCCCACACTTTCATATGTCTTGCTTCCAGGAATCCTACCAGATTCTTACAGTGAAGATGGGAGAAGAAAAGTCCCTCATGTGTCCAGGACACTATTTTAACATAGGCCCAGAGCATTCTCTCCTTCTGGGCAAGTCCTGCCCTTGATAGCTATCTTACCAGAGCCTAACTGATTTTACTGGATTTTACTGGAGTCCAGCTGACGAGGGAGAAGGGAAATCCTCAACTCTGTTTACTCTCTCTAGCCTTCTTGTCTCAAGGGGGAAAAAAATCTGAGAAGCACTCTGAAGGTTAGAATGTAGGGGAATAGAGTTACTAAAAGGCTGAGATCTGTTTATATAACTGTAGAAACTTCTCCTCCCCCACACTTTACCACCACATCAGTAGACCTCCTGTAGAATAAAAGGGGGATATAATTGAAGTAACTGCATGATTCAGATTCTATATAAAGATAAGTCTCTAGGGAAACCCAAAGACAAAGAAAAACCCAAATACAGGAAGAGATACAAAAAAAGAATACCCTAGGATATTTTAGCCTCTGACATCTAAAGGTAAATAAAAGCTAAAGCTACCAAAGCTATAAATATGGCCTAACTAAAGCTACTGTAAACAACAACTATAGCCAAACACGTAGCTAGATAAACACAAAACCTTCTTAAGCCTGTTTACCTCAATTTCTTTTACCCAGGCATCATGTCTTTTCAACAATATTATGAAGACAAAAACTAGTGGATAAATACCAAAAAATTATACCCAATCATATCATATTCAAACTGTGGAAAATTAAGGACAAAGGGAAGATCTTGAAATGAGCCAAAGGGGGAAAAAAAACCCCACACCACATTAGATATAGAAGAACAAGGATAAGAGTTACATTGGACTTCTCTTGAGAAATGATGAAAGCAAGAAGAGAGTGGAGTAGAAGATTTAAAATGTTGAAAGAAAAAAATCAATGACTTAGAATTCCTGTTCAGTGAAATTAGCTTTCAAAAGTGAGGAAGAAAGACTTTCTCAGACACAAACTGAGGAAATTTATCTCCAATATACCTGTCTTGCAATAAATGTTGAAAGAAGTTCTTTAGAAAGTGGAAAGATGAGATAGGTCAGATTCAGCTCTACAGAAAGAAAAGAGTATTATAGGAGGAGTAAATTAAGGAAACATAAACTCTTTGATTTTTCTTATTAACAGACAACAATTTGTTCAAAATAGTAATAGCAACAATTATTGGAAGATTATAGCATATGAATAAGTGAAATAAATGACAGCAATGTAATAGAGGTGGAAAGGGCAGGAGGTATGAGGGATAGTCTATTTTAAAGTATTTGCACTCCCTGTGAAGTGGTATTGGGTTACTTGAAAGTGGACATGCATTAGTTGTAAATATATATTGTGAGCTCAAGGACAGCTACTAAAATAGTAAAAATATATGTATATATATCATTGATATGCTAAGACAAATAGGAAAATGGGATCATATAAAATGCTCAGTTAAAACAAGAGAAGGCAGAGAATGGAAGACAAAAACAACAAGGGGAAACAAATAGAAAATAGTAAAAATTTTATGGTAGCTATTAATTCAGCTATAACAATAATCACTTTAAACGTCAATCATCTAAATACACCAATTAAAAAACAATATCACAGTGGACTAAAAAATGAAGACCCAACCATATGTTTTCTGTAAGAAAGTTATTTTAAATGTAAAGACACATTAAAAGTAAAGAAAGATATGCTATGCTAACACCATTTTAAAGAAAGTTGGAGTAATTATATTAATTTCAGACAAAGCAAACTTCAGAGCAAGGAAAATCATAACCGAGAAAGGGGCATTACATAATGATGAACGGGTCAGTTCTCCCATAAGACAACAGTCTTTAATGTGTATGTGCCTAACACCAGAGCATCAAAATACGTGAGGCAAAAACTGAAGAACTACAAGGAGAAATAGATTGAATCCATTATTAGAGTTGGAGACTTGAAAGCAGTCACAAGGCTGCCTAGTTTCAAGTAAAGGGGAAGTGGACTGACTTCAGAGGAAGAAGCGGTACCATCACATTGTAGAAAAAATTAGGACAAGAGACATTAGAGCCCTCTCTGCAAAATACAGTCCTCAAGAGTATATATTCACACAAAGGAAGTGTCCTCTTTTCCAGGTTTTCCTTCCCTTTATAGAATGTTTTGGTCTCACTAGTTTGTGTGTTCCTGGTGAGGTTACTTTTTGTCAAGGTATATACAGGTGTTGGGATTGTTCCTACGATTGGAGCCTCTGCTACCAATATAGCTGCTCTATTGATGTTTGCCTGTCTCTCCAACCAGTAGGGAACAGTCTTCTCCTATGCTTTCAGTAATCCCTAAGAGCATTATATGAGTCTGTGGCAGTGTATCCTTTTGTTTTATTACTGGAGCACTTTTGGAGGATGAGTGGGTGTGCAGTTAGTACTGGAAACTACTGTAGTCCTGACTCTCAGGCCCTAAAATCCTTATTAGTCCTGGGGATCTTCTCTCTCAATGGTGCAATTGAATCTCCTTATTCTCTGGCCTTTTTCGTTCTATACCTTTTCTTTTTAGTCATCCCATCAGATGAGTATCTATGTCTCAATCAATTTGTATGTAGATAGGGATAAATTTCTTTCCTATGGGTCTTAAGAGTCCCATGCCCATTGATGAGACATATATCTGGGCAATCAATATGTTCCCTGAGCATTCTTGGACAGGAGATTTGGGAGGTGGGTACGGTTCAGGAGAGAGGAGTGTGCCTAATTCAACTAACACTCTCTAGCCTGTGGTTTCCTTGTTTGAGAGGAGCTTCAGTTCCAATCTGTCAATGCCAGTTAAGTACATTAAAGAATCCATTGTGAGGAGTGTGGGCAAAGGATTAATACAACCTTGACTCTTTCTACTGTAGTAATGTGACCTTTAATTAACTTTCTATCTCTGTTCCACTGGAAACCATATAAAGATAGGATATCAATTATTTAACAGGTAATATTACCTATGGTAAAATGACCCCTGATTAATAAATTGCATCTGGTCAAGAAGGATCCATAAATGAACCATACACATCTGATGAGGATGCTTTATGCTCCTCTGAGTGTGTTCAATCTTGTAATTGAGTATGTCCCTCCTGTGAACTCTGGAAGTAATGCTTATGGGTTTGTTACAAGAAATATTGTCTCTTGTGGGACATTTGGCTTTTAAGCAGGGAAGCTTCTGCACGTTCCGGATGAGATGAGGATGAGATAAATAATAAAGTTATAATTTTTAAATCTCATACCCCCATTTTAAATCTCATACCCCCAGGCATCATCTTATAAGTGACCCTCTTTGGAAACTATTGCCTCAGAGAATTCTCTAAGGCAGATAATTGGAGAGGGTATCTGAACCAAGGAGCCAATCAGATTCTCCCACATAGGAATTTGGGATACAAAAGTTGAAACTGAAGGCCACAAGGATTTGGAGTCTGAAGGTGCAAGTTATGTTTCTTATAGTGAGGTCATTTGTGTGTAGAAGAGAGATTGGAGAAGAATACCCTAATTTAGTCATTCTATGGGCCTACTATAAGTTTGGAGACCAGTTGTTTTTATATTTAAGTAAGTGTATTAGTACTTTCAAAACATGAGAAGAAATAGAATACCTATTGCCAAACTTAATTTGTTTTTTTTTTACATTTTTAATTTTTATTTTTAAGCTTTTTACAGATGTTTATTTTTTGGGGGGAGGGGCAGACAGAGAGGGGGCCAGAGGATCTGAAGCAAGCTCAATGCTGACAGCAGAGAGCTCGATGCAGGGCTCAAACTCATGAACCATGAGATCATGACCTGAGTGGAAGTTGGATGCTTAACCAACTGAGTCACCCAGGTGCCCCAATTCTTAAGTTTTTATTTAAATTCCAGTTAGTTAATATAGAGTGTAATATTAGTTTCAGGTGTACAGCATAGTGTTTTAATACTTCCATATACCACTCAGTGCTCATCACAAGTGAACTCCATAATCCCCATCACTTATTGAACCCAATCCCTGACCCACCTCCCTTCTGGTAACTATCAGTTTGTTCTCTATAGCTAGGACCTGTTTCTTGGTTTGCCTCTCTCTTTTCTTCCAAATTTTTATTTAAATTATAGTTAACATATAGTATAATATTGGGCTCAATAGTAGAATGTAATGATTCATCACTTATATATAATACCTAGTGCTCATCATAACAAGTACCCTCCTTAATGCCCATCACCCATTTAGCCCACCCTCACCCCCAACTTCCTTCCATCAACCCTGTTTGTTCTCTATCATTAAGAGTCTCCTATGGTTTGGTTCCCTCTCTTTTTTTCCCCTTCCCCTGTGTTCATCTGTTGCCTAAATTCCACAGATGAGTGAAATCATATGATATTTGACTGACTTATTTCACTTAGCATAATACACTCTAGCTCCATTCTCATCATTGCAAATGGCAAGATCTCATACTTTTTATGGCTGGGTAATATTCATATATATTCATATATATGTATGTATATATATGTATATATGTGTATATATATTTATATATGTGTATGTATAAATATATGTACATGTATACATATATACACACACGTATATTTATACACACACATACATACACACCACATATTTATTCATTTGTCTGTTGATAAACACTTAGGTTGCTTCCATATCTTGACTATTATAAATAATGCTGCAATAAACATAGGGGTGCGTATATCTTTTAGAATTAGTGTTTCCATTTTCTTTGGGTAAATACCCAATACCGGAATCACTGGATCATACATTTTTAAAAAATATTTGGGGGAACCCCTATACTGATTTTCACAGTGGCTGTACTGATTTACAACCCCACCAAGAGTGCTCAAGGGTTCCTTTTTCTCCACATTCTGGCCAACACTTGTTATTTCTTGTCTTTTTGCTAATAGCCATTCTGAGAGGTGTATGATGACATCTCAATGTGGTTTTGATTTACATTCCCCTGATGATTGGTGATGTTGAGGATCTTTTCGTGTGTCTGTTGACCATCTGTTTATCTTTGGAAAAATATCTATTCAAATCTTTTGCTCATTTTTTAATCAGATTGCTGCCTTTTTTAATTTTTTTAGTATTGAGTTTTATAACTTTTTAATATATTTTGGGTATTAACCCCTAATTAGATATATCATTTGAATATATCTTCTGCCATTCAGTAGGTTGCTTTTTTGTTTTGTTGATGGTTTCATTTGCTGTGCAAAACCTTTTTATTTTGGTGTGGTCCCAGTAGTTCATTTTTGCTTTTGTTTCCCTTGACTTAGAAGACATATTTAGAAAAATGTTGCTATAGCCAGTGTTAAAGAAATTACTGCCTGCATTCTCTTCCAGGATTTTTATGGTTTTAGGTCTCACATTAGGTCTTTAATCTATTTTGAGTTATATTTTAATGTATGTTGTTAGAAAATGGTCCAGTTTCATTCTTTTGCATATACCTGTCCAGTTTTCCTAGCATCATTTATTGAAGAGACTGTCTTTTCTTCATTGTATATTATTGCCTCCTTTGTCAAATTGACTATATAAGTGTGGGTTTGTTTCTGGGATCTCTGTTCTGTTCCATTGATCTATATGTTTATATTTGTGCCAGGACCATACTGCTTTGATTACTCCAACTTGATGGTGTATTTTGAAATCTGGGATTGTGATACAGTTTTGTTCTTCTTTCTCAAGATTGCTTTGGCTATTTGGGTCTTTTGTCATTGCATACAAATTTTAATATTGTTTGTTCTAGTACTGTGAAATATACAGTTGGTGTTTTGATAGAGATGGAGTAAATCTGTGGATTACTGTGGATAATATGGACATTTTAACTCTATTTCAATCCATGAGCATGGAATGTCTCCCCATTTGTTTATGCTGTCTTCGTTTCTTATACCAGTATTTTATAGTTTTCAGAGGTTTGTCAGTGTTTTTCAATGTTAACAGATGTGTGCTCCTTGTAAGCAAGACAATATATTCTTCCATATATCATAATTCAGTGCTTCCTACATTGTGGGAAAATAGTTACTTATTATTGGCTGATGATTAATTAGTATGTAAATTATCTGTGAAGAGACCCAGTGTTCCTAAAATCTTTGATAGTATTTGCATACCAGCGGTTTGAGCTGATGTTGAAGACTTCAAAACTAGGTATAAAAATTATTATTTACAAACTTCCAACTATGGCTGCAAAAACATGGATGTACCACATGGTGGCAGCAAAGGAACATCATTAGTTTTATAGGTTTTTTAATTCTACTTCAGTCTATGAGAAATTATAATTGTCCTATTAGCACATGAAAAAGATTTTTAATGTCTAATAAGACTAGAGAAATGTTATTGAATAAGCATTTCTTAATATTAAAAATTCACAAAGCTTTTTGGATCTTTTTCTTTATATACAAAAACATCTCTTTAAAGTCTAGCATGCCATGTTGCTTTAGAATCAAATTCCTTTACTTTCTTATCCCTCTCTACTATAAAATTTTCATGAGCATTAGGGGCTGTTCTTTGACATTTAGGTTTTGAGACTAGAGTCATTGGTGGCTCACAGGATATTAGACTGTGTAGAATGTGGACCTATACAAATTCCAGCTGTTGATGGTACATGTAGTTCTTTTGCAGACAGGCTTCTTAGGCATGTTGCCTAAGTTTAATTCCATGTATAAAGTCATTCTCAAAGTATGTAAACTGAAACAGATGTTAGCACTCTGAGAATGCATTTGGTGCACGAAGGAATAGTTCCCTAGCCTCTTATTCCACCCCTACTTTATTTTGAAAGCTCTTTTGAATAGAAAAGGGCCTCTGGGGAATCATGTAGTGTCTTTGACCCCATTAGTGTGTAGAAATTCATTCGTGGGAAACAGTTGCCCCAAATAAATGTTAGAATCTGCTATAAGTCCTTTTTAAATAACCATATGATTTTATTTCCTTCCCTGTAAGCTTTGTTTAACTATTCTTTAATTAGGAAGCTCTTCACCCTAACAACACAAACCAAACTAGATCTTACTGATATGGTGGTTTAAATAATAACTCTGAACTTTTATTTTCCCAAAGATTAGCAGTAATAAAGGCAGATGTTTTGCAACACCTATGTACCTTCTTACTGCTACGTTTTGAGATATTAATGTACAATATTTGACAGTCTTCCCAAACTCAATTATATTGATGATAGTTCATAGAGTTCAAATCTAACTATTTTCTTTACTTTCTTTTTATTTTCTTTCCTCCCTCTTTCCCTTTCTCCTTTTCTTTTTTCAAAGATATTTGTTAAGGGCCTACCCCAGGTACCATGCTAGCCTAGACAGATCCTGGTCTTAAGGAAAGAAGCACAAATTAAAATTTTCTGACCTGGGACACCTAGGTGGCTCAGTTGGTTAAGCATCTGACTTCAGCTCAGGTTATGATCTCACGATTCCTGGGTTTGAGCCCTGCATCAGGCTTTGTGCTGACAGCTCAGAGCCTGGAGCCTGCTTCGGATTCTGTGTCTCCTTCTCTCTCTGCTCTTCCCCCACGTATGTTCTGTTTCTCTCTGTCTCAGTAACAAAATTTAAAAAAAAATTAAAAAAAAATCTGGCAGCACAGAAGAGCCAACCCACAATTCTAGGGAACTAAAAAAGACTTTATAGAGGAGATAATATTGGAGCTAGGCATTGAAAGATGGATGAGATTTCTCTAGGCAGTGAAAGGGAAGGCAGATTTTCTAGGCAGCAGAATAGCATCATAGGGTGGGTTTGTGGAATATGGACTCTTGTGGTTTCCTTACAGATACTGGGGTGGGTGGTGTGGTAATTAGGTGATGAGAACGGAAAGAGGGTGAGGCCAGAAGCAGTCATGTCTAAAGGTTTGGAAATATAAATGTAAAATATTTTTTAATTAAAAACTAGTGATTATAGTTTAAAGTTTTGATACATAATTTATAATATGTTTTGATTTATAATAAAGTTTTGATTTGTGTTAGCTCAAGGTGATAATATGTGGCCTTTGTTGCATAGTAAAAATTTAGATATCATAATAGCTCATGTTCTTAAAGTTAGTGAGTTTCTTTTTACACACATCAATAAAATACATCAGTTGAGTAAAATTTGTGCAATTCCATGTAATTCACATAATTTTGTTACAGAAACATAAAAAGCCTCCTTGAATTTGTCTTTATATTTAATCATTCAAGTTCATGATATTTAGCTTCTAGATTAAGAAGAAAAGCTTAAGTGAAAAATTATGCAGATGTATAATTATAATGCTGTATTGGTAATTAATATTAATAATTTGGCCTTTATTAATGGCCAACTTAGCTAAAATATAGCTCTCACTTATGTTAAGTATAACAGGAATAATTTAATTTATATATTAAATGTAACAAATAGAGTTTTCCTCACAAAGATAGAATAGGTAATATTCTCCTCACAAAGTAAAACCCAAGTTCAAAGTATATGTGGAGAAATTCATGTTCAAAAAATGAATTCCACGTTATTTTGTCTAGTCTTTAGAATCACTGGTGAAACTGTTTCAGTAGCTCTAGCTTTTTTTGATAATCCTATTTTATAACAATAAGTTAAATTTTTCTACTTCTAATTTTACTATTTGTTTTATTCTCAAATCATACATCTTTTGGTCTTGATACCACAGTCTTAGTTTCAGGGAAGTGATTGATGCTATTTGTTGGGGCAAATGTGGATGTTTAAAAAATGGCGGGTGTTTGGGAGTATTTTATATATATCTCATCTTTCTATGGGATCAGAATAAAACATACTTCTAAATGAACAAAAAAGCATTCATATTGCTTTCTTCCATTCAATGTCTGATATTTAACTCCTTCTTTATTTTTCCAGCCTGAATTGTAATTCTAAAACAAACAAATTCCAAGTACTTAGCTTTCCATTTTAAAGTTCTCAGCAACGTGCCGGTTAGGGAGTCGATAGAAAACTAATATGATACTCCTTAGGTTTTCTGGTCTGCTTTAGTGATTTCATAAATAAGTTGTAAAGCTTCAGTAATTTCATTTATGAAAGCCACTTGAAGAAAATAATTCACTAATGATTTTATCACAAATAAATTCAGCCTTATAAAGGGGTGTTGTAAAGATTGTGCTTTCTATTTTTTGCATTAAGATAATTCTCTTTTTATTTTTAAAATTTATTTATTTAAATTTAACTCAGTTATCATGTTGTGTAGTATTAGTTTCAGGAATAGAACCCAGTGATTCATTACTTACATATAACACCCAGTGCTCATCTCAAGTGCCCTCCTTAATGCCCATCCTCCATTTAGCCCATCCCCCCACCAACCTCCCCTCCAGCAACCCTCAGTGTGTTCTCTGTATGTATGGTTTGACTCCTTCTTTGTTTTTATCTTATTTTTCCTTTCCTTCCACTATGTTCATGTTTTGTTTCTTAAATTCCACATACGAGTGAAATAATACGGTTATCTGTCTTTCTCTGACTGACTGATTTCTTTTCGCATAATACACTCTAGTTCCATCCACATTCTGTTTTTCAGATGAAGTAAATCTGAAAAGTAAGGATTTAAGAGGCAATTTCAATTTGAATTTTCATAACTTCTTAAGGTTTCTCACCTCACCTTCTCACCTCATTAGAATCTCTTATTTCTCGGACTTCTCAGAGAAAGTATTGAGGAGAAGTAAAGGTAATTTCCTCATTTCACTAAATTCCTTACACAATTGTAGATTGTGTAAATTGTAGAACAATGCTAATTAAAAATTAGATGGTGTATCTGATTGACTAGGGCATATGTCCCAGCATTGAGTGGATTTATGAAAATCAGTGAAATGTAAGGGTATTTAAAGTAAGAGTAGTGGTAAAAAGATAAATTAGTATGTATGAATCATGGTATTTAAGTTTTTATTAAATTCCAATTTATTTAAAAAATTTTTTTGAGATTTATTTGACATAGCATTGTGTAAGTTTAAGCTGTAAAATATATTGATTTGATACATTTATATTCCAATTAAAGAATGACTGTCAAAGGTCACCATGTTCACTGAGTTTTATCCTCTCCATTGCTTTCCTTTTTAAAATTTATATTCCGTGGTCTTCAAACCAGAATTAAGAATTAGGACTCACAGAAAATTTTTTTTAAACACCTTTATTGGGATATAATTAACAAAAATTGTTATGTTTTTAAGGTGTATAACCTGATATTTTGATAGACACAGGTGTTTTTTAAAGTCTATAGTATTCCAACTCTGTTTACATAGCAATGCTATTGATGCACTTTCAACATCACACCATTGGAGAGGCAA
Source organism: Crocuta crocuta (assembly GCF_008692635.1). Classification (NCBI taxonomy): domain Eukaryota; kingdom Metazoa; phylum Chordata; class Mammalia; order Carnivora; family Hyaenidae; genus Crocuta; species Crocuta crocuta. The sequence goes on from NW_027532605.1 coordinate 4,492,563, forward strand.
GAAGCTGCATATATCCAAGCTCTGTGGTTGTAGTACAATGAGCAGGATATTAATGTCAATGAGATTGAATTACCATTAGCTCCAACTTCAGGTGTAGCCTCTTATTTCAGATAGCTTAGTATTATTTCTCTTCAGATTTGTATTTGCTTCTCATTGAAGAATAAGAAGATAGAAAGAATAAGAATTCTTCTCATTGAAGAATAAGAAGATAGAAAGACAGAAAGAATAATGGCTATCTGACTTGAAGTGGGCCCCTTGTGTTAAATAACTGGCTGACCAACACAGCACAGTTTTTATACAACACAGACATTAGAGTGGATTTCATCTGAATTGTAAATCAAGCACATGAATCAGGGTCAAGATTAACAGGTTAACAGCCCAGATTAATAGAACCAGTCAACTGAATCTTGGCTCCCTCAGCCTTAAGCAAAGCACTATAGTTCCACCACCAAAAATACTGTACCCATCCTCAGAAAAAGATCTTTCATCTGCCCTAACAAGATCTGAAGCTTAAGTTGCTGTGATTAAAAATGCAACCTTAATATTTTTTTTTTCCTAGAAAATGAAAAACAGAGAAACTCTCATTTCCTGACATGTCAACTGTTAACAAATGTCTTAAAGCAAAGAAAATGGAGTATGCTTTTGTTCAGTACAATGGTACCAGTTAAGGAAGTGTCTTGCTGCAGTGTTCCTAAAAGTGAATTTATTTGTTGCTTTAGAAAGAAATTCTGTTTCAATTAAAATTATGTCTCTGGGTAGGTGATTCATAAACAGAGAACCTGGAAATGGAATCAGTCTCTTGAGCCTGTTTACATTCTTAATCATACACAGCTGCTGAGCTGTGGAGGCTTTTGGATTTTTCAAAAACAGAGTCTTATCTTTTGCGATCACATAAATACAACGCCAAGTAACATAATAGTTTAGAAAAGGAAGTTTTGAGGAAGGTGGTTATTCCTTTCAGTGTGTCATGAATCTCTTTTTAGGTGTTTTGAACTAGCTTTTAGCACATTTTAAAAACATTTCCTTTGATGCAAAACAGCTGTAGCTATGTTTTGAGTGATGTAAACATTTCCCTCCACCTCCTCCTTATTCTTACACTTTCCAGACTCAAGGGAAAGGATTTAAAAACTTTACAGTTTCTTCTTACCATGTTCTTCCTACAACTATTTACCTTCTAACTAACATTTTATAAGAAAACTTTTACAGAATGGAGTTTGAACACTTAACTTGAAGCAAATAGCCAAAATGGTTGAAAACCATTAACTATTTTCCTGAAAATTTGGCATAATCTTAAAACACCTTCTTAAGGTATAGCCATTAACAAATTTTCAAATGCATTTCCTGCTTGAGAAGAACTTGGCAAGCACAAACAGTACAAATTAATACATGACCATAGATATTTGGTTTGAAATAGGCAAGCCAATTACAATATTTACCCTTTTGAGTTTATAGGAAATGATCCTTCCACTTTCTTCAACCCATATAAATTATAGCTCTATCTTTCTTGCTTTTGTGGTGATTTATCTGTGGACTCTTGTGTGAACATTATTAAGATCTTGCATGCACCATTGGCGAATTTCGAACGCTTTAGAAGCTGTATTAACAAATTAATAATGGTTTCTTGTATTTGAAGAATACCATGCCCAAGGGACTTTTAAGATCTAAGTAATCCAATCTAAGCCAATTTTCAGTTTTCCTAGTCACATGGCTATAGGTGAGAGCTGGATCAAACGTGTAGCATTAGAACTTTTTCCATATAGATATTATCTTCTAAGACCCTCAAGGAGTGCATTTTCTGGCGGGGTTTGGCAGCGGAAAGAACTTGATTTTAGATAGAAGTGAAGTGCTTGGACACCTAGGTGGCTCAGTAAATTGAGTGTCTGACTTTAGCTTGGGTCATGATCTTGCGGTTCGTGGGTTTAATGCCCACATTGGACTGACTGCTGTCAGTTCAGAGCCTGCTTCAGATCCTCTGTCCCCCTCTCTCTGCCCTTCCCCTGTTTGCACATGTGCTCTCTCTCTCGCTAAAAAAAATAAACATTAGACTGAAGTGAAGTGGAAGGATAAGATTATAATTCGTGGCAGGAAATATGCACTAAAATTAATTTTTTTAGATTTTAGCAATATATGCTTTTTGATGGCCTTGGATATTTCTTAACATAGTCAACTTTCAGTAGTGTCTGAGATGTTTTATCTCAGAGATGGATTCTGCCATTTCTTCATTTTATTCTTCATAATTGTGTTGTTTCCATAAAGTATAATACAGTGGAATGTATCTTAAAAAGCATTAATTCCATGTTTTTATGTTAAGCAAACAAAGCTGGACAAAGTAATACAAACTGTATGTTTCCATTTATATAAAGTTCTAAAGCAGTTCCAAATGTGAGAACTTTTCTGGGAAGGTAGAAAGTAAATATTCTGTCTTGTGGTAGGGATGTGAATTATATGGTTGTACTCATTAATCAAAATTGTACTTCTGAGGTTTTTGTACTTTAATATATATTGAATTGTACCTTAAAACTGTTAAGAATAATGATAATCAAATGGGGATGGAGTGTGGAGTGGCTGAAGATATGGATAAAATAAGAATGGCCAAATATTGATAATTGTTGAAGTCTGGTAATGGGTACATAAGCGTTAATGTACTCTTCTAATTTCATATATATGTTTGACATAGTTTATAATAAAAATGAAACTGGGCATATTAATGATTCTGATGTGCAGCTAAGGCTGAAAACCCACTGATCTAAGTGGGATAGAGTAAGAGCAAATTGTGTTATGCAAAGCTTGAGCCTGGCCACACTTTGTGAGGAATTAGAAAACAGTGTCCTAGTACCAGAGCTGGAATTAAATTTATCAAGTCTCTATTATCAGCTCTAGTGGACTGATGAGAATATGGAAACCCGTGGGAGCCAAGTGTCTGAACAATGCACATAATGATAGGATTAGGCTAAATCTGAGAAAAGATTACATCTTGACCCTTGGTTTGTTCTGGAAATTACCCTGGTGGCTCTCTCTTCTCCCTCTTGGTGGCTTTGCAAAAACTTGGTTTATTAGGAGTATGCTTGTTCAGTGAGAGAATAACATCTCTTACAGACATCTGCTATGTTGCTAATAATTAATACTTTATTTAAGCTCTAGATGCCCTCCTTTTCTTTAAACAGTCTTTTAGGGAGGAAGCTCTCATTGTTACATTGTTACATAGTCCACCTGAAGTTTATTCTGCACACATACCACTTGACAACATTGTAAGGGCAGGGTTCTTTATAGGATGAATGTAGCTCTGCCCAGTCCAGTTGCTCTGTTCTGTGGGACTATAGACACTCTTGGTATCTTGTGCAACCTGATGTTTCCTCCAGTTGTAAGTTTATGTCCTAATAAACCTTACTTTATGCTTATACCATGTATTTCTAGGGCTGTTTTTTTTTTGTTTGTTTGTTTGTTTGTTTGTTTCCCTTGAACAATGGTTGTTGACTTTGAAAGGAAACTTACTTATTCCAGTGTTAATGATTTTGTTTTAATTAATCATGGAATAGTTCAAGTGGAAATATCTGCTTTCTGGTTATATCAAATCACTACCAGAGCTAATAACTGGTAGCTTTGGCCTCTTTTAGCTGCCATAGTCCCAGAACACTAGAGTCCAGTAACAGGCGGGTCACCCAGAATCCCCACAACAACGCGTATACTAAAAAACTAAAAAAAAAAAATAGGGCGGATAGCTTGAGGATATGTCAACATTTACAATATTGTGGATGCTGGAGCATTTTTGCTGAATTATGTTGTTTTTCCCCCTTTTTCCTTTATTTTTTTTTCAGATTGCATTCCTGATACAGACTTTCTGAGCTACCTGAGTCTTGTATGAAAGTACCAATAGTCTGGCTGGAAATGTTTTTTAAGATTGCAAGTTAAAGTGATTTAATGTAGAAGAGAGAGAGTAGTCAAAAGCCAATAGATTAAAAAATGAAGTTAAAAAGAGCATGGGTCAGAGAGTTTCCATTAATGTCAGTGGTTGACTGGGTTACTTAAAACCGATTCTTCTGCTGAGGATGATGATAAAGTCTGGATAAAATATTAAGGAGAAAAATATCTATATGAAGGCATTAGATAGCTACTAATATTTCTAAGCTGAGATCTGAAAGAAGATGGAAACTAACTAACAAAAATGAGCCTAGGGTTTGAGATACTTTCACCTTCAAGGAAATTGTAGATTTCAAAAGTGAAATCAGTGGTTGCAATACTGAGAAGCCGAGGAGAGCTTCTTTGAGTATTATGGAGATGGAGGAATAAAAATTGGAGCTGAGGATTTGTCAAGGGATAGACTCCATTAAATCAGCTACCTTTTCAATTGGGACCTCAAAGGCTGCTTCCTAGAATGAGGGTAAATCAGAAATTGAATAGCCTTGGAAGCTAGGAACTGAACACCAGTTTCTTTCTTTCTTTCTTTCTTTCTTTCTTTCTTTCTTTCTTTCTTTCTTTCTCTCTCTTTCTTTCTTTCAATAGTTTATTGTCAAGTTGGTTTCCATATAACACCCAGTGCTCATCCCCACAAGTGCCCTCCTCAATGCCAGTTTCAAATCATACTGAGCTCTAATTGAATTAAAGCAAACTTCTTTTGGCCTTGATGCTTAACAAAAGCAAAAGTAGATTCTCTGGAGGAAGATAACATCATCCTGATCTTCAGATTATATTTACAGTCTTTTAAAATGTGCAGTGTTTTTCACCCAATAAAAGCCTAATCCATTCATACAGAAATAAAATAAATACCCAAACCAAAGATGATAGAAATATAATCTCAGGAGGTCCAGGTCCTGGTGTTTCTCAAACTTTAAAATAATGATGATTAATAGTCAAGGAGGAAGAATTTTGGCAGAAAACTGCCAATTGTAAAAAAATCAAACAGAAATTCTAGAACTCTAAATATCTAAAATTAAGAACTTAGTGGGCATTAGCATTTTTGGTACAACTAAAGAAAGAACTAGTAATTTGATTTTTGGAGAATAAGAAAATGTTCTGACAGAATCACAGAAAAGTAAAAAATGTAAAAAAGAGTATAAGAGACATATGAGATAATGTGCAGAGGTCTGGCATATGTGTAATTGGAGTTCTGTAAAAAGAATGGGGCAGAAGCAATATTTGAGGAGATAATAGCTGAAAAATTTCCAAAACCTATTAAAGAAGTCAAGTCATATATTCAAGAAGTACTGTGTACTCTGAGCAGGATACATATAGAGGGTGAGAAACATATCTAAACAAATCATAGTAAAACTGCTGTAAATCATAGTAAAAAAATTAAATCAGACTAGGAGAGGTTTTGTCAATTGAGCACATCTTACAGTTGACTTTTCAATAGAAACAATGGAAGACAGAAGATAGTATAATTATAATTCAGTGCAAAGAAATGTGTAATATGTATCAGCCACAAAAATTCTATCCTATAAAATAACATCCTTCAAAGAGGAGGATGAAATAAATATTTTTAAGTAAACAAAGACTGAAAGAACTTATCTTCAGAAGATCTGTACTAAAATAAATAGTAATGAAATACTTCACATAGAAGGAAAATAATTCTACGTGGAAATGTGAAAATGCAAAAAGGAATGAAAAACTATGGAAAAAGTAAAATATATGGATGCATCCAAATGGTATTGATTGCATTATTCAATGGTACTGTCTTGCTGTTTTTAAAATATGTAACAAAAAGCACAAAATTTGAGCAAGGGGAAATGGAATACAATTATTCTAAGGTCCTCACATTGTCTAAAAATGGTAAATATACTGTTAGACTTAACAGACTCAAGGATGTATATTGTAGTTGTAAACTTAAAATTTTCTTTAAATGTTTATTTTTGAGAATGAGAGAGAGAGAAAGAGAACATGAGTAGAAGAGAAGCCGAGAGAGAGGGAGACACAGAATCAGAAATAGGCTCCAGGCTCTGTGCTGACAGCACAGTGTGGGGCTTAAACTCATGAGCTGGAGATCGTGACCTGAGCTGAAGTTGGACACTTAACTGACTAAGCTACCCGGGTGCACCTGTGCAGTAAAATTTAATAGTAAAAAGAATGTTTAGCTAATAGAAAGGATGAAATGAAATAATAAAAACTACATAATTAATTGAAAATAATGCAGGAAAAGGGGCACCTGGGTGGCTCATTCGGTTAAACGTCCAACTTCAGCTCAGGTCATGATCTCACAGTTTGTGGGTTTAAGTCCTGCGTCAGGCTCTGTGCTGATAGCTAGCTCAGAGCCTGGAGCCTGCTTCAGATTCTGTGTCTCCCTCTCTCTCTGACCCTACCCTGCTCACGCTGCCTTTCTCTCAGAAATAAATAAAACATTAAAAAAAAAAAAGAAAGAAAATAGTATAGGAAAGAAAACAACACTAATATGGAAGATTTAACCCGAAAAGATTATTTAACATGAAATGTTAACAGATGAAATACAAAAATTTCAAGGCAAATATTGTAAGACTTTATACAAAAGCAAATCCCAACACACTCTGCTCTGATACTCACAGGTTGAATATGAGGATACAGAAAGGTTGAATGAAAACGGATTATAGAAGGTACATCATGAGAACAGAAATCAAAAGAAAGTTGGAATAGCCTACAAAGCAAGACACATTATAAAATAAGGGGATATAAATAAGTGTCAATCTTTTAGAAAGATATAATAATTTAAAATTATATGTGTCTAATAAAATGTCTTCAAAATATAGAAAGCAAACATTGATTTTACCAAATGTAAATATGGACAAAACCATACTAAAGTGGGAGACTTATAACCTCTTTAAATAACTGCTAGTTTGAGCAGATGTAGAAGAATATAGAAAATTTGAATAATAAACATTATCTAATATATAAGTATTTACACACATATAAACCTGCAGCTTGCAACTGAAGAATACTTAATATAAAATATTTCCCAGTGCTTGGCTACAAAGCAAGTTTCAACACATTTAATCAGATTGAACATCAGAATATGTTCAGTGAGCACAGTTTAGTTATTCTAGAAATCAGTGAATAGATTTTCAACTAGAAAATTTCCAAGTGTTTGGAAATTAATAAATACCATTGTGAATAAATCCGTTGTGAATAACTTCTTAGAGAAGAATTGCCATAGAGATTAGAAAACATTTCAAACTGAATGCTAATGAAAATATAACATATTAAAATTTGTGGAATATAGCTTAAGTCCTGCTTAGAGGAGAATTCATAGTCTTGAATAAATTTATTATAGGAGAAGGGTTAAAAATCAATGATTCATCTTAAAATCATTAAGGAGCAACTTAAACTAAAACTAAAAATAAAAGACATAACAAGGATAAAGGTACAAATTAATGAAATAGAAAAAATATGTAATAGAGAAAATTAAGAAGCCTAAATTTGATTTTTATAAAATACCAATAAAATGGATAAAACTTTGATGTGATTAATCAAAGAAAAAAGAAAGTAGGCACAAATATCCAATATTGAAAGGAAAATAGGGGACATCACCACTGATCTTAGAGACATTAAAATGGTGGGAAATTAGGCTAACACATTAGAGTTTAGATAAACAAGTTACTTAAAAACTCAAAACTGACATAAATGAGAGAGAAAATAAGAATCCTTCTAGATATTTAAGAAATAGAATCAATGATTGAAAACCATCCAAGATGGGATTAAGTTTTACCCTTAAATTTCTAATACCAAATAGAATGTTTGTTATATAGCTCACATAATAACTAGTTGAATGAATAAATAAGTCTCGAGTATTGAAATTTTCCTACCATATTGCTAATATCTGTCTCTCCTGTTAAACTATGATCTTGAATGGACCATGGTGTCTAAGCTGTCTTTGTACCCCCAGCATCCAGCACCAGTATTTATAACTGTTCAATAAAGTTTTGTTGAATAATTGAATTAAAAAGAGAACTACTAATGTTTAGTGAATGTCTTTTACACACCAAGATCTATGCTAGGAACATTTACGTAATTATCTTATTCTTTTTTTTTTTTTTTTACATTTTTATTTAAATTCCCTCCTGGAAATTTAAAGCAAGGGAAAGAAAAGCAAAAATAAACTATTGAGACTTTATCAAAATAAAAAGCTTCTGCACTGCAAAGGAAATAATCAACAAAACTAAAAGACAGCGTATGGAATGGGAGAAGATATTGGCAAATGACATATCTGATAAAGGGTTAGTATTCAAAATGTATAAAGAATTTATATATCTCAACACCCAGAAATGAATAATCCAATTAAAAAATGGGTAGAAGGTATGAATAGACATTTTTCCAAAGAAGACATAACAGATGGGCAATGGGCACATGAAAAGTTGCTCAACATCACTCACCATCAGGGAAATACAAATCAAAACTATAGTAAGATATTGCCTCACATCTGTCAGAATGGCTAAAATAAAAACACAAGAAACAACAGGTGTTGGCGAGGATGTGGGAAAAGGGGAACCCTCTTTCACTGGTGCAGCCACTCTAGAAAACAGTATGGAAGTTCCTCAAAAAATTGTCTTATTCTTAACAATACTTTTTTGACAGGAATTTTTAGGTCTATGAGGGGAAATTGGCTAATTAACTTGCACATGCTCACAAGTGACAGAGCCAGGATCTGAAGTATCTTTAAAGCCTGTTTCTTTTATATTAGTGGTTTCCAAGTTAACTGCGTGTACCCTACGGGGTTCTCAATTAAGGAAAGAAAAATTTAGGAAGGAACACACTTGGGAAGGAAGTTTGAGATAATAATTTGTCTGACATCATATACTTTAGCTTTTCATCTAGTATATTGATCATTAAGAAAATATAAATTGTTTAAACTTTATGAAGTTTAGCAAAGCTAATACTGATAACTTGGGACCAATGATAATAGAGTTTTCTATATTTTGCATAAAAAGATCTTTCTACTCTCACTCAAATATTTTGATTCTGATCTAGTACTTTATATATGCTTTGTAAATGGTGTATTCTAAATATCAACAAAACAAAAAACAGGGTAGCTACCACTTCTCATGCAGAATTTTGAAATCAGTCAATAGCTTCTTAAGTTTGGCTTTCTAGGCTGTCTTTGCTCCAGATGTGAACTACCAGCTATGTTTTCCTAAGACTGTTAACAAAAATAATGTAGTAGTGATAAAGAATTCCAAGTTGTATCTGGCATTTCTAAGATAAAAAGTAAAAGGAGAGCTTATAGAGTTTATTGAAGTTCATATTTTTTGTTTTGTTTTGGATTCCAAGTGTATGCATAGAGGTGGTTTTTTAAAAATGGAAAAGGAGAGATTAAAATTTGGCCCACAAATTGTGATGTGATCTTGGTATATGTAGCTTTCCAGCACATATCTACTCTATGGTTTTCTTTATAAATTTTATTTCATTTATTTCATAAATTCACAATGTAAAAAATTATTCTTGTTCCAAGGATCATGATAACTGTGAAAAAATTTTAAATGACCTTAAAAAGTGTGCAATAAAGTATGACACAGAACTTTTCAAAATCTTAGGGTCTTTATGATGGTTTCTCATCTTTTTTTTAAATTAAATTATTCTTGGGGTGCCTGGGTAGCTCAGTAGGTTAAGCATCCAACTTTGGCTTAGGTCATGACCTCGTGGTTCATGAGTCTGAGCCCTCCCTTGCACTCTGTGCTGACAGCTCAGAGCCTGGAGCCTGCTTTGGATTCTGCATCCCCCTTTCTATATGCCCCTCCCCAACTTTCTCTCTCTCTCTCTCTCAAAAATAAATACTAAATTTTTTAAATTAAATTATTCTTGTAGCATCGTCTTGAAGTAATTTTATTGACTTTGAAATTCTTTTTAGAAGATTATGCTTATAGTGGCTCAGACATTTCTCTGGTATCTTTTTTTTTTTTTTTTATGAAACTTTGTGGAAATCAAGACTAGTTATTATTTTGCTTTGAGCAAAATGTGAGTCTCTGGGGCAGGAACAGTTTTTAATTAAGTAGAATTAGCCTTCAGTGAGCTTCACTTCATATTAATGCATACCTTTTCCCTACTCCATCTTGCCTCTCATTCTTTGTGTCTTTATAAGCCTATAGAGATGAAAATATTTATAAATCTGTGACTTTGTCATGTGAATAGTTTGACGAATTAACCCATCTAGGTTAGTTTCAGCTGTTATAACAGAATACCATAGACAGGGTGGCTTCGACAACATTTATTTCTCAAAGTTCAAGAAGCTGAAGTCATAGATGAGAGAGCCAACATGGTCAAGTTCTTGGGGGAGGGCCCTCTTCCTGTTTGCAGATGATCATTCTCTCATTGTATCTTCACATGGCAGAGACAAGAGAGAGGAACCAGGCTGTCTTGTGTCTCTTATTATGGCACTAATCCCATTATGAGGGCTCCACCCTTTGACCTAATTACTTCCCAGTGGCTCCATCTCCAAATACCATCACAATGGCAAGTAGGATTTTCAACATACGAAGTTTGGAAGGGACACAAACATTCAGTCCATAGCGTAACTCTTCCGAGAATATTCATATTTTAAAAGGGAACCTTTGCACAAAGAATTGTAAAGGGATAATTTTTTTCCCCAGAATCTTCCTGATATTCCTTAATCATATCATGTCTTACTCTCAGAAAGCACAGTACCTACTCTAACTGGGTTAAGGTCAGTCTTATCCAGGAACAACTTAACTTTTCTGCTGGAGGAGTAGATCTTTGAAAGGAAACCACAATAATAACCAGGAAATAATTGTAGAGGATTGGTTGCCATGGTATATTGTAATTAGGAGGTGTACCCAAGGAGAGGCCTGAGGTAGTCTGATTAATATAGTTGAGCAGAGGAAAATGCCTACAAAGGATGAGGAAGTATAAAAATTGTGGCTGAGAAGGTGTGAAAATTTTTAAGGCATTAACAGCAGGAAGGCAGTTGGGAGCTAATGTTGTGTGAAGGCCCTGCCTGCCTTGAAAAGCCAGACATTAATATGTCTTGCCACTGTAACTGAGGAACACTGAGAGGATTTTGGCATCAAGGAAAGGCACTTGAAAATTCACTTATTTTGGCATTCTAGGAATAGCTGAGCAAAGAGAAACTGCAAGAATGGAGAGATAAGAAGTAGTTATTGAAGAATCTAGTTATCTTTATGACTAATGTTTTTTGCTGATTAGGAAAAAGTTTGTTTGTATCACTGTTGTCTAGGAGAACCTAACTTTAAATCTCTCTGTTATAAACAACATTCCTCACATCATGAACCAGTCCCATCAACCATCAGGCATTATTCAGAATGTGCTTTAACAATGACTCACATTTTCTCTGAGAAGAAATGAGAGTCTTGTAAAATATAAATAGAGATATTAGTTAGACTATAGAAAGGTAGGTTTCTCTTGTTGTAGCCAGCATTTGAGCTGATGGTAATATTAAAAAATGAATTAACAGGAATGTGTCAAAACCCTTAACATATGAAAATTTCCAGCTACTATAAAATGAGACATGGTCTAGTCCCCTTAGTTATTAGTTTTCTTTCATCTTACAGTTAATTTTTTTAATGTTGAACTAAGGAATAAATATAGAAGTTGCCAGGCCTAAGCCTGGAAACTTGTAGTATCTTTAGACATATGGAATGAAGTCACGGCTGGAACCAAGCTGCTTTTTGTGTTTTTCTATAAAAAGGATTTGAAGATTTCAAAAAAGTGTCAGAAAGATGGAAGACTATGAGTTCCAGGGACACACATGCAATACTAAATTGACATTGCTAATTAGAAGCAAATTGGCAATGAACTTATTTTAATCTGTTTATTCTTACAGTAAAGTCTTTCATTTGTCAGAATTCTGTGCATTAATCAGGAGTAATAAGATATGACTGAGGGGTAAACTGTATGTAACTACCATACAGATTTTTCCTTTTACAGATAGATGTGCCATCTCTTTGACTAATTCCCCTTGCCTGGTGACACTACTGTCAGACTACCTATTTAAGCTGCTCAGGTGATTAGATAATTCATCACTAAACTAAATCCAAAGAGAAGATGCTGAACAAGGCTTCCAAGCAGGGTTAGAAAATAGGTGATCCTTCAAAGGATCCCCTGCACCTTGGGCCATGTGGTGAGCACGATTGCTGAGCCCATGACTCTTAGGACCACTGCAGTGATTTTTTATACTGTCTTCTTCCTCCTTCCACTCTGCTGCAAGGCTGGGTCCAAGCTGTTTATAATATGGGAGTGATGGATGGAGGAAAGCCATTTCTACTGGTAGTAGGTAGCATGATTTGCTTCTTTAGATCAGGGGATTTGGAAGCACATTTATCCTATGAAGTCAGGTGAAGATGGAAGGCATATTCTTTACTGCTAGAGGTAAGGAAGTGTGAAGTCTGATTTTGTTTTAAGAGTTAGGGAAAAGTGACAGATAATCATTTGATATGAATGTGAAAGTTTGGGACAATTAGGAGCACAGGAGACATAACTGCCCCTGTAGAGCAAAAGATCGAAGTCAGTGTGACAGTTTTGAGGAAGCATTTCTTGATGTTGTAGACATATTCCCAGTTGTTCTGGTTGAACCCAAGTCCTATCAACAAAGTGTAAAGATATCTGTTCTTAGGACTGCATTGGTGGCTTTTCACATCCCATAATTTTCCTCTCCAGGTTTATGTGGAATTTTGAGTTGTTGAATTAAATTCAATGTCTAAGATTTTAATATATTTTATAATTGGATACATACAAGTAAAATAGTTCTGTATATTTCAGTATTTGCTCAAATTCCACATGAGTGAAATCATACAGTATCTGTCTTTCTCTGATTTATTTCACTTAGCAAATTATTTTATTTTTAAAATAGTGAGAATAAAGGAGTGTTATCATGTACTAACAGGGCAAAGAGATATTTTAATAAAGAATACATTAATATCTCAGCTAAACATTAATAACTTACATAGACTAGTTACCTACTGGGAACACTATTTCAATATGATGTTAAACATAGTAATACTGAGATGCATAATTGATATAAGGAAAACATATCCATTTAAATCAAAGAATTAGTGTCCAATTAGCAACAACATCAGACAACAAATTAAACAATTTAGTATGTTGGATGAACTATTGTGATCCAAATCTTTTTTCAAGCAAGTTTTAATATGCTACCTTTTATATTACAGAAATAAGAAGACACTTAATAGATATACCTAAAGATGCTTTATAAATTCATCTTTTCACAACTAACAATTCTGTTCTTTATGCTAATGGAGGAAATCAACTGGATGCCCTTTGAGAAGAGTATATGCAATACAGCAGATAATTAGTTCCTATTCCTCATAGGGAATGGAGAGTAAATTATGCTTTGTACATCACCTCCTCTGAGACACTAGATTGCTATTTTATTCATATTATCACATTGTTCACCCTGGTTCTGTTTTTTGTGTCTACATCAGCCTTTATCTAAGGAACTAGCAAATTTCTTTTATTTACTAGGAGCAGTGGGTTCTCATTTTAAGTTTGCCAGCAGTAGGTGGAACCAGAGCCATAAGTCAGAGATGTTCTCCATAATTCTTGCTTCCATACAGCCCAGGAGTCTATGTAGCTCCCATACTAAACTGAATTCCCTATGTCCGTTTGATGTTTTCATAGAACAAAGGGTTAGGGGGTATCCTACCCTCCTACCTCATTTCTAATCTAAATGTCAGTGCCATCCCAGAAGATCCAGCCAGATTTGAGTCTCAGAGCATTTGTTACTTTCAAAGGAGTGTTATTGCTTTGGATACATTTCAAAAATAAGTAATTTTTAAAAGACTTTGAAAACAGCAACCACTAATTTCCCTAATAACTTTTCCTTTTAAGCCAACTTTAATAAACTCACATTTAAACTAAACTGATGACCAAAAGGAAAACTTTATTATTTTAAGAAATTAGCTCCAATTATTATAGCAGGAATCTCATCCCAAGGTGACAGTTTCAGAAAATGAAAAGAGTTCAATTTTAATGAATTCCAAAAATAAATTACTCATGCTTTACTAATTTTGATATAAGTGGCTCAATTTGCTAAGTAAATCAGGAAAATGGCTTCTAAGTACTCACTACCTATTCTTACCTTTGATGTTTTATTTTCTTGTATTTGGTTACATTGTAAAGTGAAGGCTGCAGTTGGGAACTCATTATTAAGATCATTAAACAACTTGGAACATAGGTGAGCATAGCCCATACCATGTGTCCTTAGGACCTTTGAAAGCAGGGCAGCCACTGTGTTTATAAAACTTCTTATCTGAACATTTCATTCCTGGCTTATTTCTGTGTGTAGCCTTTACTCTGTAAACATTTTCCTCCCTCCCTCCCAGACCCACTGGCCATGCCTGGCTGGGCATTAGCAGCCAGATCTTATTTGACTCACATTAATTCTAACTTGGTCTGTTCCATTCTTTTTGGGCCTTTTTCTCCATTAGGATGTGTGAGCGTTCAAGTTTACCTTTAGTCTTTGATCCTGAAGAAATTTTACTAACATTTGGTAGTTTCAGTCATTATGACTTTATTTATTAAAAATAAATATTTTATTGATTAGACCTGTTTTTGTCCTTGCAAACATTATTGGTGGCTCTTGAGTCATGCCATATAGGTATGTTCTGGTGTGACCATGCCTATCTTGGTTCAAAGGTCTAAATCATCTGGGTGTATGCTGTTGTGATGTGTGCTGGTGAGCTCCTGGGTTTGGGGTGAGTCTATAGTTACACAGAATCATCCTCTGGGGACCTATTTTATAATATTCTGCTTTATATAGGCAATGTTATAGGCTGGACTTGGCAGATTTGGGGCAGGCCCTAGAGATCCAGGAGATGTAAGACCTAAATCTAACTGACTTCATTTTAGAAAAAGCCTCCATCTTGAGGGTGAACTAGGCCCGAATCCAGTCCCAGGAAAAGCCACAGGAAGTACTTAGGCAGCCTCAATCTGCCCTTAGTTACTTCCCTAGCAACAGCAACAGCCAATCAGTTTAAAAGAGGTACCTATGTCCCAAGACGTTCAGGTTGGCAGTTTGCGGTCAGGCCAGATGGGCCGTACCAATCGGGTACTGACAAGACAGCCTGTACCAAAAGTCAACCTATCAGGAGGCTGCCAAGCTGGAACCCCCGAATTGCACTGTAACTGCAATAAAAGCCCTGAGACCCTGAGTTCAGGGCTCCATACCATCACCGCTGCGTTGGGGTGCATTGGAGTCCCTGCTTGGGCTTGAATAAAGACCCTCGTGTGCTTGCATCGGAATCAGCTCCTCGGTGGTCTTTGGGGTTCTCGCCATCTGGGCATAACAGAGATTTATTAGAGCTTGTGTCTGTTCCAGGGCTCAGATATCTTGTTCGTTAGAATGTTAGACCCATGTGCTTCCACTGACTAATGTGTTTTCCTAATTCAAAATACTTCACGATTTTTCCACGTTTTATGAAATTTACTGAAAGACAAATGCGTTGTTAGGATCCTTCTTCTTGATGCAGTAATGTCTTCCTTCCAGTCACTAAATATAGTTAGATTTACTACAAACTCATTAATGCCAGCAAGTCATTTGAAGTTAAGATTTCTCATTGTAGTGATATTTAGTTTGGATTGGAATAGCATTTGCTTTCATCAGTGATCCAGTTATTAATTTCAGTATCATGTGTGGTTGAGGTGTGGGGATTAGGAGATCTAGAGGACTGTATTTTCTTCTCCTGAAATACAACAGGAATAAGCAATAATGTCACAGTCCCTTTACAAATTTCAAACAGATCATATTTATCATTGTAAAGCCAAATTGCATTTTCTCCAGTTTAAAATTTATAGGGTGATTCTACACTAAAGATTGGACTGACAGTATTGATCTGACCATTATAGACACTGGAGCAGATAAATTCTCTGAGGTACACATTAAAAATGTTTTGGAAAAAAACTCCTGGAATCTTTATGATTTGTCCATAATAAAAGGGTTTTTTTTTAGCATAATGAATAAAATGTGTCCCCATATTTGTGTCTTCATATTTCTCTTTGAGTCTTCTTCAAAGTAATTTCTTAAAAATTCCTAAAATAATGTAGAACTATCATAGGGAACATTGAATTTTAGAACCAGAAGATATCTGATTTACAATATTTAATCATAGTTGTTCGAGATAGCCTGAGCTAGGATGTTAGTAATTCTTCAGCTTCTTCCGCTAGCATTTCCTGGAATCAGGGGAATTGCCTAAAGCACTGGGGATAATCTTATGCTATGCTGATTAGCATCAGTGCCTACAACATAAAAGGGACTTTGAAAATATTTGCAGAATGAATGAATGAGAGAATGAATGAATTGAAGAGAGGAAATATACTGGATGGACTGAAGTGCTACTCTCTGCTCAGCATTACGATCACTTAATGTTATGAAAATAAAAGCATAATACCCTTTTAGTTTGGGAATGAAGTAAGCTCTTAGTTCCTAATTTTATTTTCCTTCTCTTATTCCATTGGCCTACAATTTATTTTTTACACAACAGTAAAATTTACAAAAACATAAATTGTATGCTACCCTGTTTCTGCTTTAAAATCTAACGATGACTTTTCATTGCATTTAGTACAAACATCCAACCATTTATCATGACCTCCAAGTACATACTTGCCTATGTACTCCCATATTTTTATCCCCCATAGCTGTTTTTCTCTCAAACTGCATACCAGTCACATTGGCCTCCTTTCTGTTCAGTTAGTTTCCAACTCAGGACTGTTATACTGACTGTTCTCTGGACCTGGAAGGCAGATCTTCACATACCTGGCTTATTCCCATTATTTAGTTCTCATCAAAGGTCACCTCCTTAAAGATGCCTTCTTTGACCACCCTACCACACTCCCATGATGCTTCCTCCAACACTCCCTGCCAGGTCACTCTCTGTTTGTATACAGCAATAATGGCTTCATGAGATTGTCTTCCAAAGCAGTCATCTTTACTGCTGTGTCTCAGTGTCTAGAACAGAAACTGGCATGAGGTGAATGAGTAAATGCTGAATTTTTAAAATGCTCTACCAGAAAGAGTCAGGAGTGAGTTTTGGAGATCGATCCTGTCCCTTGTCTGAGCTCCCTCAATGCTTTGTATATACATGTGTAATTACTGTGTTACTTCCTAGCTCTTTACCTGCCCATCTTACTTACCAATTGTAATCCCTTAGCGGGGAGGGCTTTCTAACATCTCATAGTGCTGGACATATCAGGGGATTTCAGTAAGTTATTTTGGAGAAAAGATGTTTAAACTTATTAAGTACCTTTTTGGCAACCTAGAATGAAAGCAGATGTTACTCTGGGGTAATATTTATTTAAGGATTAAGGACACAGACTCAGAAAAACTCGCATAACTGTGGGAGATCCTTAATGTGGTAGAGAATGCTGGTTGCTTGCCTTCCAGATACCTTCTCTATCTCTACTTCTACTATCAGAACTCTGCTTTTATTTTAGACAACCATGGGTCCAGCAGAAAGATTTCATTTTCTTGCCTCTCTTGTAGCTAGGGGCAGAAAATGATATACCAATACATGATGTTAGGTAGAGCTCTAGAAATCTCTTATTTCCATGTTATGGCTTGAAATATTTGGTCACAATGTTTTATAATTTCTCTAAGGAGTATATAATTTCACTAAGGAGTAGATTCTATTTCCCTATCCTTTGAATATGGGATGGCCTTGTGATTTTCTTTAGTTAATAGAAGGCACATACTTGATGAATTATTAAGAGAATAGGGTTGAAAGCCTATTTGAAAGCTTTGGAAGAGTTAGGAATTCTTAACCTTTTAAGCCCATTTATTATATTAAGGTTATCCCAGGGTCTTTAGGTGTAACGTATTTCTTGTCATAGTGCTTAGTGAAGGTTTCCCTACTTTCTTCCAAGGGATAATAGACTTGGGCCAAAGAGAAGAGGGGGATGAAGTTCAAGAAACGAGAGGAGAAATGCCTGCTTTTTGGCATGAGGATTGGTGGACAGAAGTGATAGCAGGAGGCAAAATCTGGAACCAATGAAATATGTGTCCTGTTTTTCCCTCTCTTGGCTTTAGTCTGGGTTGAAGGGGTGTTCGGAAAGTGGATGGGGTATCAATGTCATATGGCTCTTTCTTGCTCCCCTAACTGGGACTCAGGGAGAGGCTTGGTGGTGGGGGAAAGACCGTAACCAATGTGGGGAAGGGAGGGGTTTGGACACTAACATGAGAGGTAGTCAAGTGAGGTGATCTCATGGCAGGGGTTGAGGAAAGGTCATCAGGCCATGGCACTGGATGGAGGCTGCAGGGTAACCAGGGAGTTTGAAGCCAGTAAGAATGGAGAAAAAGCTGAGATGGCAAAAGGAAGAGGCCAATTTCTTGGGAACAAAGTCCAAGCTAAAAGAATGGACCATAAATTTGCTGGCCATAAATTGCAACAACAGAAGCCATTGGGGCAAACAGTAACCAGGAAGACGGGGACCTCCATTCAGAGACCAGCGCATGTCAGTCCAAGGACTGGCATGAGGCCGAGGGCTCCTTTTCTCCAATACCAGGAGAATACAACACCTAAAATGGTTGTGACTTTACTAAAGGTTGGGCAGGAAGGGGGTCCTGTGAGACTGAGGATTTTTATTCAAATGAGAGAGCATTACTCGAGCATTACTTGGAGGGACTGTTAAATGACCAGATTGTACTTGTGATCTCTCTGTTTATATTTATGTCTCTAATATGTCTATATTTAAACTTGCTAGGTATTAGGTGGAGACACAGGAAACAGATTGGTTTTAGACAAAATAAAGAATGTTGGTTTTGCTGCACATCTGAGTTTTTATGTCAGTTACATTTTATGAATCTGTTTTCCTTGCTTGACTGTAAGAAGAGAATGTTCCAAGGTCCTTTCTAGCTTTCCGTGTTAGAGTTTCAGCAGATTTCCATTATTTGTCAAACTTCTGCAGCAGCCTCCTTAGAGGTCTCCCTACTTCCCAATGATCTTTCCTGAGATTTCTGTCTCTCATAGTAGAGCAAAAACAGACTTTCCCAGATGCCTCTTTATTCATGGGAAGCATACTTCTCAGAAGCATACTGTCTTTAAAACTCCTTTCAGGGACCCTAACACTGTCCATTGCCTGCTCAGTAGGAGACCCCTTGTGGGATCAGATGTACTAACCGTATGTTGAAAACTTGATTCTCCTGGTCTTGGTCTTCTTTTCCAAAAGGCATCTCTGGTCTCCTTTCAATTTTGGAGGTTTAAACTATGCTCAACGCTTTTCTTTTTCACATTAACACAAACTGGCTTTTGATTAGCACTTCATTATTGTTTTTATCCCCCGGAAATAATACCTCAGTGATGTTAGACACACATTTTTATTTGCAGCAAATAACACTATAGTGTGTGTATGGTCCATTTTCCTGAAGCTTTTCTTTAAGTCCCTCCTTGCACGCATCAAGGGACTTGGTTTTTATAATTTATTCTCCATTTAAGTATATTCTATGAAGTTTTTCCCTTGGAAGAAAACTCAGACCCCATAACATAACATTTCTGGAAATTGTTCTCTGGTTACTTCAAGCCAAAGAGCAGAGTTGAAGTTTAATAATCAAACCTCCTGTACTAATTAAAATTTTGATTCTGTTTTGTATGTATGGCTCTTCTCCTCTCCTGTCATCAACATACAGGTAGGAAGTTGGGGAAAAGATGGGGGTTATGGTCTGTTCTTTCCTTTTTCTACTCTTCCTGTGTCACCAACCACATTTTCTGACCCCTCCAGCACCCCCACTTCTGGTCCCAAGCAACAACTGTCCCACTTTCTTCTACTATATATTAGTTTAGTCTGTTCTAAACTTTCACACAAATGGACTCATGCAGTTTGTACTCTTTAGTCTGGCTCCTTTTTCTCAGCCTAATGTTTTTGAGTTTCAACCATGCTGCTTGATTAATATCTTTAATTCTGAAGTCATGTTATATATTCTGAATATGTTAGTTTGTATACCCATTCTCTTATTCATTATTTTTTCTCTGTGTATTCTTTTGGAAGCTGTATAGATTTAGCTTTTATGTGTAGAACTATGTGCGTTTAAAATTTTTTTTGTATAATCTTACGTAAGGATTGGGGTTGATTTTTTCCATGTATATATTCAATTATTCCAGCACTGTTTGTACAAAAGCCTTTCTTTTCTCTCTTGAGTTTCCTTGGCACCATTGTCAAAAATCCATTAACCACATGTGTGGCTCTATTTAATGACTCTATATTCTGTTCCACTGACCATAAATTTATGCTTCAACTAACACTATGCTGTTTTGTTTGCTAAAGGTCTTGAAATTAGATTAAGCCTCCAAACCTGTTTTAAAATTTTTTTGAATATTCCCTGTCATTTATTTTTCATGTGAATTTTAGAATCAGCTTATCGGATTCTACAAAAATAGGCCGCTGGGATTTTAATCTGTAAACATTAAAAAAAAATCTGTCTCTTCCCCCCGCCACATCAGTTATAATTCAACCTTTCTGTAAAATTACCAGTATTATAATATGTTGAGAAGGCCATCTATGTAATTAGTAGATGAAATTTAAAAATTAAACTTTATAGGATAACTTTTAAAAACTGTTTTTTCTACTTTAAGCCGTGC
Organism: Crocuta crocuta; assembly: GCF_008692635.1. Classification (NCBI taxonomy): domain Eukaryota; kingdom Metazoa; phylum Chordata; class Mammalia; order Carnivora; family Hyaenidae; genus Crocuta; species Crocuta crocuta. Next base: position 4,513,079 of record NW_027532605.1, read on the forward strand.
TATTTAACATTTGCTGAGTAGCATCTTTAAACAGAAACATCTTAACCTGTTGGGGATTTTCTTTCTATGCACAAGAGTCCCAGAAGTGGGATTGTGAAATCAAAGTTCATTTAAATTTTAAATTTTATTGAATGAAAAATTCTAAAGAGAATATTGGCAAACAGAATACTATAATGTTTCCAAAGAATAATACATCATGACTAAGAAGAACTCATCCCAGGAATGCAAGTTTATTTCAATATCAGAAACCTAGGAGTTTAATTCTTTACATTTACCTACTAAAGAAGAAAGCTGTATAGTTATATCAATAGATACTGAAAATATTTGAATAAAAGATAGCAGTTACTTGTTAAAAGTGTAAGTGCAATAAAAATAGCAGAATATGCTTAAATAAATATTTACTATCAGAAGTAAATAGCAAATATTGTACTGACTGATGAAACATTAAAGACATTTCTGTTACAATTAGTAAAAGGACAGAGATGACCAGTTTTTTATTATTATTCAACATTATCTTAGAAGTTTTCTAAAGTGCAATAGGAAGAAAATGAAAAAAATAATGGAAAAGAAAAAATGTTTTTTCTTTTTCTTGTCTATGAGATATCTTTGTATCCTAGAAATTGTTATGGACTGAACTGTGTCCCCTCTTCCCCTTCCTAACCCCCAAATTCATAGGTTGAAATCTTAGCTCCCAGTGTAGTTGATCATATTTGAAGAAATGCCCTTAAAGAGGTAAATAAGGTTAAAATAAGCTCTTAAGAGTAGAACGCTAATTCACAATGACTGGTTTCCTTATAAGAAGATGAGATTAGGACACAGGCAATAGAGATGACCATGTGAGGGCCTAGTGAGAAAGCTTGATTTTCTCCTACAAGCCAAGGAAAGAGGCCTCAGGAGAATCCAAACCTGCCAACATGTTGATCTTGGAGTTCTAGTCTTCAAAACTGAAAAAACGAAATTTCTGTAGCTTAAGCCACCTGGACTGTGATTTTTTGTGAAGGCAGCCCTAGAAAACAAATATAGAAACCCTTGATAAGTTCATTGTAGTAAAAATGTACAAATTATAGTAAGAGAATTTGGTTAGATGTCTGGATAGATGATAATTATATATAAACCAAAATGTTTTTCTATGTTGTTTATGACTACCTGTACATGGAAATCAGAAGAAAATTATAAGTAGAATTAACTGTATGGCAAAGTTGAAATTTTGATATCCTGATCTTTAGCTACTTGTGTTAACACTGGCTATTATTATGTTTATTTATCACTGTCTTAAAGGGAAATTTTTTGGCTTCAATATGAAAGCATTCAGTTTTATACCACCTTAAATTTATTGCTGCCCTGACAATAATTAGGCATGTAGATAATTGTTTATTTCCTTTATTAAGATAAAAGTTTAAATTATTTGAAACCTTTATTAAGTAGTTATTTGAATTATAAGTTTAATAGGTGTGTGAAAATATTGACCATCATCAGTAAATTATTGTGTAATGCCTTTTCAGTTTGACTACCTTTCAACAAACATGCTTTCTAAGAAATAATCTGAAAGTAAATAATTTATGTTATAGTATAATTACCTAAAGACACACACATGAGAGGAAACTATTATTCAAATCAGCTTTACTAAAAATAAAACTCATAGTACTCTTTTATTTTTAATCTCAATTTTGAATTCTATTTATTTATTTATTTATTTATTGTTAATTAATGAATTATTTTAAATTTACATGCAAGTTAGTTAGCATGTAGTGCAAAATGATTTCAGGATTAGAATTCAGTGATTCATCCCCTACATATAACACCCAGTTATCATTCCAGCAAGTGTCCTCCTTAATGCCCCTTACCTGTTAGCCCATTCCCCCACCTACAACCCCTCCAGCAACCCTCAGTTTGTTCTCTGTATTTAAGAGGTCTCTTATGTTTTGTTCCCCTGACTGTTTTTATATTATTTTTGCTTCCCTTTCCTTATGTTCATCTCTTTTGTATCTTAAATTCCACATATGAGTGAAGTCATGATATTTGCCTTTCTCTGACTAATTTCACTTAGGATAATACACTCTAGTTCCATCCACTCTAGTTATTGCAAATGGCAAGATTTCATTCTTTTTGATTGCCGAGATATATACACCACATCTTCTTTATCTTTTCATCAGTCAATGGACATTTGGCTCTTTTCATACTTTAGCTATTGTCGATAGTGCTGCTATAAACACGGGGGTGCATGTGCCCCTTTGAAACAGCACACCTGTGTCCTTTGGACAGATACCTAGTAGTGTAATTGCAGGGTTGTAGGGTTGTTCTAATTTTAATTTTTTGAGGAACCTCCATACTGTTTTCCAGAGTGGCTGCACTAATTTGCATTCCCATCAGAAGAGCAAAAGGGTTCCTCTTTCTCTGCATCTTCACCAGCATCTGTCGTTGCCTGAGTTGTTCATTTTAGCCATTCTGACAAGTGTAAGGTAGTATCTCATTGTAGTTTGATTTGTATTTCCCTGATGATCAGTGATGATGAGTGTTTTTTTCATGTGTCCATTAGCCATCCAGATGTCTTCTTTGGAAAAATGGCTATTCATGTCATTTTCCCATTTCTTCATTGGTTTATTATTTTTTTTGGAGGGGTGGTGAGTTTATTAAATTCTTTATAGATTTCAGATATTAACCCTTTATCTGATATGTCATTTGCAAATATCTCTCCCATTCGATTTGGTTGCCTTTTAGCTTCACTGTTCGCTGATTGTTTCCTTTGCTGTGCAGAAGTTTTTTTTTTTTAATTTTATCTTGATGAGAGCCCAATATTTCTTTTTTTGCTTTTGTTTCTTGTGTTTCCAGAGACATGTTGAGAAAAAAATCCTGCAGCTGAGGTCAAAGAGGTTTTTTCCTGCTTTCTCCTCTAGGATTTTGATGGCTTCCTGTCTTATGTTTAGGTCTTTCATCCATTTTGAATTTACTTTTGTGTATGGTGTAAGAAAGTGGTCCAGGTTCATTCTTTTGCATGTTGCTGTCCAGTTTTCCTAGCACTTTTGCTGAAGAGACTCTTTTTTCCATTGGATATTCTTTCCTGCTTTGTCAAAGATTGGTTAGTCATATGTTTGTGGGTCCATTTCTGGGTTCTGTATTCTGTTCCATTGATTTTTGTCTGTTTTTGTGCCAGTATCATACTGTCTTGATGGTTACAGCTTTGTAATACATCTTGAAGTCTGGAATTGGTACACAAAAGTGTACCTCCAGCTTTGGTTTTCTTTTTCAGGATTGCTTTGGCTATTCAGGGTCTTTTCTGGTTCCATACAAATTTTAGGATTGTTTATTCTAGCTCTGTGAAGAATGCTGATGTTATTTTGATAGGGATTGCATTGAATGTATAGTTGACTGAGTTTTATTGACATTTTAACAATACTTGTTCTTCCAATCCAGGAGCATGGAATGTTTTTCCATTTCTTTGCGTGTTCTTCAATTTCTTTCAGAAGCTTTCTAGAGTTTTCAATGTACAGACTTTTCAGTTCTTTGTTTAGGTTTATTCCTAGGTATTTTATGATTTTTGGTCCAGTTGAAAATGGAATCAATTGTTTGATTTCTCTTTCTGCTGCTTCATTATTGATGCATATAAATATATTTTGATATCGGTATATAGAAATGCCACTGATTTCTATGCATTGATTTTATATTCTGTGACTTTGCTGAATTCATGGATCAATTCTAGCAGTTTTTTGGTGGAATATTTTGTGTTTTCCACATAGAGTATCATGTCACCTGCGAAGAGTGGAAGTTTGATTTCCTCCTTGCTGATTTGGATGCCTTTTATTTCTTTGAGTTGTCTGATTGCTAAGGCTAGGACTTGCAACACTGTGTTGAATAACAGTGGGGAGAGTGGACATCTTTGTTGTTTTCCTGACCTTAGGGGGAAAGCTCTAAGTTTTTCCCTATGAGGATGATATTAGCAGTGGGTCTTTCATATATGGCTTTTATGATCTTGAGTTATGATCTTTCTATCCCTACTTTCTTGAGGGTTTTAATCAAGAAAGTATGCTGTAGTTTTTCAAATGCTTCTCTGCATCTATTGAGAAGTTCTTATTCTTTCTTTTGTTAATGTGCTGTATCAGACTGATTGATTTGCAGATATTGAACCAGCCTTGCATCCCAGGAATAAATTCCACTTGATCATGGGGAATAATTCTTTTAACATATTGTTGGATCCAGTTGGCTAATATCTTGTTAAAGAATTTTTGCATCCATGTTCATCAGGGAAATTGGTCTTTAGTTCTCTGCTTTAGTGGAGTCTTTGTCAAGGTAATTCTGGCCTCATAGAATAAGATTGGGGTCTTTGTCTGGTTTTGGACAAAGCCTAGTAATGTTGGCTTCATAGAATGTGTTTGGAAGTTTTCCTTCACTTTCTGTGATTGTTCCCTTCGGAACAGCTTCAAAAGAATAGGTGTTAGCTCTTCTTTAAATGTTTGGTAAAATTCCACTGGAAAGCCATCCAGCCCTGAACTCTTGTTTTGGTAGATTTTGATTACTAATTCAATTTCTGTACTGGTTATGGGTCTGTTCAAATTTTCTATTTCTTCCTGTTTCAGTTTTGCCAGTTTATATGTTTCTAGGAATTTGTCCATTTCTTCCAGATTTCCCAATTTATTGGCATACAACTGCTCATAATATTTCTTATTATTTTTCATCTTCCTGCAGTGTTGGTTGTGATCTCTCCTCTTTCATTCATAATTTTATTTATTTGGGTCCTTTCTTTTTTCTTTTTGATTAAACTGGTTAGGGGTTTTTCAATTTTGTTGATTTTTTTCAAAGAACCAGCTCCTGGTTTCATTGATCTGTTCTGTGGGTTTTTTTTTTTTTTATTTCAATAGCATTGATTTCTGCTCTAATCTTTATTATTTCCCATCTTCTGCTAGTTTAGGGGTTTATTTGCTGTTCTTTTTCCAGCTTTTTAAGGTGTAAGTTTAGGTTGTATATCTGAGACCTTTCTTCCTTCTTTAGGAAGGCCTGGATTGCTCTATACTTCCCTCTTATGACCCCCTTTGCTGCGTCCCAGAGGTTTTGGGCTGTTGTGTTATCATTTTCATTGGCTTTCATTTACTTTTTAATTTCTTCTTTAATTTCTTATTTAACCCATTCATTCTTTAGTAGGACTTCTTTAGTCTCCAAGTATTTGTGGTCTTTCCAAAAAATTTTTTTGTGGTTGACTTTGAGTTTCATAGCACTGAGGTCTGCAAGCATGCACGGTATATCTCAGTCTTTTTGTACTTGTTTAGGGCTGATTTGTGTCCCAGTATGTGATCTTTTCTGGAGAGTGTCCCATGTACACTTGAATTCTATATAAAAGCATTTGAGATAGGGAAAATATATTAGTGATGTCATTTTACAACTTTATTCAAGCTTTCTCATTTAGTCTTCTTTTTGCAATTACTGCACAATCTTTTCCATATAGAGAGGCCTGTATGAGATACCTCAACTATTTATCATTTTAATGTTATCTATGTACTGCTCCATATTTTTTGTGACACTTCCATGATTTTAAGTAAAATGTCAAGGACTATTACTTTACTTTTCGCAGAATTAATAATACCATTTATAAACATTTAAGCAGTACAGAAATGTACAGGTAAGATAACATGCAACTTAAAGAATGTCCAACCTTCTGATGTTTCTTTATCAAAGATATTTATTGCTAAAAGGGCGTTTTGAGAAGAATGATGAGAAACATTAAGAAGTTTTCTTGAAGTTCATATTTTAGCTTTATATGATACTGACTGATTTCTGCTTTGAAAGATGAAGAAATGAGCACTCATCCTTTTTCCTCTCATTTCCTTCTGTTTTTTAATCAGTTTATTAAAATACTGTCATTTCAAATTTTATAACATTGACATATAGCAATAGTTATATAGCTATAATTTTCAGAGTTGTTTAGGTTTGGCTCCACGTTTAAATGGATTTAATTTTTCTCTATTAGTCTTTTTTACCACAACATCTCCATTCCTCGGTTCCTTGTTTTCGTTCATATCTTTGATGACTGAATTTCATGGTCAACCAATTTTCAACAATGGCACCAAGAGTACACAATAGACAAAGGATAATCTCTTCAATAAATAGTGCTAGAAAAACTGGATAGACACATGCAAAAGAATAAAATTTGGACCCCTATCTTATACCATAAACAAAAGCCAATTGAGATGAATTAAAGTTTTAAATGTAGGGCCTTGAAACCATAAAACCCATAGAAGAAAACATAGGGGAAACTATCCTTGATGTTGGACTTGACAATGAATTTTTAAAAATCTGGTACCAAAATCACAGGCAAAATAAAGTAGGGGCTACATCAAACTAAGAAGGTTTTGCGCAGAAAAAGAAACCTTAAACATAATGAAAATGCAGCCTATGGAATGGGAGAAAATACTCACAAACCTTATTATCTGATAAGGGATTAATATCTAAAATATATAAGGAACTCATACAACTCAGTAGCACCCAGGTAAATAGATAAAGGGCCTGAAAAACATTTTTCCAAAGAAGACATATAAATGGCCAATGGTTTATATATAAATATGCTCAAAATCACTAATCATCGGGCAATGCAAATCACAACCACAGTGTGATATCATTTCACATCTGTTAGGATATCTGCTATCAAAAAGACAAGAGATAACAAATGTTGATAAGCATGTGGAGAAAAGGGAACCCTTGTGCAGTTGGTAGGGATGTAAATTGGCATAGCCATTATGGAAAACAGTGTGGAGGTTCCTTAAAAATTTAAGTTTGGAACTACCATATAATGTAGCAATCCCATTTCTAGGCATATATCCAGTGGAAAGTAAATAACTATTTTGAAGAGATATCTGCAGTCCCATATCATTGCAGCATTATCTACAGTAGCCAAGATATGGAAGCAACCAAAGAGTTCATCAACAGCTAAATCGATGAAGAAGATGTGGTATATACATAATGGAATATGCAGGCCCCGCTAACCCCAAAAAAAGAAGAAGAAGGAGAAAAAGGAGGTGGAAATCCTACCATTTGTGACAACATGGATGAACGTTGNGAAGAGAAAGATACATACTATATGATCTCACACGCTACATCTAAAGAAAATCAAATTCATAGAAACAAAGAATAAAATGGTGGTTGCCAAGGGCTGGGAGTGTGGGAAATGGGGAGATGTTGGATGAAGGGTACAGACTTTCAGTTTTAAGATGAATAAGTTTGAAGATCTAATGTACAGCATGGTGACTATAGCTAATAATAATATATTGTACATTTGAATGGATGTGTTAGCCACCTTGATTGTGGTAATCATTTCACAATGTACACATATATCAAATCATCACATTGTACCCTTTAAATATATTACAATCTTATTTGTCAATTATACCTCCATAGAGCTGGGAGAAAAAAGGTACTTAGAGATGTTGTATCCTCTGAGTTGGTGTTAAAATTATAAGCTTTATGATCTGACATTTCATTTACCAGAGGATTATAAAATACTTGGGTCATATTTTTACCCCAATAATTTTGTAGATGTTGTTCTATTCTTTTCTGGCACTCAAGTTTGCTGGTGAAATATCTTGAGGCTAGCTTAATTTCTTAAGTCATCTATAGGTGACCCATTTTATTCTCTTCCTAAAAGGGTGGGTTCATTTCTTAAAATCCCATATTTAATACAGAAAAATGATCAGATGGCATAAATACATGTATAAATTATAACAAGATTTATATTAATTATGCTTTTATTATTTAAAAAATTCTAACTTTTGGTCTATTCCATTATGCCTTTTCACTTAAAAATTAGGGCCAAAAATACTCAAATTTCTCTTATGCTTTTATATTTATTTTTTGTAGTATGTTTGTTCATTTTATACTGTTATGTTTCAATTCTGGTTTTAGCTTTAAACTTTTATAACTATTTTTTATTCAGCTTATTTAAAAATATGTAGGTTAAAACAGTAAACTATTGTCATTTTTAATTTTTTGTTTACTTATTTACTATTTTTACTTTTTAGTTATTTTAAAGGTAAGGAGGAAAAGTTTTGGGTGACAGTTTTGAACTTAAGCACAATCCACATTCCAAGTCCGGGAGATTAGATGCTGTATTTCACATTAGTAGGTTATGGAACAGCTTATTTACCTTCTCTAGATAGACCCATTACCCCATTCCATTTATCACTGACGTTCTTAAAATATTTCACGTGATGATTCTGAGAACTCACAGACCAAATTCCTTGCAATAAAGATAACCACTACCTATGTGAAGAGCATTTTTAACTGCAGAGACTGTTTCTTTTACCAGGTTATCATTTCCTTTAAGAGGATATACATAGTCTAAAATCCATAAACAACCAGTGTATATTGAACAGGTCAGGTTAAATAAATGACCACTGAGGAAGTAGATGGGTAATTCCAATTAGGGAGGAATCTTAATAATGTCAGTGATTTAATTTTACAAAAACCTTTGATCCTACTTACTTTTCTGGGAAGAGTTATAGAAGAGGTCTCTTAGGATACATGTTTGTCAACTCTTTCCAATACTAGTGTGCAAACCAAGGAGTGGATTATTAACATGGTATGCTGGAACATATATAAGCTTGGAGTCATGAGCCTCAGAATGAAATTTGGCTTTGTCAGTTAGTAATATGAAAACTTAGGCAAGTTATCTAACATTTCAGAGGTTTGTTTTTTCATGTTTATAATATGATAATGCCTAATTTATTATGAAAATTAAATAAAGCAATGTCTGTAAAATACCAAGGACATAAAAATACCCAGTGTCAGATACCTTTTCTTGAGCTGGAGTAAATCCCAAATACCTTTGAAGAAATGTTGTTTTGCTTTAGATACCTCTGTACTCTGCCTTTCTATGACCTTTAATAATGAGATGTCAACGTTATGATCTGACAGTTCATTTACAGAGGCTACGGGCCCCCTTTCATCCAGCCATAAAAAAAAATACCTACAGAAAATGAAAGTGACATTGCCTCAGCAGATAAATGTACTGTTAGTATAAGAAAAGTTATTATCATCAGAGGAAGGAATTTTGCCCTGAGGGTTTCAGTCATTCAGACTAAATATTTTAGGAATGTCAGTGAAATTGCAGTCTTGAATCATTTTCTCCTGTTTTATCAAAAATGCTAAATCTGAAGTTGATATGTATGAAAAATTATTTAAAAAGTGGGTAGTTCATCTATAGTCCCTGTGAATTATGGATGGGCTCCGAAAAGGTCAGTGAACTCCCTGCAATTGTATACAACACTGCTATGCATGTCCTGAGTGTCCTGAGAGGTCTGTAGTATTCAAGTGATTCTTAAAAGGTTTCAAAGGTCACATAGAATTAAGAACCACTTTCTCAAATAGTCTGACAACTGTATTTGGAGAAATTGGACCGTGAGAAGATTATTTTTGGACCATATTAACTTAGCCTGATATGTAATCATCTTTACTGAGTTTTTTAAAATATGCCTATAAAATATAATAAAATAAGTAATAGTCGTATAATTTCCTGGCAAATATTTCCATATAATTTCCATATAATTTTCCATGCCTATTTCCAGATAATTTCCAGATAATTGTAAACATAATTGTTGAGGGTAAGGTTCACTTTTTACTCTGTATCTCATCTTTCATATATAACAGTTTCAGAAGGAACTTTTCTTTTAGAATTCATTGCCAGAAAAATCTTCCCTTTGTATCTGCCATGTTAGCTTTTTCCCCTTTTATTTATTTATTTTATTTTTTAAAATGTTTTATTTATTTCTGAGAGAGAAAGAGAGAGAGAGAGAGCATGAGCAGGGGAGGATCAGAGAGAGGGAGGCACAGAATCTGAAACAGGCTCCAGGCTCTGAGCTGTCAGCACAGAGCCCGACATGGGGCTCGAACCCACAAACCGCGAGATCATGACCTGAGCTGAAGTCGGACTCTCAACCGACTGAGCCACCCAGGTGCCCCAGCTTTTTCCCCTTTTAAATAGTAAGAACTAGATTACTCCTTCTATCTATTATAGTACCTTATGTTATAATTATATTATATATTTCCAGTATAGTTAACATACAGTGTTATGTTAGTTTCAGGAGTACAATACAGTGATTCAACAATTCCATATATCACCCAGTGCTCATTATGACAAGCTCATTCCTATTTCCCTCATCTTCCTACCTCTCTCTCCTCTGGTAACCATAAATTTGTTCTCTATAATTAAGAGTCTGTATCTTGGCTTGTTTCTCTTTCCCTCTTTTTCCTTTTTTGTTTGTTTTGTTTTGTTTGCTTCTTAAATTCCACATATGAAAGAAATCATATAGTATTTGTCTTTCTCTAACTGACTTATTTCGCTTAGCATTATACTCCCTAGCTCCATCCATGTTGCAAACAAGCAAGATTTCATTCTGTTTTATGGCTTGTGCGTGTGTGTGTGTGTGTGTGTGTGTGTATACACACCACATCTTCTTTACATATTCATCAGTCAGTGGACACTTGGTCTGCTTCCATATCTTGGCTATTGTAATTAATGCTGCAGTAAACATAGGGGTACATGTATCCCTTTGAATTAGCAGCTTTGTATGTTTTGGTAAATTTTTTGTATTTTTTTGGTAAAGTAGTGTGATTACTGGATCATAGAGGAGTTCTATTTTTGAGGAACCTCCATACTGTTTTCCACAGTGGCTGCACCAGTTTGCATTCCACCAACAGTGCACGAGGGTTCCCCTTTCTCCACTATAACACCAGACCTGTTTTTTTCTTGTGTTTTTGACTTTAGCCATTCTGACTGGTGTGAAGTGATATCTCACTGTAGTTTTGATAATTCATTTTCCTGATGATGAGTGATGTTGAGCATCTTTTCATGTGTCTGTTGGCCACCTGTATGTCTTCCTTGGAGAAATGTGTTCATATCTTCTGGCCATTATTAAAATTGGATTATTTGTTTTTTGGCTGTTGAGTTGTATCAGCTCTTTGTATATTTTGGATACTAACTCCTTTTTTATTATTTTTTGTTAAAAACATTTTTTAATAGTTTATTGTCAAGTTGGTTTCCATATAACACTCAGTGCTCATCCCAACAAGTGCCCTCCTCCATGCCCATCACCTCCCTTCCCCTCTACCCCAAGACTATCAGTCCTCAGTTTGTTCTTGGCATTCAAGATACTCTCATGGTTTGCCTCCCTTCCTCTCAACTATTTTTCCCCTTCTTCTCCCCTATGGTCCTCTGTTAAGTTCCTCCTAATCCTCCTATACGTGCAAACATATGGTATCTGTTCTTCTCTGCCTGCCTTATTTTGCTCAGCATAACACCCTCAGGTTCCATCCATGTTGCTACAAATGGCCAGATTTCATTCTTTCTCATTGCCATGTAGTATTCCATTGTATAGATAAACTATATCTTCTTGATCCATTCGTTTGTTGATGGACACTTAGGTTCTTTCCATGTTTTGGCTATTGTTGAGAGTGCTGCTATGAACATTGGGGTACATGTGGCCCTATGCATCAGCACTCCTGTGGATACTAACTCTTTATCAGATATGTTATTTTAAAATATCTTCTCCCATTCAGTAGGTTGCTTTTAGTTTTGTTGATTGTTTCCTTAACTGTGCAGAAGCTTTTTATTTTGATGTAGTCCCAATCATTTATTTTTGCATTTATTTCCCTTGCTTCAGATGACATATCTAGAAAAAAAATTGGTGTGCCAATGTCAGAGAAATTATTGCCAGTGCTTTCTTCTAGGATTTTTATGGTTTCAGGTGTTACATTTAGGTCTTTAATCCATTTTGAGGTGTTTATTCATTCTGTATTTCATTTTTACCTTGTTTTTCAGGCAACTAAAAACCAGAATTTAAACTAAATGACAGCATCTAAGTTGTTCTTAAGAATTTTATATTTACTTCATCTATTACATGACAACAATTTTCTATTTCCTTTTAAAAATTTTTTTACTTGAAAGAGAGAGAGAGAGAGAGAGGAAGTGTGAGCAGGGGAGAGGGACAGAGGGAGAGAGAGAGAATCTTAAGCAGGCTCCGTGCTCAGCTCAGTGTGGAGCCTTGTGGCTGAGAGATCATGACCGAGCCAAAATCAAGAGTGAGACACTCAACCAACTGAGCCTTCCAGGTGCCCCAGCAATTTTCTATTTATAATTGTGTTTGTTATATGTGGCTTTTGTTGTAAACTGTCTCACATATTTTATATAAACAGTAGGATATAAATATATGTGCATTAAAAAAGAAATCACTTTTGGAACTGGCCATATTGGAATAAAGGAGGGGATGATTTCCCTCAGCACAATTGTCAGAAGGTATATTCTTCAAAGAGAAACATAATAAAGGAGGAGAACTTATTTTATAATATAAACATACAATCTCTCTTCCACATTAACTCAGATAATTCTTGAAAGAAAAGGATATGCCCAACTGTTGGGTTCCACTTATGCCTTTTAAAAGTGGGTCAGTTGTGACTCATAATCACAATTCAAGCCTCTCAGAATAATTCAGCACATTTACTCAATACAAATTATTGAATAAATAATTCATAAAAGAAAAAAATCATGCATCTAATGTGTTTACTCTATAATGATGCATGATTCTTTTTTTTTTTCCAAATAAAATCACTGTAGTATTCACTACTCCTTTTAGCAATGAGGAAGGAGGAAAGAATGGAAAGATTAGGATGGGTAAATGTAGAAGCTGCAATGTTGTCACTCATGAATCAGGCTTGCAAGAATAGCACAGTTAAGAATTTCATAGTGGAGTAGAGAGATTAATGGGAACCTAAGAAAGGCTCTTGGTTAAAACCTGAATTCATTTTATGTCAGTGTATGATTGGTTAAAATGCTCATTTATTCATTCAAAATATATCTATAGAGTTTCTACTTTGTATAAGTACTGTTGAAGAAACAGGACACAGACATGAAAGCACCAGTGTTTCTTGTCTTTGAGGATTGTGTAGGTCATTTAGGGAAATTAATAGTAGTATTATGACCTAGTGAGAGCAACTAAGTCTGTACATACTGCTCCAGGAACATTGCGGCACAATGATTGACAGGCCCAAGTTCAGAGAAGGATTCAGAGGAGCCAGTTTTTCCCTAGGTCTTGACAAACAAGTAGGGATTATAAAGCTGAGGAAGGAAGGGCATGGAAGGTAAAAGAAATGACTTTCCAATGTCTGAGGATGTGAAAAGGCATACTGTGCTTGAGGACAGTCCAGCATAATTGGAATGTAACATGTGTTCTGATTGGGACATGGTAGAAAGTAGGGATAGATGCAGCTAAAGTGTTTGGACTCTGCCCTGTAAGGCAAGGTGAATTTTAGTCATTTAATTATTCATACACTTAATTGATGAGGTACGTATTATTAATTTCATAATTTTAACACAATAATAATATTAATCACATTTATTTTGAAAATTTAGAGTCTTCTTTACATATTCTCTAATACTGGGATTGACCCTTTCCATAGCTTGTAAAGTTGTGAACATAATGCCTTTGTCTTGCCTATAAATGAACACTTATTATTTCACATATTACAAGAGGATGTAAATGCTTTGCCTGTGTTAGTGATTGCCAAAGGAAAAGTGGAATACTTATTCCAATATTTAGTCCATTTAAACTGACAACTAGTAAACTTAGAATTTTTCACAATTGTGTAGATAATATAAACCCAAAATTGTAATAACCTTTCTGTACCCAAGAGTACAAATATACTTATGTTCCTGTGCCAACATTTATACAGTGGTTGCCTGGATCATTGTTTTGAAATAGATTCTGAGATTGCATCTGGGTGTAGAATAAAAGAGTACTATAATTGATTAGCAAATCTTCTACGTACCAGAAGAGGGGAGTTGCAGCCACATTTTTGCTGTCCTTGGTTATCGCACTTTGGGTGCCAGGTTAAGATTTTACTATTCTTACATTTAAAGACAAAATACATTCTATTTTGTCTTTAAAACATATCGAGAGGGGCGCCTGGGTGGGTCAGTCAGTTAAGCGTCTGACTTCAGCTCAGGTCACGATCTCACGGTTCATGGGTTCGAGCCCCGTGTCGGGCTCTGTGATGACAGCTCAGAGCCTGGAGCCTGCTTCAGATTCTATGTCTCTCTCTCTCTCTGACTCTCCCCTGCTCACACTGTCTCTCTCTCTCTCTCAGAAATAAATAAAACATTAAAAAAAAACATATCGAGAATATGATACAAAGTTACCCAACTATAGTTGCCTGGAGGACTCATATTCTTAGATCTTAGGCTCTAAGATCTATGGAAAATATGATGTATTTGGTGTTGGGATAATTATATCAGTTCTTCATTGTTGATAGGCTATAAAAGGATAAGTACATAAAGAAAAGCAGAATTTAAAATGCAAGATCTTAGAAGGTGATCAAATACCAATATTAACCAATAGTACAACATGCAATGATTATAAGCATAAAAAATTCAATTATTCAATAAAAGAGAATCAAGGAACTTTAAAATAAAGTGTAATATTTTATTGAGGCCGTAAAAAGCAGCCTTTGCTTACACACATTGTGGAAAAGCTAGATACATGAAGTCATCCTGTGTACCAGAAAAATAGAAAAAAGCAAAGAGATTTTATTCTCCCTGTGGGAGACAGAAAGAATGAGAGCCAAGCTGGAGTTTGGGTTAAGTCAAAAGCTTCCCCAGGACGAGGAGATTTCTTTCCACAGTTCTGACCTCTGCTAATCTTAGAACTTTGTTAACATGCTAGTAGAAAGGGTCATGCAGAGTAAAACTACTTTTTCTTTATTCAAGAGTCTTTCATGGTTTGCCTCTCTCCCTCTCCCCCACCTCTTGAATACTGAGAACAAACTGAGGACTGATGGGTGTGGGGGGGTAGGGGGGAGATGTGCATGGAGGAGGGCACTTGTGGGGATGAGCACTGGGTGTTATATGGAAACCAACTTGACAGTAAACTATTTGTAAAAAAAATTGCCATAATTCATAAATCTAAAATACTATAATGTCAGAAACATTTGCAACATTCTTTTGTTATAGTCTTTAACATGACTTTTTAATATTTAATATTATGTTGTGTCTAACACTACTATAAAAATGCAAAAAACCCAATATATTTTGGATTTGTCAATATATGAATATTCTGGTCTATTATAAATAAAACTTTGGCAAGTTCTAAAAAGAAAAAACAAAAAAACTACTTTTTCTTTTTTATTCACTCCTTCTGAATTCTAGATATCTAAGTAATTATTTTCAAATATCACAATTTTTATTAAGTTGTGTTGTTTATTAACCACTTTGGACCTAGCAAGATCTTAGAACAATTAGCTATAAGATTACTTCCAGACCTGTAAATCTACTGTAATAATAGATAATACTGTATTGGATAAGCTTCCCTATTACCCTAAAACCCTGAGTGGGAGATACTTTTGCGTGCAGGATACAGGAATAGTAGAACTGGTTAGCTTTATATTTTTTCTCTCTCCTCTTTCTTGTCTTTTCTCTTCCCACCCCCATTAGCTATGTTCTTTTTGTGTTCTTTTAGGATTTAAGCTTCTCGTATTGAAGCTAGTTTCACATGATTCTGAGTTCATATGTCCCTGGCATATTTCTTCCAAAACACTTTTTATTGATGTCATTCATAAATATTACTTTGAGTCTGATTATTTGTAGCCGTCTAGAAAGCCTGGCACAAAGAAAAGTATAAAGGGATATTTTTCAGTAGGAACTTGTAAGAAAGAAATATAAATTTAAATAGAAGAATGCATGCTTGTTTTGAAAAGTAAAAATGAGAGAGGTTCCTATTCTTTGTGGGTGCTAGTCCTCAATGCTCATACTGAAATTCTTTTCAGATATGTTTCTTAGTTGATGGATGTTTGGACAGCAGAAAATACCTACCTATCTTTGTAACTCTTGAGGTTAACCCAGCTTGATCATCAATAAGATGATAGATAAATGTTTGACTGAACTGAAAAGAACCTTTTGTAGTTATCAAGCAGTAACTAACCAACACTGTAATGCTTGGGACTGAAAAGGTTATTATGAAAATTGAAAGAGTCATATTTTCCCTGCTGAGATATTAATGTCTGCTTAGCTTGAGCAGAAAAAAAGGGCTACCTCTGGGGAGAGAGTGAGGTAATGTAGAAATTAATTTTGCCATGAAATGATCCAGAACAATCTAGGGCATTCTGAAGTTAGTGCCAAGTATAGCATATGAAAAACTGTTTTTTAAAACATGTCAACTTTCCCAAAATATGAAGTCATTGCCTTTGGTACAAACTGATTGGCTTGCAAAACTCACCCTCTGGAATAGTCCTAACATCAAATGTAAGGGAGTGAGTTCATGAAAGTATTCAAGAAATAAAGCTTTTTTTGTATAAAACTAATAAAGTCTGCAAACAGAAAATGAAGTAATCAACATGTCATGTTCTTCGAAATGTGATTTTAAAATATATTCACTTATGCAAAAATGCTTAATCAGAATTTAAAAAAGGGATTTTATAATAATTGTGTTTTTTTGGAAAAATCTGTATTTACTGTTTTTGCTGATTATGTGAGTGATACATGCTCTTTGTACAACCCTTACACAATATGGAAGGCCTTAAAATAAAAAGTGAAAAAATCCTCCTGCTAATTCACTTGGCAGAAATACTGCCATTTATAGC
Source organism: Crocuta crocuta (assembly GCF_008692635.1). NCBI lineage: Eukaryota > Metazoa > Chordata > Mammalia > Carnivora > Hyaenidae > Crocuta > Crocuta crocuta. The sequence continues at coordinate 4,529,684 of NW_027532605.1, forward strand.
TTCTTACATATAATTACAGAATTTTCCCATATATATATAAACAAATAGTACAAGATAGATTTTTATCCGTTTTCAGTGTTTTATTTATATATAGTATGCAAATTGGATAAAAGCATGTATGTATGTATTTATTTTCTTAAATAGTTTATTGTCAAGTTGGTTTCCATATAACACCCAGAGCTCATCCAAACAAGTGCCCTCCTCCATGCCCATCATCCCCCTTCCGCTCTCCCCCCCCCCCATCAGCCCTCAGTTTGTTCTTGGCATTCAAGAGTCTCTCATGGTTTGCCTCCCTCCCTCTCCCCAACTATTTTTCCCCTTCTTCTCCCTCATGATCCTCCATTAGCTTCCTCCTAATCCACCTATATGTGTAAACATATAATATCTGTCCTTCTCTGCCTGCCTTATTTCCCTCAGCATAATACCCTCTAGTTTCATCCATGTTGCTACAAATGGCCAGATTTCATTCTTTCTCATTGCCATGTAGTATTCCACTGTATAAATATACCACATCTTCTGGATCCATTCATCAGTTGATGGACACTTAGGTTCTTTCCATATTTTGGCTATTGTTGAGAGTGATGCTATGAACATTGGGGTACATGTGCTCCTATGCATCACCACTCCTGTATCCCTTGGGTAAATTCCTAGCAGTGCTATTGCTGGGTCATAGGGGAGTTCTATTGTTTATTTTTTGAGGAACCTCCACACTGTTTTCCAGAGGGGCTCTACCAGTTTACATTCCCACCAACAGTGTAGGCAGTTGCCCATTTCTCCACAATCTCGCCAGCATCTAGAGTCTCCTGGTTTGTTCATTTTAGCCACTCTGACAGGCATAAAGTGGTATCTCAGTGTGGTTTTGGTTTGTATTTCCCTGATGAGGAGGGATGCTGAGCATCGTTTCATGTGTCTGTTGGCCATCTGGATGTCCTCTTTGGAGAAGTGTCTATTCATGTCTTCTGCCCATTTCTTCACTGGATTATTTTTTATTGGGTGTGGAGTTTGGTGAGTTCCTTATAGATTTTGGATACTAGCCCTTTATCTGATATGTCGTTTGCAACTATCTTTTCCCATTCCGTCAGATGCCTATTAGCTTTACAGATTGTTTCCTTTGCTGTGCAGAAGCCTTTAATCTTGATGAGGTCCCAATAGTTTATTTTTGCTCTTGATTCCCTTGCCTTTGGGGATGTGTCAAGTAAGAAATTGCTGCCGTTAAGGTCAAGGAGGTTTTTTCCTGATTTCTCTTCTAGAGTTTTGATGGTTTCCTGTCTCACATTCAGGTCCTTTATCCATTTTGAGTTTATTTTTGTGCATGGTGTGAGAAAATAATCTAGTTTCATTCTTCTGCATGTTGTTGTCCAGTTCTCCCAGCACCATCTGTTTGAGGTCTGCATCAGGTTCCATGCTTATATCCCTGACAAAAGTTTCTGGTGGAAGGATGCACAGTCTCATTCTAGGGATGTGAGAAGGACCAGGGAGAGAAAAAGCATGACTCACGTGATTTGGGGAAATCTATGACAAGGACATAATCAGGAAGATGGGCAAACCTCTAGAACAGATGGGCTAGCAGCATGAAGTTCCCAGTCCTTGTTTACTTGCATGTAATAACCAGCACTTGTAGATGGGAGTAACAGCAAAAGGAAGTGGCCCATCTTCAGTCAGCTTACCAAAAAGAGAAGCTATAGAAAGAGGTGGCCTTTTAGTAACACTAGGGAAATTTCTAGACTATCTTATAGGTTCAGTAAGCACACACACACACACACACACACACACACACACACACAAACACACACATAAAGCTCTGTGATTTGTACTTGGGGACTGTGATGGTAATTAAGATACGTATAAAGAGAGCCATAGACCAGAATTAATGTTGGCACTACTGGCTCTTGTGGCTGGATAAATGTTTGTTGTGAGAGGCTGTTCTGGGTTGGTGTTGGATGGTAAACAGCATCCTTGATTTCTAATGACCAAAGATCTCTGGTATCTCTCCCTAGTTGTGACAGCCAAAAATGTCTTAAGAGAAAAATGTGCCCAGTGTCCCTTGGGGGCAAAATAGCTCTTTGCTGAGAACCATTGCTATAATAATAATAGTACATAGAAGCAAAAGAGAATTGAGATACATCACAATGCTGTCATTAATGGATTTTGTTGAAGTAGGACTTTGTTGGAGAGTAATATTAATAATCATGGGTATTGCTTTCTGAATACTTATGTGTAAGGCAGTGTGCTAAGTGCTTTACATTTATCATTTCAATCATTATCATTACAAGAGCCTCATGGGGTTGGTGCTACACAAGGTAAAATAAATGAAGGACTCACAAGAATCCACGGGTACACTTCCATAAAGCTTTTTCTTTTTTTATTTCTTTTTTCTTTTTAAAATGATATTTTTGAGAGAGAGCAAGAGCACAAATGGGAGAGGGTCAGAGAGAAAGGGGGACAGAGGATCCGAAGCAGGCTCTGCACTGACAGCAGAAAGCCCTGTCATGGGGCTCAAACTCACCACATGCGGCTTGAACTCATGAAGTGTGATATCATGACCTGAGCTGAACTCAGATGGTTAACTGACTGAGCCACCCAGGTGCCTCAAGCTTTTTTCTTTCATGGATTAAGGACTGTATAAGTATAGGTAAGGACAAATACCTGTACTGCACCAGTAACCGTGAGTTTATCCATTTGCCTACAAACCCAGGAATTCTGATAAATACTATTTCACAAAATCCCCAAAACAGGAAAATGTTGAGTGCTTTTATTACTGTATTAGTTGCATTATTGCTATATTCCTAATAGGAGATTACTTCTGTTTTCTCTAGGCTTTGGGGAAAGCTGGATCCTTTGGTTACAATTTTATAAACATGATTAGAAGACTTTCCCCTAGATGAATTTTTGGGTTTGCACATTTAAGGTTTTTTCTCCCTTTATGCATTGTTTTCTATTGGGAGATATAGGACACTCTTATGCCTCTCTGTCACAGTGACAGTTGGCCCAGCACAGTAGGTTATGGGCATGGATGTGAACTACAAATATAGTCTACTAAACTCACACTAAATGGATCACTAATTCCAGTTCTCCTGAGCCAGATCCCAGTGCCACCCACAACTTAAGAGAAATTGTTGAGTCATTATGCTTTGCACCATAAACTTGTATAGTTCTGTATGTCAATTTTATCTCAGTAAAACTGGAGAAAAAAAGAAGCTGTAGGAGACAAAGCTGATCTTCTATTTGAAATAATATTCTGAAATCTGTTATTATCCCCAAGAGACTATTGATACTATACATTTTTCTAGATGGGTGATCACATAATTGAAATTATTATTCCAAAAAAATTCAATTTGTTGAGCTAAATTTATTTTTAAGCTATATTGCTTATAGTTTAATTAACATAATGAATAGCAAAATTAACATGTAATTTTCTTGTATTATAGTAAAAGAAAATCTGTATGATATTGATCCTTTGGAATCATTGAGAGACTTTCTTTGTTGCCCAGCACCTGCTGTATTTTCAGTTATGGGTGTTTGAAAGTAAAATATTTCTCTGTTTTTTGCATGTAGAGTTTTATGTGTTTTATATATTTTTGTATAGTCCAGGTTTTCAATATTTCTATTCTTTTTTTATATGATTTACAATTTCTGAGAAAGATTTATTGCAATTTTTTAACTGTTGATTTATCTACTTCTTCCTGCAGTTTTGTTTATTGTTTTTTGGTAAAATTTGAGTCAGTATTTATAAAAAAAATATATCCTGTGCTTTTGGAGGATATATATTCTTTATTGCTTTTTTAATAAGAATATAGTCATTTTTGTGTTACGATCTTTGTAGCCTTAACTTCTTATGTATCCAGCATTAACATTGCTGCCACAGCTTTTTTGGATTCCACTTTATTTTCAGCTTTCAGAAAGTCATAAGACTGTCTTTTAGGGGTGTCTGGGTGGCTCAGTTGGTTAAGTGTCCGACTTTAGTTCAGGTCATGATCTCCCCGGTTCATGAGTTCGAGTCTCATGTGGGGCTCTGTGCTGACAGCTCAGAGCCTGGAGTGTGCTTCAATTCTGTGTCTCCGTCTCTCTGATCCCCCCCACCCCAACCTATATTCTCTCTTCCTCTCTCTCTCAAAAAAAACAAACATTAAAAGCTTTTTAAAAAGACTGTCTTTTATAGCCAATATGTAGTGGGATATTATTTTGTAATCCAACCTAAGAGTCTTTTTCTTTTATGAGTAAGTTTAATTTATTCAAATTTATTGAAATTACTCTTATATTAGGAACTAGTTCTTTTACCTTATTTTATATTTTTCATGTTTTTAAATTTTTAAAAAATGTTTACTTATTTTTGAGAGAGAAAGATGGGGGGGGGAAGAGGCAGAGAGAGAGGGAGACACAGAATGTGAAACAGGCTCCAGTCTTTCTTTCTCTTTCTTTTTTTCTCCACTTTTGCTTTCTGTTGGATTCTGCATGCTAAAAGTAATACATTCAATTTTTTATAGTGTTTGATTTTTTTTACTAGAAGTCCTACTCATACTTATTTACTCCTTTTGATTAATTGAATTTATTAATATCTGTATATTCCCTCTAACAAGACAAGCCCTGTAGCATACTCTCTAATGCCTTAATTTTTCTTTCCAAAACCTAATCATATGACCAAATTTTTCTTTCTAGGTTTTTATAGACTTTATATTTTGCTTTTCTGGTGGGATTTTGTGACAACTATACATTTTATCAAGATATTTTATTACATTTATTTTTCCATATCACTTGAAGAAATTCACAATAATTTCCTTTTTTTATTTGCTTAATTTATTCCAAGGTATTTTCAACATGGGCCTATGTATGGAAAACCATCTAAGGCCCTGTGTCTTAGCTTTGGTTATCCAGAAGAAGTCAGGGATTTACTATGAACATATTCACTAAATGTGACTAGTAGAGTGGAAAGCAGAAGAGGAAAAGTATGAAGCCAAGCAAAGATGAGATTTTAGGCAAAGTCCTAGCTTTTGCATGATGCTGTGGGGAGAGCTGGAGCACAAATAAGTCTTCAGAAATTGTCCCACCTTGAGAAGGAAGCTGGGCCTTTATTTTCCCACACCAGTTAGTCATTGACTATAGACTGCTCCAGTAGGGTGTAAATTTCCAGGCACTTCTTGTTCTTGGACAGTGCAGTTGAAATTTCTCCAGTAGTCAAATAGAAGTCTTCTGAATTAGTTAAATCTACCTAAAAGGAAACAAAGGATACATAGTCTAAATGATGGATGCACAAAACAAGTAAGTGAGATTTGGGTAATATATCAGTTGTGTCCACTGTTGTCCATCCCTTCCTCTGCTGAGATTAACTTAGTTCACATGTAAAGATTAATGCATTGTACAATGGATTCTTCTAGATTTTGAGTGGTCACAATTTCTGGAGGAAAATTTACAGCAGGTATTTAATGAGATATGCTTTGTCCTGAGTTTGTAACTAACATGTATCATTGTTTCCTCTACCATCCATTCTAGATTCTTCTCACTCTGGCTAGAACCTCAGCTATTTTAGTGGTACCTTTTTATAGTTATTATTGAGCAGTGTAATACTAATACATACACCAGTGGATCAACTTAGTGTCAAACACATTCCTCCCTTCCCCAACTTTGTAGCACCATCTTTACTTCTTCATTGTGATAAGGGTCAATTACTCCTACTGGTATGGTAATCTTTTTTTTCTTTTTCCTACTTGTCTACCAGCACAAGGAACCCAATATTTTGACAATTGTAGCTTTCGTTTTAGTCAGGCCCATAACTGATCCCTTGGTAAAAGCATCCTTCTTCTGGGTGCCAGGAGCTTTAGACCTAAAAGCCTAGATTTGTTGGGACAAGAAACACACAATTTCCTAATAACTTATCTGAGAATGACCATAAAAGTCATTCCTACTTCCACAATTTAGCTACTGAATCCAGTAGAATTTAATGGTAATTCAGTTTTGGGTATATATAGTATCATGAAAGAGTGTCCCAAAGATAGAGTATCACCTCCAGGCTTGTACCTTAGCTATACCTTTCAAATTCCCATTCTAACACTCTACCACACTGATAACTTACGGATAATACAATCCTTTTGACTAGCAGATCTCACTGCTAGTTATGTGCTCACTGTTGCACATCTTTTGCTGACAGATGGTTTCCCTGATTCAATACAATTTTATATGAAATTCCATGTTACTAAGTCACATTCTTTGTGAACCTTAGGACAGTTATGTTGGTTGAGATAGGGCAGGTAGGAAAAGAAAGTCCATACCTAAAATACATGTAAATCTTGGTGAGAACACTACCCTTTCTTGGTGAAAAGAGTCACCAAGCAGAGCCTGTTTTATTGACTTCCCATCAAGAAGATTGTTGATCTTAAAGAATGATCTCAAGAAGGTTTCAGTTTTGGTCTCTGCTGCTAAAATTATTATATATAATCAGCAGCAGCACTACCCAGGTGAGTTTTGGTTGGGGATAGAGCCCATGGTGTTGAGCCTATGAATAGGCTCCATCTCTTCCAGCATCACTATTGTATTCTTGGGCCCATTGAGCAAGTACTAGGGTGCCCAAGTACAGAGGCTAGCAGACAGCTACTGGATAAGGGATTTTGTTTACCTGGTTGTTTAGTATGTTTTCTGTAATTGGTGCTTTCTCAGGGGCATTTAGTGTGTTTCAAGGATGCTCAAATTTTGTGCTCATTCCCATAGGCTCATCTATACAGTTCTTTCTAAGACTTTCTTATCTCTGATCTTCTAATCTTTCTCTTTCCTAGCCTCTGATCCACCAGCCCAAATAATTTTCCATTGTTTATGTGATTTTATGTATGTATATATTCTTACCTTCAGCCAGTTTTTTTTTTCCAGACAAATTAGATGACCAGCTACTCTGCTCCAAGTTTTGCCCTTTGAGAGAATCTCTACTCACTGCTGTCTTTCAGGGCTCCCCTTGAGTTGGGCTTCAGTAGCCTACTTTTGTCTTGCCTCAACATATCTAGTAGACTATCCATGAACCAGTTATGGTTTTTTTTCCCTCTGTTATCTGGTTGTAAAAAACTGTCCCATAAGCCCATAGGTATAAGAAAATGGTGAGTTATTGGTACACGATAAACCTGATAATGAAGCTTACTTGTGTCTTCTAGACTTCCTTGGTTCTGTGCTGGAGGTACCTGGATGGAACTGTTCTTGAAAAATGTAAAATGTATTGTTGGGGTACCTGGGTGGCTAAGTTGGTTAACTGTCTGACTCTTGGTTTCAGCTCAGATCATGATCTCATAGTTTGTGAGACTGAACCCTGTGTCAGGCTCTGCATTTACAGTGTGGAACCTGCTTGGGATTCTCTCTCTCTCTCTGTACCTCCATGCCCTCTCAAAATAAATATATAAACTTTAAAAAAAAAACCCTAAAAATGTATTGTCACTGGTCCAGTTAAACCTTATAACTTTCTTAGGTCTAACAGCATCTGGTTCATTATGGGCAGCTATGTTTGATGGTCACTTGCTTTTGTGTGGTCAGACATTTAGTTTCTACCATAGCCTGATAGCATGCTAGGTGCTGATTTTTAAATAGGATACAAGTCTCCACTGTAGATAGCATGACTTTGACCTCGAACCTTAGGGGTCTGTGCTGCAACTCTCCTATTGGGTCTTGCCAGGGACTCTACATAATATTAATCATGTAGATAAATATAAATTCCTTTAGTACTGTGGGGTCTGGTGGGCTGTGTGGCCCAAGTGGCAGGGTGATTTGTACTTCAGCCTAAATTTACTACAAAACTCTCTTTTAAGTCATTTGATAAGTGGATTGAAACAACATTCACAAAGGCCTCCAAGTGCTATACTTCTTTCTAAGTGGTAGGAAGTGAAAGGTGCAATAACTTGCCCTTTATCTTGAAAAAGATGTTTTAGCATGCACCAGACCACTGGGCCTCTAAATACTTGACTGATATATCAGGACCTTGAATCTCTGTAGTATCCCCAGCCTATTTTTAGGAGCTTGTGTATTAGTATGGCATTCAGAGTGCTTGCCACTTTCTGCTCACCAGTTCTATTTATCAAGTTATCAATATATTGCACCAGTGATATGTTATATGTAATGTCTACATGGTCAAGATCCCTTAGAACTATACAGTGACAGAAGAGAGGTGATTCAACATATCCCTGGGTGATACCATAAATGTATACTGGTTATTTATTTCAGGTGTATGGGAACTGCTTTAGTACCTTCCTGATGGGTATCCATGAGCTCAATAGCTCCATACCACATACTAGAGCCCATGTTGATCTGTAAAAATACCACATTTAGCAAAAAAGTTGAAATTGGGACTTAATTAAATTATAGAGTATACTATCACCTGTCTTAGTCCATTTGATTTTTTTCAATGTTTATTTTTGAGAGAGAGAGAGAGAATAAGTGGGAGAGGGGCAGGGGGAGACACAGAATCCAAAGTCGGCTTCAGGCTCTGAGCTGTCAGCAGAGAGCCTGATGCAGGGTTCAAACCCATGAACCATGAGATCATGACCTGAGCTGAAGTTGGATGCTTAACCAACTGAGCCACCCAGGTGCCCCGAGTCCATCTGATTTTTTATGGCCAGACTGATGAATTAAATGAATTCCTAATGGGGAACACCATCCCTGTATTTTTTAAGTCTTTGAGTTTGGCTCTAAACTCTGTCATTCCACCTAGAATATGATATTGTTCTTGATTTCCTGTATTCCCTGATGTGGCATGTTGTATTGTGGTCTCTGTTATCAGAGTCAGTTTAGATCCTGAATTCAGTAGCCCTTAAAAGATCCTGGTTCCCCTTTTCTCAATGTAGTCATTTGATAAATGACCCTAAGTCACTGTGGGGAAGGATTGAGGGAACCACTACCATCAATTGCTTTGATATTTTAGGGTCTTTCCTTAGGGAGATATGACCTCTCCTTTAATTGATGAGTTCATGTCTAAGAACTGGCTCAGTATGAAATATAGGTGAAAGATTGCAGTTTTCCACCAGGGCAGTTGATATCATCCTTGTGTTCATCCATTCTTGATATTTTTTGAATCTCTCATCCGTCTATCTGTCTGTCTATCTATCTACCTACCTATCTACCTCCTACCTGCCTATCCACTTATCCATCTATCTTTTACATATCCCTCATCTCAAGAAACTCCGTTTTTACTACTTGTTTTGCTCTTAGGAACCACGGTCTATTAATCATCATGATAGTTCTCTGTGGGTCAGGGTACCCTAGATACCATTTCAACCATGCTGCCAATTATGGTTATTACCTGCACCTTTCTTCTGATAATTAAGTGCTGCCAGCTGCCTCTGCTATTCTGGAATCCTATCGTTATCATTGATACTAGGGAGCCGTGTTTCATAACGCATGTCCTGTGATCAGCCTCAGCCTGCAAAAGATAGCCATTATTAAAATTCTCAGTAGTGGTGGCATTTTTCTCTCCAGTGCATTCCTTATCACCATAGTTAATGAATGTTCCCCAGCCTCTTCCAGGGGAAGTCAGCTGGTAGATTCTCAAGTCTTGTGTAATAGAATCATTGTATCATGTTCACTTGTCTGGTACATTTGCTTCCTTTCCTCAGGACTCTACTAGGATAGTTCTAGCATCTCAAAATTTTTAAAAGAAAGCCATATTTTTTCTCAAGCTTGCAACAGCTATCCCGGCAGCATATCAGAAGGTGTCAGGGCATTAAATCCTGAACCACACAGAGTGCCCCCATATCAACAAACTTTCCCTGATCCAGCTTTAAATTCAGGTCCCCCTTCTGGTTCAGAATCTTTAAAAGCTACTTCAGGCATGCTGTTCTGCTTCCTACAGGTTTACATTAGCAGGACTTTATAGCAGCATTGGTGAAAAAAATCCCTTTTCTCACTAGTGTTGAGAGCAAGTTTCAGGTCAGGTTATGCTAACATTTGGCCATAGATATTGTTGTACTATACAGGAGGCAAATCTGAGGAGGGTGGCATTTTCTTTTTTTCTCTTTTTAATGTTTATTTGTTTTTTGAGAGGAGGGAGGGGGAGAGAGCAAGAGCGAGAGAAAGAGAGAACATGAGTAGGGGAGGGGAGGGACAGAGAGAGAGGGAGACACAGAATCTGAACCTGGCTCCAGACTGAGTTGTCAGCATGGAGCCTGACATGGGGCTTGAACTCATGAACTATGAGATCATGACCTGATCTCAAAGTCGGAGGCCTAACCGACTGAGCCACCCTGGTGCCCCAGGACAGCAGCATTTTCTAGCAAGCATATGCCCCAATTGAGCCTCCTGCATTGTCTTCAGGCTACCATTTAAAATCAGTGTAAAATGCGGTGAAATGATTTCCTTCCATCTGCTTTGGAGGAATACCTATTTCTCCTATTTAGTGATTTTAAATTTATACTGAAAAATGGGATTCATTATTTAGTGAGACTGAAAACATTCTCAAGAATATTTGAAGTGAAAATTTACCTAAACTAGGCTTATAACATTTCATTACTGGCCTGGATATGAGTTTGGATTCTTAATTTAAAAACATGGAGTATTTTTCCACTACTCTTCAGCACTTTCCACTGGATATTTCCTCACCAAGTAGAAATGAAGCTTACTTAGAATAGGAAAGCTGATATGTTGAAAAACTTATTGTTCACATTTGGCAGTTAACTACAAAGATGTAAAGTTAATAATATGCTTGCCAGGAAAGTTATAAATCAAAAATGAAAAAAAAATTCTGGCAGTGAAGACATAACTGGAACATTTTGCACCAAGACAAGTAATTAATCATCCAGCTGTACTCTTGGTTAATAACTCATAGAATGTAAGAAGGAAACAAATGACCGATATTTTCCCATCATCATTGTTTTAGTGTACTGGGTTGACAGAATGCTGTTGGTAAAATAAGGTAAAAAATTATAGGCAAAGGGAAAGTGGTGTCATTATTTAAGGCATAATTTGAACACTTTTTGCTGGTTGGAAACATTTACAACACTCTTTACTTTTCTTCAACAACCCTGTGGCTTTATAAGTTCATTATGTGATTATGTAAAGACTACATAGGTTAAAATTCTTACTTTCCAAGCTCTGTGATTGGTGGTGATTGATAGCTTTGTAAAAAGACTCAATATAATAAGTTTGTGATTTGTAGTCTTGAAATCATTGTCTTCTCATATGCCTGTAATTTTTTTTTTTTTTTTGAGAGAAAGTGCATGCACTCTTACATGAGAGGGACAGAGGAAAAGAGAGAATCCCAAGCAGGCTTCACACTCGGCACAGAGGCTTATGTGGGGCTCATTCTCAGGGCCTCAAGATCATGACCTGAGCTGAAATCAAGAGTCAGAAACTCAATTGACTTAGCCACCCAGGCACCCCTCATTGGCTTGTATGCATCCTAGCCTGTATGAGAAAACTGACAAATGCCTTAAAAATATGATCTAATATATTATTACCTGTTATGATATTTGTTATGTGATCACATGTATTTTTTTTCTCATTGAACTGTTATATTTATAGGCATGAAATTGAACTTTATTAATTAGCTTTTTATTTTCTGAGGAAGTTTTTTTTTCTTTTCTATAATCCATGAGATTATATTATTATATAAATTTTATAAATATTTTAACAGATTTCTTATAATGGACTTAGGTCCATTTAGAAATTGTGTCTTCAACTTTTGAGGTGAGCTCAAAGTTTTGTTATTTTATTATGAATCTGTTAATCAACAAATTCATCACTTAGTCAAAAAATATAGTGAGTATGATATTTCTCAGGCAGTGTAATGTAACTGTCCTTATTGTTTTTGTAATTCAACCTAAGCTTTGTTTTGAACATCCAGTATATCTAGAAGCAGAAAGTTTAATTTAGTAATTTTTCAGTGCAGTTTAATGGACTTATGCTCTCCCTGCCTATCCTCTTTTTGAAAGTGAAAATGTTTAATATACTCATTTAGCTTAAAGCTCTCCATATTTCTTGAACTTCTTATGTCCTCTAAGTATCCATAAAATTATTTCTGTTCTCTCATGTCACTGCTTTTTTGGCACCTGATAGCATGCTTCTTCCTCAGGCAATGGATGGGAAACATAGAATAAGCTTTCAGTACTTAAATATACTAGAGATTCTATTTACAGTTACTTGAAGTGGGACTAACAGAGGGTGGAGTCCATTCTGAGACTCACATAAGCATCTTACTCTATTATTCTTTTTAAAAGTTTCTTCTTGAATAGGAAAGCCAGTTTCTTCATCCTTTGTTGGTTAAAGCATATATTTTATGTTTTATGTTGGAGACTTTCTGACTTTTTGTTGTTTCTGTGTGGGCTTTAAAACTTTATTTTTTATTTTTTAAATGTTTTATTTATTTCTGAGAGAGAGAGAGACATTGTGAGCAGGGGAGGTTCAGAGAGAGAGGAAGACACAGAATTGGAAGCAGACTTCAGGCTCCGAGCTAGCTGTTAGCACAAAACCCGTCTTGGGGCTCGAACCCATGAACCGTAAGATCATGACCTGAGCCAAAGTCGGACGCTTAGCTGACTGAGCCACCAAGGCGCCATCAAGAACTGAGAATTGATTTCATCCTTTATTTATTCTTTCTGCATTTCTGTTGGAATAACCTTGTTCTGATGAAAAGTATAGAATTCCTTCACTGATCTCTGATTTGGGGAGGGATGTCAGTTAGAAGGAAGTGTGTATGTGTGAATGTTGGGGATAGTGGGAATAGGCAGAGGTTGGGAGGGACCACATCAGTAAGTGATTCACATGATCATCCCACCACACAAATATTGATTTGGTATCTATTACAGGTCAGATTCTGTCTCAGGTCCTCCTAATGAAGGAGATAAGATATTTTCCTGTTTTCAGGGTCCTTGCAGTTAGTGGAGAGAACAAAGAACAAAATATGTGAAATAATTAAGGTGAAGTTAAGAAAATACATAATACAAACAGGCAGAAATTTCTTTGACCTTGGCCACAAAGTCTTCTTACTAGACGTCTTACTAGACATGTCTCCAGAGGTAAGGAAAATAAAAGCGAAAATAAACTATTGGGACCTCATCAAGGTAATAAGCTTCTGCACAGTGAAGGAAACAATCAACAAAACTACAAGGCAACTGATGGAACAAGAGAAGATTTTTGCAAATGACATATTGGATAAAGAGTTAGTATCTCAAATATATAAAGAACCTATCAAACTCAACACCCAGAAAACAAATAACCTAGGGAAAAAAATGGGCAAAAGACATCAATAGACACTTTTCCAAAGAAGACATCCAGATGGCTAACAGATACGAAAAAAATGCTAAACACTACTCATCATCAGAGAAATACAAATGAAAACCACCATGATATACCACCTCATACCTGTTAGAATGGCTAAAATTAACAATCCAGGAAACAACAGATGTTGGTGAGGATGCAGAGAAAGGGGAACCCTCTTGCACTGTTGGTGGAAATGCAAACTGGTGCAGGTACTATGTAAAATAGTATGGAGATTTTTCCTTGAAAAGTTAAAAATAGAACTATGTTATGACCCAGCAATTGCATTACTAGGTATTATCCAAAGGGTACAAAAATACTAATTCAAAGAAGCATGTGCACCCCATTGTTTATAACAGTGCATCAAAAATAGCCAACTTATGGAAAGACCCCAAATGTCCATTGACTGATGAATGGATAAAGAAGTGGTATATGTATATAATGGAATACTACTTGGTTATCAAAAAGAATGGAATCTTGCCATTTGCAACAACATGGATAGAACTAGAGTGTATTATGCCAAGCAAAATATGTCAGGCAGAGAAAGAAAAATACTATATGATTTCATTCATATGTGGAACTTAAGAAACACAACAGATGAACATAGGGGAAGGGAAGGAAAAATAAAATAAAAACAGAGAAGGAGACAAACCATAAGAGACTCTTAAATACAGAGAACAACCTGAGGGTTGCTGGAGGGGAGGTAGGTAGGAGGATGGGCTAAATGGGTGATGGGCATTAAGGAGGGCACTTGATGGGATGAGCACTGGCTATTATATGCAAGTGATGAATCACTGGGTTCTACTACTGAAACCAGTAGTACACTGTATGTTAACTAACTTGAATTTAAATAAATAAATTTTAAAAAATAAAATATATAATACATAACTAAGTGTGAAATTGGGTAATTCACATTCTATGATGAAACTACTGTGCATAAGAGAAGTACAGAAAGACTGGGCTATGGTAATGAGTCTAAAGTTGGTCCTAAAAGTTGGATAAAGTTTATATAAGATGAGAAAATAGTTCAGAGCATTTAAGATGAGACAAACTATGTGAACTAAATAAGCATGAAGTGAGTATGGTAAGCATGAGGGAAGCAGTAGCAGGACTTTTTGTTTGTTTGTTTTTTCAGAAGAGATTGAGTGCTTAGATTTAGGTGGAAATAATTTAGGTTGAAATAACTTAAATGCAAAATTTTCAAATTCATAGAAGGATTTATGCTTCCTGCAACAGATAACAGAAGATTATGCAGAGGCATGCTAAATGCTTTTGCAGAGGGAAGGGATGATGGAGGCCTAGATGAATTTGGGACTTGAAGCTGTTGTGACCCAAGTGTGAGATGATAAGTGCCCTGAAAAGTGTTATATCTGAGTGTAATGATAATGACAAATGATAGGAAGATAGGAGAAAACCAGAGTAGGATAATATACTGACATGGCAGCCTATTTTTTAAGTCTCATGTTGTATTTTTCTTTTTTCCTTCCCCTATTCAAGTAAATATTTGTTTCTGGGCTCATTATCTCAGAGGAAGGGGTGGAGGATGTGGCTAGGTGGAAGTATAAAACTTGACTTTTGTTTTAGAAATCTAAACCTCATAATAGAGGAAGGATTTGTGCAATTGATAAAATAAAGCAGACATGGATATAAAGGAGGGTGTCTTGGCTGGATATTGAAGGGAGAATTACTTGAGACTAGAAAGAAATAGATTGAGCATAGAAGAGAAAGCCTGTGAAGTTTATGGTATTTTAGAGGTCTGAGGGTTCCATTCTGCTTCCTGGCAATGACCTTTGTGGGTAAAATTTTATAAGATGCTATCAGGAGATAACTCCATGAGACATTTAGCAACTGGGGAATGGGAAATTTGTGGACAAATTCCTATGCTTCAAGAATGGTAAGGAAGCTGCACCTGAAAGATAATAATGCTTTTGCATGATGGATTTTTCAGTGGTAACCTGTACATGAAGAGTGACCTCAGGGCCATATTACTTTTTTAACTCCCCTGGTCCTTAACACTGCAAAATCGTTTCCTCTTCTTAAACCTCAGTGCAACCCTGGAGAATAGAGGGAATCTTAAAAAAGACTCAAGTTATACTTTCTAACCTACCTTACAGATTCATAATACCAACAGATTCATTCTACCTTACAGAGCTAAATTTGCCTTTATTGCATATCTGAATTTGTAGGCTTCATTCATACATCCTCCAGTAGTGACAGATTCATTTTATCTCATATGAATACCAACCATTTCTTGGGATTAATCTACTAAATGTTAAAATATTTTTTTTGAAAATATTTCTGAACATGTATCTTCTTTTTGTTGTTTATATTCACTCTTTTAATAAAGAATTATTATAAGCTCCTAATGGGAGTCAGTTGCTAGCAATATGAAAACAGTAACACATAGGTCCTAGCCTCAAAAAGCTTAGTCTAATGAGAGAGAACACATGTAAACAAATGATTCTAACAGCTTGTCTCAAATTCATTGTGAAACAATTTAGATTAGAAATAAATAAATCAATACTTCAAAAATAAAAATTTTATATTCTATTATATATACTGAATTATATATTTAATGTGGTATTATGAGGAAGGAATGAATGGTTTATTTATAAATATATAATATTCAAAACGAATTTATTGGGTAAGAATCTGGTATAGAACACTATTCTTGGGTGGAGGAAGGATGACAGGAGGGATGGATACTAAGAATACTGTAAAAAATCTTCCTAACTTTGAGGAATATGACACTTAGTTTTGAAAGCAGTGCATATACATATATAAAATACGAACGTAGGAGAGATTGGGGAAGATTAAGTTCAGTGTTTAAATTACAACTGGTGGAAAGGTGCCTGGGTTGGCTCATTCAATTTGTCTGACTTTGGCTCAGGTCATGATCTCATGATCTCACAATTTGTGGGATTGAACCCCTATTGGCTCTGTGTTGACAGCTTGGAGCTTGGAGCCTGCTTCAGATTCTGTGTTTCCCTCTCCTTCTGCTCCTCCCCTGCTTGTGCTCACTCTCTCTCAAAAATAAATAAACATTAAAAAAATTACAACTTGTGGAAATTGGAGGCAATCAATGTTGGAAGACAATAAGATGAAAAAGAGAAAGGGAAGACAAGGACAAATGATAGCAGGTAGACAAATGTTGGAGGTATAATTGTGTGAATCATCCAAGAACACAATGTGTGTGAAATATGTCATCGAGGGAATATCTGAGATACTGAAGACTAGTCAGCAAGCTGTGGAAAATGTCCACAGCCAAAGTCTTGAAGGAGGATATCAGGGAGAAGTGAGATGGACTGCCTAGGAGGAGTCACTGAAAACCATCTGAGGAGTCAGGGCAAAGCAGTTCACAGAAGAGGAGAGTCCAGAATCAGCTGTCAAATGCTACTCAAAAGTGGTTGCAAAGAATCAGAACTTAGATAGGCCAACCTAAGAGACAGATCCTTCCATGGTTTTGGAAGATAGTTTCTTCCATGGTTTCTCCCAATTTTCTTTGCTTTCTTTGCACCCTCTTTCCACCATGTAACTTTTCCATTATTCTTATGTGTACTTTCCTCAAGGCCTCATTTTTAATTTTCATTTTACTTTATTTTCACCAAATGCATTTGATATTTGAGTAAACAATACTTATACATGGCAATAAATTAAAATTTAAAAGCTTTAAAAAGTTACATAGTACAGGGAAGATGTGGTGGAGTAGAGGACCCTAGAGTTGCCTTGTTCCACAAATACAACTAGATAACTACCAAATCATCCTAACTACCTCAGAAATCAACCTGAAGAATGATGGAACAAACTCCACAACTAAAAGTATAGAAAAAGCCACATTAAAGAAGGTAGGAAATGTGGAGATGTGGTCTGGGAGAGAAATGGATCATGACCAGTATGGTGGGAAGGAAGCCACAGTCATGGAGAAGAGCAAGAGATGACTAACAAACAGAGTAGTGCATGGGGAAAATGAATCCCCATAGCAATTGGCTTGAAAAGTGAGGGGCCATTTTGTGAATTCTTGCAACCAGTGGGGCCTAAAGACTAGAATTCTAAATGTCAGCAAGCCTAGCTTGGGAAGAGTCCAGGGGGCATTGAACTGCTTTTAGAGAGGAGGAAGGCAAACAACCTATGGATATACAGCATGGAGACAGTGATCTGAAAAACATCTGGGGCACAGAGTGAGGAGGTTATTTGTTCATCCCAGAGCATGTCCCAGAGAGGCAGCATTCATGGAGAGACCCCTCCAATAACCCTTCCAATAACAATAACAAAGGAACTTGCAGGGACCATTTTCCTCCTCCACCCCTGAGCATAAACACAGAGCCATCTGTGGGAACCAGCACAGTGCCAATACTGGCTACCTAACTTGTTTACACAAAGCCCTGCCTCTCTGTGCTCCAGTGCAGTTTCCCTTCCCAGACATGCTTGCCTCCACCCTAGCATGGCAGAGCCTTTTCCCAGAAGAACAGCCCAAACCCCTGCTCACACTGCATCTCTTGACCCAGGAGTTTTAAGAGCCTTGGTTGCCGAGGCAGTGGAAATAGGTCTTATTTCATAAGCAGAGCACACATAGTTAAATCTTGCCATATTCGGGTCAGGGACCAAACCTGCCCCCAACACAGGCAAGGAGAGTCTCTGTAGAGCCTAAAGGATAAAATGGCCAGGACACAGCAGCAGAGCACATGCAGCACACATTGGAGACATTCCCAGGGGATATGGGCCCTGGGGATAGGGGATACTAAATGGCAGGGCACTATAGGACCTATTCTTCATAAGGCCACTACCCTCAAGAACAGGAGATGTAGTTGACTTTCCTAACACATAAAAGCAGGCACAGAGACCTAGAAAAATGAGAAGATAGGCAGATTTGTCCCAAATGTATGAATAGGACAAGGCCATGGCCAGAGAGATATAACTAACTTTCCTGCTAGAGAACTTAAAGTAATGATCATAGAGATTCTCATAGAGATACTCACTAGATTTGAGAAAAGAGTGGAAGGCATCAGTGAGACCCTTAACACGGAGATAAGGAATAATATAGCAGAGATAAAGGGTTCAATAAATGAAATAAGAAGCGTGCTTGGTGGAATGTACAGCAGGTTGAAAGGAGAGGAACAAATTAATGACCTAGAAGACAGAATAATGGAAAGTAATCAAGCTGAACAAAAGAGAGGAAAAAGGAATTATGCAAAATGAGAACAGACTTCAAGAATTCAGTAATTCTATCAAACATAATAACATTCATATTATTGGAGTCCCAGAAGAGAGAGAAACGGGGGGGGGGGGCAGAAAATTTATTTGAAGAAATAATAGCTGAAAACTTTACTAATTTGGGGAAGGAGACAGATATCCAGATTCACAAGGCACAGAGAACGCTCAACAAACTCAACAAAAGTAGATCCACACCAAGACATATTGTAATTAAATTGTAATTGTAAAAAAAATATAGTGATATATTTAAAAAAATTTAAAGCAGCAAGACCAAAGAAGACAGTAACATACAAAGAAAACCCCATAAGGCTATCATTAGTTTATCAGCAGAAACTTTCTAAGCTAGAAAGCAGTGGCAAAATATATTCAAATTGCTGAATAAGAAAAATCTGTAGCCAAGAATACTCTATCCAGCAAGTCTATCACTCAGAATAGAAGGAGAGATAAAAGAGTTTTCCAGACAAACAAAAACTAAAGGAGTTCATGACCAATAAATGAGCTCTGCAAGAAATATTAAAGGGGACTTTTTGGAAGGGAGAGACAAAAGTGGCAATATGAAGGTAAGAAACACAAAATCAGTAAAATAAATATTTCTGTAAGAAATAAGTCAAGGAACTCACAAAATAAAAGACTGTAAAATATAATTCCATATACCTAAAATGTGGGAGGAAGGGAATAAAGTTCACATTTAACTATCAACATAACATAGATTGCTATATGTAGAAGATGTTATATACAAACCAAATGGTAACCGCAAATTAAAAACCACTAATAAATATGCAAAAAATAAAGAGAAAGAAGTTCAATGTATTACTAAAGAAAAGCAGCAAACCATGAAAGGGAGAAAGACAAAAATGGGTCATAGAAAATCATCGAAACAACTACAGAACAAAAATTAAAATGGCGATAAATACATATCCATCAACAATTATTTTGAATATAAATGGACTAAATGTTCCAATCAAAAGATGTAGGGTGACAGAGTGGATAAAAAAAAACCAAAAAAACAAGACCTATTACATATAAGAGAGTCATTTTAGACTTAAAGACACCTGCAGCTTGAAAGTAAAGGGATAGAGAAATATTTATCATACAAATGATTGTCAGAAGAAAGTTGGAGTAGCAATAATTGTATGAGACAAAATAAACTTTAAAACAAAGACTGTAACAAGAGACAAGAACTCTATATAATCATTAAGGGGACAATCTAACAAGAAGACACAGCAATTATAAATACACCCAATATGGGAGCACCCTAATACATAAAACAGTTAATAACAAATATAAAGGAACTTTAATATCCCATTTGCATCAACAGATCATCCAAACAGAAAATCAGCAAGGAAACTGGATTTTTTTTGAGAGACAGAGGGCACAAGTGAGTGAGGTGCAGAGAAAGAGAGGGAGAATCCCATGAGGGGCAGAGAGAGAGTGAGGGAGAGAGAGAGAGAGAGATTGAGAGAGAGAGAGAGAGAGAGAGAGAAAGAAGTGGGTCTCACCTGAAGTGTGGCCTGTGTTTATCAGAAGCGGGGCTTAAGCTCACCTGAAGTGGGGCTTGAGCTCACCTGATGTGGGACTCAAACTAATGAACAAAGAGATTATGACCTGAGCCAAAGTCAGATACTTAACAGACTGAGCCACCCAGGTGCCCAGGAAACCGTGGCTTTGAATGACACAACAGACCAGATGGACTTAGCAGATATATTCAGAACATTCCATCCTAAAAAAGCAGAATCCACATTCCTTTCAAGTGCACATGGGACATTCTCTGGAATAGATCATATATATGGCCACAAAATAAATCTCATCAAAAGAAAAAAGATCAAAGTATACCACACTTACTGGAGGGGAGGTGGGCAGGGGGATGAGTTGAATAGTGATGGGTGTTAGGGAGGGTGCTTGTAATTCGCACCAGGTGTTGTATATAAATGATGAATCACTAAATTCTACACCTCAAACTAATATTACATTGTATGTTGACTAACTGGAATTTGAATAAAATCTTGGAAAAAACCCCCAAAAAACAAAGTTATACCATACATGTTTTCTCACCATAACACAATGAAACTAGAAATCAACCAACCATGAGAAACAATCTGGAAAGAGCAAAAATACATGGACATTAAATAACATGCTATGAAATGATGAATGAGTCAACCAAGAAATCAAAGAAGAAATTAAAAAGAAAACACATGGAGACAAATGAAAATGAAAACACAATGATACAAAATCTTTGGGATGCAGCAAAACCAGTTCTAAGAGGAAAGTTTATAGCAACACAGGTCTATCTCAAGAAGCAAAAAAACCAAAACCAAAACCAAAATCCCTGAAATAAATAACCTAACCTTAGTTCTAAAGGAGCTAGAAAAGAACAGCAAACAAAACCTAAAATCAGCAGAAAGAAGGAGATAATAAAGAGTAGAGCAGAAATAAATGATATTAGAATTTAAAAACCAATAGAACAGATCAATGAAACCAGGATTTGCTTCCTTGAAAAAATCAACAAAATCGATAAACCTCTAGCTAAATTTATTAAGAAAAAAGGAGAAATGATTCAAATAAATAAAATCACAACTAGAGAGGAGAAATAACAACCAATATCACAGAAATACAAGCAATTATAAGATAATATGAAAAACCATATGCCAACAAATTGGACAACCTAGAAGGAATGCATAAATTCCTAGAAACATATAAACTACCAGAATAGAAAG
Organism: Crocuta crocuta; assembly: GCF_008692635.1. Lineage (NCBI taxonomy): Eukaryota > Metazoa > Chordata > Mammalia > Carnivora > Hyaenidae > Crocuta > Crocuta crocuta. The sequence continues at coordinate 4,550,821 of NW_027532605.1, forward strand.
AAGAAGGAATAGAAAATTCGAACAGACTGATAACCAGTAAATAAAATGAATCCGTAATCAACAACTCCCAACAAAAGTTCAGGACCAGTTTCACAGACAGATTCTATCAAACATTTAAAGAAAAGTTAATACCTATTCTCCAACTATTCCAAAAAACAGAAACGGAAAGAAAATTTCCAAATTCATTCTGTGAGGCCAATATTACTCCAATACCAAAACCAGGTAAATACACCACAAAAAAAGAGAACTACAGGCCAATATCTCTGATGAACATAGATGCAAAAATCCTCCAAACAAACAAACAAACAAAAAACACCAAACCAAAACAAAACAAGTCCAACACATCAAAAAAAATCATTCACCATGATTAAGTAGATTTATTCCTAGGTTGCAAATGTGGTTCAATTTTCACAAATCAACCAACATGCTATATCACATCAATAAGAGAAAGGATAAAAAAAAAACCAAACCTGTATGATCACTTCAGTAAACACAGAATAAGCATTTGACAAAGAACAACATCCATTTATGACAATAACCAACAAAGTACGGTTAGTGGGAATATACCTCAACAATGAAGGCCATATATGAAAAATCACAGCTAACATCATTCTTAATTATCAACTCTCAGTTTTTCACCTAAAGTCAGGAACAAGATAAGGATGGATATATATTCTCACTACTTTTGTTCAAGATAATACTGGAAGTCCTAGCCACAGCAATCAGACAACAAAAAGAAATAAAAGGCATCTGAATCAGTAAAGAAGAAATAAAACTTTCACTATTTGCAGATGACATTATACTATATATAGAAAAACCTGAATGACTCCAACAAAAAACTGCTAGAAATGGTAAAAGTAAAGTTGCAGGATACAAAATCAAGTTACAGAAATTTGTTGCATTTCTCTACATCAGTAGTGAAGCAGCAGAAAGAGAAATTAGGAGAATAATTCCATTTATAATTGCAGCAAAAACAAAATAAACCTAATCAAAGAGCTAAAAGACCTGATAATTATAAAATGATGATGGAAGAAATTGAGGACACAAAGAAATAGAAAGACATTCTATGCTCATGGATTGGAAGAACAAATATTGTTAAAATGTTTATACTACATAAAGTTATCTACACATACAGTGTAATCCCTATCAAGATACCAGCAGCAATTTTCACAGAACTATAACAAACAATTCTAAAATTTGTATGGAACCACAAAAGACCCTGAATAGCCAAAGCAATACTTCAAAAGAAGCAAAGCTGGAGGCATCACAATTCCAGACTTCAAGTTATATTACAAAGCTGTAGTGAGCAAAACAGTATGGTACCAGAACAAAAACAAATACATAGATCAAAAGAACAGAATAGAAAACCTAGAAATGGACCCACAACTATATGGTCAATTAGTCTTCAACAAAGAATGAAAGAATATACATTGGGGAAAAGACAGTTTCTTCAACAAATAGTCTTCAACAAAAAAACTGGACAGCGACACGGAAAAAAGTGAAACTAGACCACTTTCTTTCAGAAAAATAAATTTAAAATGAATGAAAAACCTAAATGTGAGACCTGAAACTAAAATATCCTAGAGAATATAGGCAGTAACTTCTCTGTCATTGACCATAGCAACATTTTTCTAGATATGTCTTCTGAGGCAAAGAAAACAAAAGCAAAAATGCACTATTGGGACTACATCAAAATAAAAAGCTTCTGCACAGCAAAGGGAACAATCACCAACATTAAAAGGCAACCTATGGAATTGGAGAAGATATTTGTAAATGACATATCTGATAAAGGGTTAGTCTCCAAAATATATAAACGACTTATGAAACTCACCACCTGAAAAACAAATGATTCAATTAAAACAATGATGGAAGACATGAATAGACATTTTTCCAAAGAAGACATGTAGATGGCCAACAGACACATGACTATCACTTATTATCAAGGAAATGCAAATCAAAACCACAATGAGGTATCACCTCACACTTGTCAGAATGGCTAAAATTAACAACACAGGAAACACCAGGTGTAGGCAAGGATGTGGAGATATAGGAGTCCTCTTGTGCTGTTGGTGGGAATGCAAACTGGTACAGCCACTGTGGAAAACAGTTTGGAGGTTTCTCAAAAAGTTAAAAATAGAACTACTCTGTAATTCAGCAACCAAATACCTGAAGAATATAAAAACATTAATCCAAAGATATATGCAGCATTAATTACAATAGTTGATGTTTATAGCAGCATTAATTACAATAGCTAAACTATGGAAGCAGCCCAAGTGTCCATTGATTGCTAGATAAAGAAAATGTGGTACATACATACAATGGAATATTATTCAGCTATAGAAAAGAATGAAATCTTGCCATTTGCAATAACATGGATGGAGATAGAGAGTGCTAAGTGAGGTATATCAGTCAGAGAAAGACAAATACCATATGATCACTTTTATGTGGAATTTAAAAAACAAAGGAGCAAAGGGGAAAAAAAGAGAGAGAGATAAACCAAGAAGCAGACTGTTGGGTGGGGGAGTTAGATGGAAGGGATGGGTGAAATACATGATGGGGATTAAAGAGTATATTTATTGTGATGAGCACTGAGTAATGTGTTGAATTGTTGGATCACTATATTGTACACCTGAAACTAATAGAACACTGTATGTTAACCGAAATTAAAATAAAAACTTAAAAAAATTAAAAAAGGTATAAAGTTACATAGTATATATTGTGCTAGTATTTATGTATATATATATGTGTATATACATATATATATACAGAGTGCCCTAGTTATTCATCTTATCTTTTCACCTAACAATTATTATGAGGATTTATTATTATTGTTTATAAAGAGATTTCCTAATTATTTTAAGTGCTACATATTATTTCTTGTGTTGATATAGCATAAAATATTCTATCAACCCCTCATTAATAGATCCTTAGGTGACTCCCAAGTTCCCCGTCTTACAAACCATGCTGCAATGGATATCCTTATGTATGCTTCCTTGTGAACATATATGAAAATCATTGGATAATTTTCCAGAAATGCAATTACTAGTTTGAAAAATATGTGCCTTGATCATTGGGCCTGAATTTGAAGTAGCCTTTGTGTTAGGTAACATAGCAACAGAACATATGTAGGATTCAGTGATGTTTTTCTGTTTGTTAGCCAGATGGAAATCTGTGAATGAGACTCCCAGAGCCAAAAACTCTGTTGAGAGATTCTCACAAGTAGTGTGTAGCAAGGAGGAAGACTCATCAATGTGGCAGTGGCAGGAGGGCCAGGACTTTTATTCTGATATTAACCAGGATTTTAATCCTGTAAATTTCCTGAGACATTACAGACATTACAGAAAGTTCTTTGAAATATTTCAAAGTCAGGAAAAAAAAAACCAATATGGAGTTCAGAAGGTAGAGAAATTAGAAACATCTGGTAAGTTTGGTCGCTGACCCGGTTTGTGCTGACATGGAGATGTAATAACCAGGAGGTTGACTAGTCCAGTCTAATTTGGGTGAATAATATTTTCTCAGCAGTCTCCTGGCCACAAACCATCAAAAAGCAATGGGAACATGCTGTAAAGTGCCTTGATGCCCAGAACAATTACACTCTGGAAACATTCTCTCTGCTGGCTGAATGTGACCTATGACCACGGCTCAGTTCATTCCACAAACAGAATTAGTCACAGAGCACATGTGAAATAACACTCTTTGTAGGACTTTTCTTGTGTTAACTTTCTAAGTGCATGATACCATGATGGGTGCTCATACTTTGGAATGCCGTTTATTACCTTATAATAGCAGGGATGGAAAATAATGCAACACTTTGCTTTATGTAATTATACAAGTACCATTTTCCCCATGTGGTTATTGATTGTACTTTTTTTTTTCCAGTACTTTTTAGTATCATAATGTAATGCAGATAACATGCAAGCTACTGGTGTTCTAAGAAACATATTGATATTCAGTTCAGCCCTGTACTTATGTGGGTGTCTGATCCCTTTCTGATCCCTCTCTGATCTCATGAGAGAAAATTAATTATTTTGCTTTCATGTAATACATATATATTTCAAAGATAAGCCATTTGATTTATTTGTCATTTTGGATTTTAATTTATTTATGTATCTGTTTCCAACTGGGTGTCTACTCTTCAAAGTTAGGAGGATTTTATTTTGCAAACTACTCTTATTGACTGTCAGAGGGCCAAATTCAAAATAAGTAAAGAATAAATGTTATAACATGAATGTTATCAGGCCGCTAGTCAGAGACCATGAAGTACTTTGATATGAAATCCAATCTAGCTACTAATCATTTTTTTTCCAATAGGTACAATTCTGGCATTTGGGTTCCTTAAAACTTTTTTACTAATCCATATTGTTGAGTGATTTTCCAAAGGCAGCTGTAAGTTTCTGCGTGTGTATTCTGAAAGCATCACTATGTAATTGTGTAATTAGTCAAGATAGACCAATTTTGTGATGCCACATTTAAAGACTTCTGAAGATTCTGTTATCTGATGGGAAGAGTTTGTTCTAACTAAACGTTAGAGTCTCTTGGTTTCTCCTACCCTTGGACATTATAATCTATGAAATGTCCAAAATATTGCATCATATCAGAGAAGCTTCAAAAAGTCTTTCTTATCAGGAATCTATTTTCTGGATTATTTTAAACCGTTATCATCAAAGTGTGTCTATCAAGAACTGACATGGAGCTAGTACATCCTTGAGTACCGTACCAATTAAGTTGTCTATGGAGATCCAATTGATGCAACACAGTTGTCCTGTTTTTACAGTTCTTTTCAATTGTGGATTCTGTATCCCTCTGATTTTGTTTGCTTAGAATTCTATTTGCTTAATAGTTGAACATGATGTTTAGTTATTGTTTCTTCCTTTGTCACTTAAATTTTTTTTAATGTTTTTATTTTATTTTTGAGAGAGAGAGAGGGAGCAGAGTGCAAGCAGGGGGAGGGTAGAGAGAGAGGGAGACACAGAATCAGAAGCAGGCTCCAGGCTCTGAGCTGTGAGCACAGAGCCTGACACAGGGCTTGAATCCATGAACTGTGAGATCATGACCGGAGCTAATGTCAGATGCTTAACCAACTGAACCACCCAGGCACCCTTGTCACTTTTAATTTTCAAAAAACAATCATTCCAAGTCTGTTTGCTGAAAAAAGCATTTTCTTGGGCCCATTCTCCTCAAAGCTCCTGCCTTGACCTTTCATGTTTATGTGGTCTAGCCCAATTTGATATCAAACTTTTGTTCTTTCTTTTGTAGGAATATAGGTGCATTAAGGTATCATCAGGCAAGACACAATGACATCATTATATTGCTTTTATGTTTCGAGAGGACTAAGGGATGTGATTCAAAATATGAGAAGTCAAGATTTTATTTACAATAGAGAATGCTGACATATTATGTTAGTAATTGAGTCTAGTTATGTTGTGTAGCTTTGAGAAAATTATGTAACATTTCCATGTTTTCTTGTCTTTAAAATATGATGAATGTTGGAAACGATTCTGTTGAGTGTCTTGTGCTGAAACATAGTAGGCACTAAAAGTGACAGCCAATGTAATTCAAAGCTGCAAAAAAACCTAGAAGAAATAATCTTTCTGAGCTTGGTATATGTGTGACATGCATACTGCCACTCCATGTTTATATTGCCACAGAAGGCTCTGCTAAATGGGTCAGCAACTTTTCCATTGTTTCTGCATGCAGCTGTAGGATTACTTAGAAGCATCCAATGCCAGGTAAACAAAGAAGGAAAGTGAGTTGAAACTGTTTTTTCATCCCTCATAGAGGCCAATCCTTTCATGTTATAGGAGAGGAAACTGAGGCCCAGAGAAGTTACATGATTTCCTCAAGGTGATATGCCTTTAGTGGTCAGAACCAGCACTAAAGTCAGAACTGTTAATTCAGGTCTCTTTCACTGTATATCGGTCTGACTTGTTCACCTTCTTTCATAATAACCAGAGCTGAGACTCATTATCAGTTGCCATTTTTTTCTCGAGCAAATAAATTAACCCATGAATTTTTTTGAACCGATATCTGCTGGTTTATACAAATGAGCTCTACAGACCACTTTCCACTGGTTATTANTCAAACCTTCTGTTCTATTGGCTTTCAGAAAAGAAAAAAGCCTGAGGGTCAGCAGATGTTGAAGGAGGTATAATCAAGGTAAACAATTAGATAAGTAGAAGTTTCCTAAGCAAGACTAACTAAACATTTTCCACATTGTTTTTGATCATTTGATCCTTTTTTCTGGTCTGTTATATTATGCTGAAATTTTGGGTTTGAATTCTCTGAAGCTGGAAACAGTTAAATTAATCCTTCTTTTTACTGAGAACATGCTCACGCTCCCTAACAGCTACAAAATTAATTTGGACTTACTTAGCCAAAGGGAAAACAGGATGAGAAAAGACAATGGGAAGTCTTTTTTCTCATTGCTTATACCTCCACCCCCATTGTTTTTTGTTTGTTTTAGTTACATTTTCAAATATTCTCTCATTTTCCCATGTTCTGCCTTCACTTAGAAAATCTTCTAATAGCACAGAGGACAAACAGAAGTTCCAGAAGTGCTGACTCATCACAGCAGAAGTCCAGTGGTTTGGCAGGAGACTTAATTTTAAAATGTTGAAATTGGCCCTTTTAAAAATAAGTCCATGGCAGCAGATGTCACTGTTGGTCTATCTTAACTTTAGGGCATTTCTTGAGCCGTGTTTTCTCATGAGCATATGCGCCCCATAATCCTAGATTTTAGGCAGTAGTGTCTTGTGGGACATTTCATAATGGTCTGTGGCACTAATGTCTGAGAGCCAATTTCGTATCCTTGGAACCTAATTTAATTACATAGAGCTTTTCATATTATGATTATGATTTTCATACTAATGTCATTTGCCTTTTTTAAATAGTGGTCTTTTCCTCAAGGCTCACATTTTCTTTGTTTCTTTCCTCTTTCTGTATGTTATTTCTTAAGCTCGGATTTGCTTATTTATTCATGTATCAATTTCCTTAATTCTTACATTCTCTAAGGTACTTTCTTCAACTAATTCTTTTGCTATTAACTATGATACAATCAACCTTTACTTTTCTGAGTATATGACTTGTGCCAGTAATCTACCTATTGTCTCTCAGCTTCAGGTCCTCCTTTAGGACTCTACTTTGTGATACTAGGACTCTGCAAATTTCATTCCTCAGATTTTCTTGCTGGATTCTTGAATGGATTAGAGTGGGTCTGGAAGGTATTGGAGAGTGGGCTTTCTATATAATGAGAGATGATTTAGACTTTTACTGTTTTAAAATTTGTACCATTCTTGTTGGCCTCAATTCCAAAATGGCAGTTCTCCTGAGCTTCTGCTGGTGGCCCAGCTATGGAAGTGACTCCAGCCTCCAGCTGTTTCTGGCATTTCCAGAGCAAGTCTCATTGTGTTCCCTTAGAAATTCCAGCAGCAGCTGGCCCAAGTCCCTTTTTTAAAGCATCCAATCTGGGGGCTTGATCTTGTAGCTCCTCGGTTCTGGTTTTCCCCATCTTTCCCCTTTTGGTCCCTTAACCTCAGGCATTGTGGATGTTTATTGAGTGTTCTGGTTTTGCATTTGCAGCGTACTTAACACCTGCAGAATCAATTCTCTCTATTAAGTTCCCTCTGTTGAGTGTGGGTTTCTGTTTTCTTGACTTGTAAAATCTCTCTCTTCTCTCTCTTTATAGTCATATATATTTCAAATTATATTTAAAGTTAAAAGTAGGAAAAGAGCAAGTAGCAAATTCATTGCATTTTGTTTCTCTCTCTCTTTTTTTTTACTATTTATTTATTTATTTATTTTAATGTTTATATTAGAGAGAGAGAGAGAGGGAGACACAGAATCCAAAGCAGGCTCCAGGCTCTGAATTGTCAGCATAGAGCCTGACGAGGGGCTTGAACTCACAAACCATGAGGTCATGGCCTGGGCCGAAGTCAGACACTTAGCCTACTGAAGGTACCCAGGTGCCCCGACTTTAAACTGAAATTATTTATTTTGAGAGAGAGAATAGGTGTGCAAGTGGGGGAGAGGCAGAGAGAGAAGGAGAGAGAGAGAGAATACCAGACTGGTTCCACGCTGTCAGTGCAGAGCCTCACGCTAGGCTTGATCTCACAAACTGTGAGATCATGCTCTGAGCCAGTTGCTTAACTGACTGAGCCACCCAAGAGCCCCATTGCATTGTGTTTCTGATTTATATTTTATAAATGCTTCCCTGATATGAGCTTTCAGTATGAGATATGTATGTGATGATTTTGACTGCCTGATATGGAATATGCTTTGTGAAATGTGTATATACATCTTGACAGGATCAAAGCAAAAACTGATGTTAACACTGATAGTAATTTCTCCTTGCGAAAATATTTGGTTGTTGGCGATGGGGTTCTAGTTAGGTTTTACAGTTACTAAAATAAGTTGATGCGTATTTTCTATCCCTGATCTAATTTATACTTCATTTTACAGAAAGCAAACCAAGGTTTGGAGACATGAAGGGGCTTCCTTAAGTTCATATAAGTGAGTTGTTAGAAACCTACAGCAGAACTCAATCCAATTTTCTTTCTTTTGCCTCAGGCCGCCTTTAGTTGCTTGTGATTTAACATTTACCCAGTGCAAGGATTTCTTAGCATTTGTTTAGAAATGAACATAAATAAAGTAATTAATCCAGGGCTTCTTTGAACTAATCATAGTTATAGTAATGTACCATGCTGAGAACTTTAATTTGGAAGGGATAATATTAAAGAAGTTATTGCTTTCTATGAAAGTCGATTACTTCTTCATACTACATGTTTATTCATTCCTTCACAGTCAGTGAATATGTACTACTCAATTAATATGTACTATTATTACTATATACTAGTGTACACTTATTAATATGTACTAATGAACATGTGTCAGTGTATTAGTATCGTTTTGGCTGTTTTAGATCTGTCAACATCCCCTCTTTCTGTTCACAGCAGTGCTTGCATACATTGGGCTACATTAACTTATTCTACTTCCTCAATTCTCTTATATTAAACTCTCTATAATCTAGTTTCTGCTCCTTTTCTATTAAAACAGTTTTTGAATTCACCAATAACCTACGTATCACCAAGTCCAATAAACCTTCCTGCTTTTGTCTCGACCCACTTTGTGTTGCAATTGACATTGTTGACCAGTTTCTTGAAAACTCTCCCTTTCTTCTTAGATATTTCTCTACTAAGTTCTCTACTAAGTTATCCCCCTTTTCCTATTACTAGTTCTCAAATCTCCTATGTAGGATCTCAGATATCAGTCACCTCTGAATCTCTGTTCCTGGTCTTGTGCCCTTCTCATTATAGTTTCTCCCCCACATGACCCTATTTTGGCTCACTTTCCGACCTTCTACTCATCATTTATCTGTATCTCTAGCCTAGACCTCTTTCATAAGCTCCACTGCACAGCTGTTTCCTGGAAAGCCACTCCATCCACAAATATCCTTGTTCCACCCATACCAAGGTACTTGCAGCTTTTGTTCTCATCATGTTCCATACCTCTGTATTCCAGATCTTCCCCCTATTTGGAATACTTCACATCTTGTTCACTTTCTTCATATAGTTAATGCCTAACTCAGATCTTATATCTAGTTTTTAAAAAGCCCAACAACCCTATTTCAAATATCTCAGCTTAAATGCCTTATTTGAAATAGCTCCCTTAGTTAGAATATTTCTTTTAGAAAAATTCCTGCCTGAAACTCCATTGTTCATACTTCTTTCCTTGTTTATACTTTTCTTTTACTCATTCCACAGTCCTAATGCTTGACTATTACCATTGTTTTGCTTTCTCTCTTACTAGATTCTTTTGGTGGTCTCCAAAGATGAGTGCCACCAATATCTCATCTTCCTGTACATGCATGCTGCTTCTCACATAAAGAGAGGGAGGCTCTTTCCCCATTTCTTGCATGTGCACTGTACTTTTGACTTGCTTTAGCCAACAGAGTGTGGCAGAAGTAACATTCTGATATTTCTTAATCCAAGAGTTTGCATCTTTCTTGTCTTTACCTTTTGCATCCTAATTGCCATGCTTTAAAGATGTTCAAATTAGGCATCTTAATGATCCAAGGTCATGAACAGAGAGACCCTGAAGAATGAAGGCTATTACGGACATTTCAGCCCTAGTTAAGCTTCCAATTACTGTAGCTATATGAATGACCTCTTCAGAACTGGGTAGTTGCTCTCAAATATAGTTACTTATTAGAATCATCGGGAGAGCTTTTAAAAATTATTGCCTCTTGGAGGCTTTTATTTGATAGGTCTGTGCTGAAGCCCAAATTTGTTTTTAAAAAACACTAAGCTATGGGGTACCTGGCTCACTCAATCCAAGGAGTATGTGACTTTTGATCTCAGCCTTGTGAGTTTGAGCCCCATGTTGGGTGCAGAGATTACTAAAAATAATTAAAATAAAAAGAAATTAGTAAAGACCCTTCACATCATTGAATTTCAATTTCTCTACCTTCAAACTGAGGATAATATATATTTAAAAAAAGCACTAAGATGTTATCTACAGGATGTATTTCTTATGATAGAAAGGGCTGTTTTGGATTGTTCACAACACTTGTGATGGTGAGTAGAAGATAGTCTTTTTCTATTTAAACAGAGGAAATATATATTCCCAGAGAAAAAGGCAAGAATAATAGACTGTTGAAGTCATCTAGATTATCTAATTGAGGTGTTCACAAACATGTATGCAAATCAGACTTGTCTAGGAGTTTGAAAATACCAATGTCAGTACCTACTGCAGAACAGAGACATCAGAATCTCTGGGTATCAGTCACCAACACCCACTACAGACTAATCATATTAGAATTTCTGGGGGTGGAGCATCCTGTGTTGAGAACCATCTTCAACAGAGGTTGGCAAACAGTTTCTGTAAAGGGCCAGACTAAATATTTTTGGCTTTGGTATTTGAAATATTATTGGCCATAAGGTCTCTGTCCCAGTGCACAGAAGTAGCACAGAAGTAGCCATAAACAAATGAAAAGTGCTTATGTTGTAATTAAACTTTATTTGTGAGCACAAATTTGAAACTGTAGTTTGCTGATCCTTGAACTTGAACAAACAACACCTAATTTTTAAAAATTTCCACTTTATTGGGGTAAAATTGGCATGGAGAATTGTTAGATATTTAAAGTGTACATCATGATGAATTGATATACATATATAATGTGAAAAGATCCCCTCCCCATCTAGTTAATTAATACACCATTGCTTCATGTATTTATCTTTTTTCTCTTTTGGTGAGAACTTTTAAGTTCAAATCTTTAGTAAATTTCAATTGTACAAGTGTTATCAACTTTAATCGCTATGTTTTATTGGGTAACCAATTTTCTACTCTCTGTTTCTATGAGTTTGACTCCCCCACCCCTGGGTTTTACATATAAGGGATATCATGCAGTATTTGTCTTTCTCTGTGAGGCTAATTTCACTTAGCATAATGTCCTCAAGGTCCATCTGTGTTGTTACAAACGGCAGGATAATTCTTTCTTATGGCTGAATAATATTCCATGGTGTGTGTGTGTGTGTGTGTGTGTGTGTGTGTGTGTGTGTAGAGATATATCTTTGTATCTGTTTCTATATCTATATCATCTGTCTCTACATATAATCTATCTGTATCATCTATATCTATCTCCCTATCTTTTTTTAAAAAAGTTTTTTAGATATTAATTTATTTTTAAGAGACAGAGCGTGAGAGACGGAGGGGCAGAGAGAGAGAGGGAGACACAGAATCTGAAGCAGGCTCCAGGCTCTGAGCTGTCANTGTCTCACCCCTACCCCCCACACCCATCAGTCCTCAGTTCTTAGCATTCAAAAGAGTCCCTCATGGTTTGCCTCTCTCCCTCTCCCCCACTGTTTCCCCCCTTCTTCTCCCCAACAGTCCTCCGTTAAGTTNCTTTATCTCTGTCTCTATCTGTAACATCTATATCTATCTATATCTCACATCTTTATCCACTCATCTGTTGAGTTAGGTTGTTTCTATATCTTGGCTGTTGTAAATGATGGTGCAATGAACACGGGAGTGCAAATATCTCTTCAATATCCCGTTTTCATCTTTTTTTGGAAATCTCTACTTTTAAGCTTATTTTTCCAATTTTTAAATATTGTCAATTAACTGAAAAAAATTAAATGCTGTGTAAGTCAAATGAAACATGTGTCTAGGCTGGACCCAGTTTACTGTATCCTTGGAGAGTCTGAGCCATTACAGAATCAAGGGTGGTTTGGGTGTGGAAACTGGGAGAGGATCTGCTTTGTCAAACAAAGTGTGTGTGAGAGAAATGCCAGGGGTATAAGAGAGATGGACACTGGGCTAGGGAATAGAGCAGTGACGAATCATTTAAGGACTCAAAAGAGATCAGGTCTCCTTCCATTTACATTTCTGTTAAATGAAGGAATAACTTTTACTGGGTAATGCTAAAATATTTTATAATATTATACTTTCTCTCATGTCTGTATCTTTATAGTTATTGTCAGGAAAGCAAATAAGATCATATGTAGATGATGGGAACTGTTAAGACCATGTGGTTTATTATTCAGGACTTTAGGGTAAAAAAAGTATATATCCAAAAAGTATTTGGATTTTTAGAGTAAAAAAAGGAAAGAGTAGGGGAACTGTCTAGGGACAGAGAATAGGCCTTGGAGGTCTATCTGCAAGTTGAATGGAATAGGGCTAGAAGAATATGGGGAGAAAATATACCTCAGGAGTGATATTCAATACTTAGAGTGGAAAGAGAGAGCTGGGATTGGACAAAAGTGGAGAATAGCCAGGAATGAAGTCCTGGTGGGCTGGGAGGTGTTTTGGCAGTGTTGGTCAAAGCAGAAGCCAAGGTGAGGTACTGAACTGGGTGGCCAAGATCAGAGCCAGAACTATTGAATATAGAGCCAGGTTCTGGAGGCAGTTTGGAAAGATATGCAAGGGGGACTATGCCAAGAATATGTACCTCCTGGTTTGGGAGTTTTCAAGTGGGAAAATTGCTGAATTCATAATACATATTATGTAACATAGTAATTCTTCTTAGGCTATTCTTTAAGTCAATGTTGAATTAAGAGTTAAACTAGATTTAAAATCAGGAATTTTGGTTAAAAAAATTAAAACATCCAAACATATCATCTTTCCAACAAATGTTTTTTAAACAGACCTTTCAGCCAAGTTGCCTAAGAACAACAATTGATGAGAACTGCACGTCTTCAAACGCTGTCTACTGCCGAATGGAAACAGGAACCTCTGGGAATATCTGTGAGTCATAAAATGTTGTAAGGAACTTTCCAAAGACGTTTTCTTGCTAGGATGGAGAGTTCTAATCTCATATTGGCAGACTTTGTTGGCGACAAGGTACACTGTTTACTTTGATTCCTATTCAGCTGTCCTTCATGACCTTGGTTTATCAAATTTTTGATATAATTGGAACAGAAGACTTGCATAAAATGACATGATTGTAACCCCTTCTGTTCTTCTGGTCTCATAAAAGAAATACAAATCATGATCCTAATCTATGCCTCCTCTGTGAGTAGGTTTAATTCAGTTGTCTTTGAAGGAAGTAGTTTGGATTACTCCCACAATTTTGAAAGCTTATAGCACTGGTAATTGAAGACACATGTTTTCTTTTAATTAAAAAAGGATGTCAAAAAAACACTTAATAATGCTGCCAGAAAAGGGCATTTCTTTTTTTTCTTTTTCTTTTTTCTTTTCTTTTTTTTTTAAAAAATAGGTTATTTTCAAGTTGGTTTCCATATAACACACAGTGCTCATCCCCACAAGTGCCCCCCTCCATGCCTGTCTCACCCCTACCCCCCACACCCATCAGTCCTCAGTTCTTAGCATTCAAAAGAGTCCCTCATGGTTTGCCTCTCTCCCTCTCCCCCACTGTTTCCCCCCTTCTTCTCCCCAACAGTCCTCCGTTAAGTTCCTCCTAATCCTCCTATACGTGCAAACATATGGTATTTGTCCCTCTCTGCCTGACTTATTTCACTCAGCATAACACCCTCAAGGTCCATCCATGTTGCTACAAAAGGCCAGATTTCATTGTTTCTCATTGCCATGTAGTATTCCATCGTATAGATAAATCACGTCTTCTTGATCCATTCGTCCGTTGATGGACACTTAGGCTCTTTCTATGTTTTGTCTATTGTTGAGAGTGCTGCTGTGAACATGTCCCCCTGTGCATCAGCACTCCTATATCCCTTGGGTAAATTCCTAGCAGTGCTATTGCTGGGTCATAGGGGAGTTCTATTGTTAATTTTTTGAGGAACCTCCACACTGTTTTCCAGAGGGGCTGTACCAGTTTACATTCCCACCAACAGTGTAGGAGGGTGCCCATTTCTCCACATCCTCGCAAGCATCTAGCGTTCTCTGATTTGCTCATTTTAACCACTTTGACTGGTGTGAAGTGGTATCTCAGTGTGGTTTTGATTTGTATTTCCCTGATGAGGAGGGATGCTGAGCATCGTTTCATGTCTATTGGCCATCTGGATGTCCTCTTTGGAGAAGTGTCTGTTCATATCTTCTGCCCATTTCTTCACTGGGTTGTTTGTTTTTCGGGTTTGGAGTTTGGTGAGTTCCTTATAGATTCTGGATATTAACCCTTCATCTGATATGTCATTTGCAACTATCTTTTCCCATTCCGTTGGTTCCCTATTAGTTTTATGGATTGTTTCCTTTGCAGTGCAGAAGCTTTTAATCTTGATGAGGTCCCAATAGTTTATTTTTGCTCTTGATTCCCTTGCTTTTGGGGATGTGTCAAGTAAGAAATTGCTGCGGTGGAGGTCAAAGAGGTTCAGAAAAGGGCATTTTTAAGTGTGATGTTCCTGCATGCACTTGGGTCTTTTAATCTGTTTTAAATATTAGTGCTTGAATTTGGTGAAATATACACACAAATGTATATCTGATGAACATAGCTATCAATATTAAGAATGGACCAAAAAGTGGGCTAGAAAAAAGAATACCCAATCCTTTGCTCATAAATTCTTTGAGTCTGAATAATTTCTCAATTTATTGTTTACAGATTTTTTCTATTTTTATTTAGTTTTTAAAGCAAAGGTTCAAAAGGTTTTGATTATTGTACAAAACTGTGCAGTCACCACCCAAATCATTATGTAGAACATTTACATAACCTAGAAAGCTCCCATGTGACCCTTCTAGTCATTTTTCCACACCACTCTCCTCCATACACTAGAAACACAGGGATTAGTTTTGCATGGACTTCATATAAATTGAATCGTAGAGTGCATACTTTCTTGGGTTTGGTTCAGCTTATTTTTAAGATTCATCAAAATTGCGTGTTTAAGTTCATTGCTTTAAATTGCTCAGTAGTATGGCATTGTATGAGTATATACCACTGTCTGTTCTTTTGATGATGAACATTTGCATTGTTCCCAATTTTGGCTATTATAAAGAGGGATGCTAAAATATTCTTGTAAAAGTCATTTTGTAATATATGTTTTTATATCTCTTGGATAAATACTTAGTAATGGTATTCTTGCATCATAGGATTTTATAAGAAATTACCAAACAGTTGATTGTACAATTTCATAATCTTACCAGCAGTGAATGGAGTTCCATATCCTTGTCATCTTTCAGTATTATTAGTCTTTTTATTTTAACCTCTCAAGTGAGATTGACACATTAGTACATTATGATTTTTTAAAAATTTCTCTGATTATTAATGATGTTGAGGAACTTTTTGTGTGTTTATTGACCATTTCTATATCTTGCTTTATGAAGTATCTCTTCAATTCTTTTTACCTATTAAAAAATGTAGTGGTACCGCCATTTCTGGGTCATAGGTTAGTTCTATTTTTGACTTTTTGAAAAATCTGCATACTGTTTTCCACAGTGGCTGCATCAGTTTGCATTCCCACCAGCAGTGTAAGAGGGTTCCCATTTTCCACATCCTTGCCAACACCTGTTGTTTCTGGTGTTGTTAAGTTTAGCCATTCTGACAAGTGTGGATGGTGTCCCATTGTGGTTTTCATTTGTATTTCCTTGATGATGAGTAATGTTGAGTATCATTCCATGTGTCTGTTAGCCTTCTGAATGTTTGCTTTGGAAAAATGTCTATGCATGTCTTTTGCCCATTTCTTAACTGGGTTCTTTGTTTTTTGGGTGTTGAGTCTGATAAACTTTTTATAGATTTTAGGTACTAACCCTTTGTCAGATATGTAATTTGCAAATATTTTCTCCCATTCCAAAGACTGCCTTTACTTTTGTTGATTGTTTCCTTTGTTGTACAGAAGCTTTTTATCTTGATGATGTCCCAATAATTCATTTTTGCTTTTGTTTTCCTTCAGAGATGGGTCTAGTAAGAATTTGACCAAGGACATGGGGCGCCTGGGTGGCTTAGTCGGTTAAGCGTCCGACTTTCGCTTAGGTCATGATCTCGCGGTTCGTGGGTTCGAGCCCCACGTCGGGCTCTGTGCTGACTGCCAGCTCAGAGCCTGGAGCCTGTTTCAGTCTGTGACTCCCTCTCTCTCTGACCCTCCCCTGCTCACGCTGTCTATCTCTCTCTCTCTCCTAGAAATAAAATAAAAATATTAAAAAAAAAAAAAGAATTTGACCAAGGACAAAGAAGTTTCTGCCTGTGTTTCTCTAGAATTTTGATGGTTTCTTGTCTCACCTATAAGTCTCTCATCCATTTTGAACTCATTTTTGTGTATGGTGAAAGGAAGTGGTCCAGTTTCATTCTTCTATATTTCACAGTCCAGTTTTCTTAACATTTGTTGAAGAGACTATCTTTTCCATTGGATATTCGTTCTTGCCTTGTTGAAGATTAGTTGACTTATTTCTCGGTTTTCTATTCTGTTCCTCAACTCTCAAAAGCTCCTACTTTTATTGATCTGTCCATTTTTCTCCCTCTAGATGTGCAGTTTGTTTTCTCAGTCCTCATACTGATTTTTATTGGCTGTTCAAAATGATTTGATATTTATATTGCTGTGTTTGGGGGCAAGGAAAGCATAGGATTCCCCTACTACTCCACCATCTTAACTCCTCTACCTAAAGATTTTATTTTTAAGTAATCTCTGTATGCAGCATGGGGCTCAAACTCACCATTTTGAGATCTAGCATTGCATGCTTCACTGACTGAGCCATCCAGTGCCCCTTGCAACCTACTTTTGAAGCTTATTGATGCTTTGTAAATTTTGACTTGCTCTAATTTCTTTTTTAATGTTTTTTTTTTTTTTTTTTTTTTTTTTTTTTTTTTTTNCAGGTGCCCCTCTAATTGCTTTTTTAAAAAAAGTTCTTATTTAAATTCCAGTTAGTTAACATACAGTGTAATAATAGTTTGAAGTGTACAATATAGTGATTCAACACTTTCATAGAAAATCCATTGCTCATCACAGCAAGTACACTTCTTAATCCCTGTCAACTAATTTACCCATCTCCCCACTCACCTCCCTTCTGGTAACTATTGGAAAAATGTTGATTTATGCCTTCTGCCCATGTTTTAATTGGATTATTCATTTTTGGGTGTTGGGTTTTATAGTTTTTTTTTTTTTTTAATGTATTTTGGTAACAGTTTCTTCTATATAATGAAGAGTCTGTTTCTTGGTTTGCCCCTCTCTGTCTGTTTTTTCAGTCCTCTGTTCATTTGTTTTGTTTCTTAAATTCCACATATGAATGAAATCACATGGTATTTGCCTTTCTCTGACTGACAGTTTTTGCTTAGCATAATATTCTCCAGGTCCATTCATGTTGTGGCAAATTACAAGATTTCATTCCTTTTTTATAGCTAAGTAATATTCATATATATATATTCATATCTATCTATCTATCTATCTATCTATCTATCTATCATCTATCTCTCTCACATCTTTTTCCATTCATCAGTTGATGGTGATTTGAGCTCTTTCCATAGTTTGGCTATTGTAGATAATGCTGCTAGAAACATTGGAGTTAGTTTGAATTAGTGTTTTTGTATTCTTTTGGGTAAAAACCTTTTAGTGCCATTGCTAAATCACAGGGTAGTTTTATTTTTAACTTTCTCAGGAACTTCAGAACTTTTTTCAAGAATGGCTGCACCAATTTGCATTCCTAACAATATAAGAGGATTCCCCTTTCTCTACGTCCTTGCCTATACATGTTGTTTCTTGTATTGTTGTATTTCTGACAGGGGTGAGGTGATATCTCATTGTAGTTTTAACTTGTATTTCTCTGTTGATCAGTGATGTTGTACATCTTTTCAAGTGTCTGTTTTCTGTATGTGTTCTTTGGAAAAATGTCTATTCATGTCCTCTGGCCATATTTTAATTGGATTATTCATTATTGGTTGTTGAGTTTTATAAGTTTTTTATAGATTTTGGATACTAACTCCTTACCAGATATGTCATTTGCAAATACCTTCTCCACTCTGTAGGTTGTATTTTGATTTCTTTTCTTTTAATCTTTCAGTGGGATAAACTTGAAAATCTCAAATATATACAAATGAATAAGAATAAATGATTTAGGAAAAATCATTGCAGATTACACACACACTTAAATGTATGTATGATTAAATGCTAAGTAAATGGAAAACATGTGAAAGAAGATGCATGTGTGTGTTGGAGAGGTATGCAATTGTTTACACTAGTGCTTTTCAAACATGTCTGTCAAAGGACCACTAAAGACAAAAGAGAAGAAACATGGATGGTTGGGACTAAGAGAGGAGTGACTAGATACAGACTCTTCTTCAACATGTCATGTTTTAATTTAAAAATGTATACAATTTTCATTTTATTTCATGCCATATCCAGGCTTATCTTAATATAAAGACAATAACAGATACAGTCATTTCATTCTCAAATATGATTAAAATAGACACCTGAAGGAGCTATGTCATGTCTAGCCTCGCTCTTGAACATCTCCTGGCACAGTAATCATATGCTGGAGATTTATAGACTTTTGTTTGAGGAACACAGGTATATAATGATAGATTTTTTTTTTAAATGTTTTATTTAGTTCTGAGAGAGAGAGAGAGACAGCGTGAGCAGGGGAGGGTCAGAGAGAGAGGGAGACACAGAATCTGGAACAGGCTCCAGGCTCTGTCAGCACAGAGCCCAACGCGGGGCTCAAACCCACTAACTATGAGATCATGACCTGAGCTGAAGTCGAACACTCAACCAACTGAACCACCCAGGTGCCCCTATATAATGATAAATAAATAAATCATAGTCTCGTGTAGCTTGTGCATTTGGAGGCAGCATTTTGATTCTGACAGAGGTTTGCCTGTTGGTAGCTAAAGCAGTTCTGTCAAAATTCCAGCCCATTCCAAGAGGCTGCACCGACAGACATCCCCGAACCTCATTCTGTCTTTGGCTTCTCTTCAATCCCATCTCCTAGGACTGGGGAGGGGATAGAGTGGTATTTGTTTCACAAATTAATTAAAAATAAAAGTAGGTGGTAAAAATTTAATGGTTTGATTTTTAGTTGCTTTAAAATAACACCATGTCAAAGTAGCTTCATCAAAATATCATTTACCTGTCAGGTACTATTACTTGAAGAAGTTCATGGAGAAAGAAAAACTTTTGAAGGAATATGCTGTGGTGCAGAATAAGTTTTAACAGGCTTTCTTGTTGGGTCTATTTGATAAGCTCATGACAATTAGTCTACCTTTTTAAAAAAATTGAATTGAGCAACTAGAATGCTGCTATAAATATTATATTTATAAATTGAAAGTTTTCCTAAAGTTAAAAGTAACCATATATTTGGAAGATTTCAGTGCAAAAGTTTAAATCTTATAATTGGGATTATGGGAAAGTCCCTGGGAAATTTCAACACTTAAAAATAATTTGAATAGGCAAATACCTCTAAAATATGCCATTGCTTAATAGCAGCTAACTAAATTAAAGTGGGTTTTCAGTGAACTCTAAAATTTAGGATGTAGGGAAATAGGAAATCCATTATAAAATTACCAGGTTAGGTGAAGAATTTAGCACCAAACTTTATTCAAATAAAATAATTTTCTCAATCACTGGAACATAATGTCATAAACTTCAATTTTACTTCAATCTGTAATATATAGAAGAAAAATCTTATTTGTATTTCAGTTTCTGATTTTTCTATGACTTATATACAGACAAATGTTTTCTATGGGTTTACATATAGCACAACACTCTTTCCTCGAAAAATACCTTCTCCATCTTCTTTTTAGGCATTTTCTTAGATTTCTCATTAAAAAAAAGATTCAATAAAATAAATATCTTATGGAGAATACCTTATTTTTTGTTTATTCTGAATTTGAAGAATTTTATGTCTTAGCCTTGATGAATAAATTAAATCTAGAAGAATTTTTGTCTAGGTTACTTATACAGTAAAACCAGATTGTTAACCAAATTAACCATGTTATTTATTCAGTGGCAGCCTTTGATACAAAGTGATAGTTGATAAAATTTCAGCAATCTCTACTAGATCTATAAATCCAGTGTTATTCACTGCACTTTTAGAAATAATACAAATGATGAAGTGGTGTCCTAGGTTAAGCAACCTGAGTGGTTCAGTTGGTTAAGTGTCCAACTCTTGATTTTGCCTCCAGTCATGATCTCACTATTTTTGGAATTGAACTCCACATCAAGCTGTGAGCTGACAGTGTCGAGCATGCTTGGGATTCTCTCTCTCTCTCTCTCTCACTCTTTCTCTCTCTCTCTGTTCTCTCTCTCTGCCCCTCCCCCACCCATGCTCATATTCTCTCTCAAAATAAATAAATAAATATATTTTTTAAAAAAGAAGTAATACAAATGATTAGGCAATTTGTTTTCTTTAGAATATAAACATAAACAAAGACATAAAAATGTTATAACTTCAAACATAAAATTACAGGGATTCTTATTTCTCAAATCTTTAATGATCCTAATTCTAGGAGATAATACATTATTTCTCTGGGTTTAAACAAGGCCAGAGAGCTGGGTAGGACATTAAAAGATATATATATTATATATAACATATATATTTAATTTTTTTAATGGTTTATTTATTTCTGAGAGACAGACAGCGTGAGCAGGGTAGGGTCAGAGAGAGAGGGAGACACAGAATCTGAAACAGGCTCCAGGCTCTGAGCTGGCTGTCAGCACAGAGCCTGACACACGGCTCGGACCCAGAAACTGAACTGTGAGATCATGACCTGAGCTGAAGTCGGACGGTTAACCAGCTGGGCCACCTAGGCGCCCCATTAAAAGATATATTTTAAACATGTTATTATCTGAGTGTAACTAATAGTGTCACATTTATGTTTGCCTTTTATTCCATGAGCATTTAATGTTCTAAACACTGAGATAGATGCTCTCACAGATTATCTTTTTTTAGGGGCACCTGGGTGGCTCAGTTGGTTGTGTTTGACTCGATTTTGGCTCACATCATAATCTCAGTTTGTGAGTCTGAGGCCTGCTTCAGTCTTCATGCTGACAGTGAGGAGCCTACTTGGGACTCTCTCCCTGCGCTTGCTTTTCTCTCTGCCCCTCCTCCACACAGACATGCTTCCTCCCTCCCTCTCTCCCTCCCTCTTTCTCTCTCTCAGAATAAATAAATTTTAAAAAATTATCTTTTTTTATCCTCATAAAAAAACCCTCTGAGGTGCCCATTTTTCTGGAAAAGAAACAGAGTTTAGAGAGGATATATGACTTCTCTAAAGTCACCTTTGTAGTCTTTATGGTGGCATCACAATGATGACTCCTCCCCACGATGTCTGATACCAAAACCTATGCCTATTTCCATTTTGGATGTACTTTACTTTGTGTGTTCTAGAACCATCTTAACCACTTACCATTAACCCAATTACTACTTCTCAGATTTAACCACTCTTCAGAGATCTCTCCTTTTCTTGGAGGCTCCTGGAGACATGTCTACTACTATTCTCTGAGGAAGATCATCACCTTATTTTTTAGGGGGTTCTTCTCCTCCAAGGACTGACTGAAAAGTGGAATACATTTCTTCTTTCTTTCTTGCTGCCCACAAACAGAGTTATTTTTATTTCTCCAAGTTGGCTAATGCAGAAGCTATTTTATTTCCATACATCTAAATACAGCGGAGAAAATACAGAAAACCTGGGAACATTCAAAGTTTCTTAATTTTATGACATCTCTAGATGAATAGGGTCTTATGTATTTTCTGACTGTCTTCTGAGAATGTAGAGAGTAGATTTCTAAAAAATCCAGCCACAAAGGAAAAGACAGAGTGTGCAGAAAGATATTTCCAAACAAATTTGCATACAGGGAAAAAAGACAAACTATAAAGGAAGTATAACATATAGCATAGCAAGGAATATGTGTTTTAAGTCAGAAGATTGTGAGTGGTGTTATTAAAGCATCAGAACTTTGATGTTATTTGTTTCAAGTATCTTTGTATAACAATACCTAAGGGTTATATAACTTGAAAATTTATATACCTCATGGAAAGATTTGATGAATAGGGTTAATCCTATGGTTTTCCATGAGAACTGGTGTCAATATATTCTTGTGTATGATGAGCTGTAAAGGCCATAGAGTATATTATATAATTCTCTAGTTCTACCTTGTTCCCATAGTTGGTCCTTAAAAATTCTGGGTGTTGCTTTTGGTTTTTTCCCTAAGATGTCATGTGGTTTGATCTACATTAAGAAAGAACTTCTTGATTTAGAACCACTTTTTATTAAGTTTTTGCTTAAGCATACACTTCAATAGAATATGGAAGCACAAGGACTGACTTTGGAGTTTAAATCAAACTGATTATTTCAGAAGGCATTGCTGTCTTTCAAAGCATGAGTTACTTGTCAGTGAAAATAATGCCTTCCTTATAACATGTAGGTATCTTCAAGCAATATGTATCATGGGCCATTATATATACCATCAAATATACCATCATATTTTAATAGACTAAAAACTATGTTGTGCCATTTGTGAAATGTACTCCTAAAATACGTTTGTCCTACAAGTAATAGGCAGAATGTTAATATCAAGTTTTGGCAGTTCATCCATGCAGATTAGATAGAATTGAGGTGTATATCATTGTGGGTTCATGGGTTCAGGATGCAGAGATTTCCTAAACTTAATGACATCTCTCCCTGAAAAAATCCAGGATGAGCTTAAGTGATTACCTCAAAGCAATTTGAGGACATCAGTGAACTAATGGAGTTTCCAAATTATTATTTTTTGAAAACTAATGGAATTACATATCAAAGTGAATATTAAAAACTGATTATTTAAGAACTGTAGCTTAAAACTTTAGCTTAAAGATATACATTCTTGGATATTAATCTAGGAAATTCAACTATAAATTCTATGCAAATAACCATGGGTTCAATACAATATTTTCTTGACCACTAGTAGGGAAAAAGAACACAAAAAACAAAAAACTTCAGAAAATGGTAGCCAAAAGCTATGGAGCAACATTAAGAACATGAAGTTTTGCTTTTGTAACAGGATACTCAGTGGCAATTCTATGTTCAGTGTCTAAGGTCAGGGCTGAAAAATCTTAGGTTTAAATTTAAACAATTTAAAGAGAACTGCCCCCAAAGAAGGAATTATTAACACTTCCCTCAGAGATGATGATAAATGGCAGAACCAATACTTTTGCATCAGCCACCCCCACTTCCCTCCTTTTCTATGTGAAATGATTAGATAGGGAAGGCAGGAGTCATCATGAATATAATTATTGTATTAGAGGCTTGCCTTCTTTGGGGCAGAATAGAGATGCTTTCTTTTCTAAGGCCAAAATGGGGGTATAAGTGCTCCAAAAGAATCACTATAAAGAATGGGAGTTCTTACCAGCCGGCATTGTTTCTTGATTGAATGTCTGCTTAGCCAGCAAACCTACTAGTCTATCTCTTGGCCTATTGCACAAAGGAAAAACACAATGAGAGATTGTTGGCAGAGTGAAAAGAGCCTGTATTCTTATTATCTGGTGTGGTAAAGATGAGACCAGGTGTATAACAAGGAAGGCAAGTAGGCCTAAACATACTTGCCCACTAATATGGTATGAATGTTTGTGCCCCCCCCCCCCCTCCAAGATTCATATGTTGAAACCCTAATCCCCAGAGATCATATTTGATATTTGAGGTAATTGGGTTTAGATGAGGTCATGAAGGTAGAGTCCCTATGATGAGGTTAATGCCCCCATCCTCTTATAAAGAAAGGCAGAGGCACAAGATTTCTGTGTATGTGCACAAACCAAGGAAAGGCCTTGTGAGGACATAGACAGGAAGAGGGTCCTCAACGAGAACGCAACGGTGCTAGTACCCTGATCTCAGACTTCCAGCCTCCAGAACCGTGAAAAATAAATGTTTGTTAAGCCACACAGTCTATGGTATTTGCTATTTACAGTAGCCTGAGCTAAGGCACTCACCCTACAGGGCTTCTTGCAAGAGAGGGAGGTCCCAACAGGAAGAGGTGGCAGATGAATTGCCAGGGGAAGCAGTTGGGATTGGAGAATGAGGTTGACCTTGGGCTTATTCTATTTTATCAGAAAATTGTAGGATAAGGGGAACTCTTAAGGTTTTCTAAGAACTTGTACAGTCTTGCCACGACAGTTAAGCATGCAGATGGCTGCTACAAAAAGGGTATTGATGTCCAGCCAATATAGAGAAGGCTGTAATAGCAGCCAGTTAAATAAAGAGGCTCTTGCTCCTTTCCCTTCTCCCTAAGCTTTACAAGTGAAGGAGGTAGGCCTTGAAGGAAAAGGGCAACGAAAGGAGGATAGAGAGTATAGATTTCCCTTACGTCCCTGCGCTATTTCTACCCCAGCAGTCCAAGTCTGTTCTCATGCTTGAGCTTGATGAGATTTAGATTGAGTTTAAGCTTGAAGTTTTATATTGGACTTAATTTTATAACCGAAAATGACTGGAACATTATGGAATCTACTAAATATGATACTATGGGATGGGAAAAAGAGATTTGACAAAGCATTTTTGCAATCAGTGATTGAAAAAAAAAAGTGATTTCATGTTTGTATTCCAACTGTTTGAGATTGCGGTGGTATGCATTTGATAAAATATATTTCACTGTATTGGCAAATAGAATAGCGAAATAATGGGAGAAATGTGCACTGAGAGGCCACCTCTTTTTCACTTCAGCTTCTGGAAAAAGTAAGAATTTTAAGATTTTGGATATTAAGTTACAATCAGAGACATGAAGGGCATTTTTGTGGTTGTGGTTTTACATGGTATTAGACTTCTATGAAGAATGTTTAAAAGAATATCTTACATAGTATTAAAAAACTTGATTTTCTTCATCAAATGACAAATTGTCAGTTATGTGAGT
This sequence comes from Crocuta crocuta, assembly GCF_008692635.1. Taxonomy (NCBI): domain Eukaryota; kingdom Metazoa; phylum Chordata; class Mammalia; order Carnivora; family Hyaenidae; genus Crocuta; species Crocuta crocuta. Next base: position 4,576,020 of record NW_027532605.1, read on the forward strand.
TCAAAGGCAAGTCACCATGAATCAGTTTTTGAAATAGATACATCTAAGAGATGCCAGTTTGCATTAATGATTCCAAAGGAGTACAGATGGTAAACCATGCAGCCTCTGAGAAACTGGAGCTTCCTGGAGAGCCCCAGACACCTGGATTTTTAAGTAATGACATTCTACTTTATTACTTAAGGAGTTCCCACTTTATGCTAAAAATACAGATGTTTCTCATATGTTTTTAAGATACATTTCATGGATTTGATTCCAAGAGTCACCTTACACTGTTAAAATATACTGAAGTTTTCTCCTCTTGATATTATCATCATCTTATAAAAAATGAAATGGAATATAAATTTCATCCTAACCTATTAATATATAAATGAAATTTGAAACCCTTTCAGACCAAACAACCTCTTTCCACCCCTGCTCTGCAAATATGCTCCCAAATAAAAATGGAGGACAAGAACTATATACTTAAGATAGCCTATGTATTCTGCTGTGGCAAACATTAATCATAACCTAATCAAAGTTTACTTTTCATTATGGAAAAAACATTTTAAATTAAAAGACAAGTTAATTAAACAGCATCATTATTTGAAGTCTTAGTTTTCAACATGTCTCTCTTTTACATTTGTGCTTTTGTCCATTGTAATTTAATGAACTAAATCCAGCTTTGCAATATTATAGGATTATTTTTGAGAAGGGTAGTATAGTGGATTGACTTTAGACCTTAATAGTCACTTATTAGCTTTGTGACTTTGGGAGTGCTACCTAACCTCTCTGTGCTGTTTTGTCATCTGTAAAATGAGATAAGGATAAAAAGTATCGTGAAGAGTTGTGTGAATACTAAACAACAATCATATGACATGCTTAGGTGTCTAGCACAGAGTGAGCATACTATAATGATAGTTGTTATTATGTAAGTGTGAAGATAGGGATATAGAATTTGAATAGAAGTGTAACTGACAGGAAAGTTAACTGAGAGATGTTGTGAGGGAAAATAGATAAACAAACAAACAAACAAACAAACAAAAAACAGTGACAGAGAGGGAATTAAAAGTGAGTTTAACATTACCATTTCTTATCTTGACCCCAGCTACTTGATGAGGGTAAGTTCTAGATGACTGTGGCTGAGAGGTGTGTGTGGGAAATGTCTTCTGCCTGCCTCCAGCTCATGAGGTGGAGGTTCTTCCATGTGTGTGTTATTGCTGAGAATTCTGGGACCCTGTTGCTCTTGTCTCAGTGCAAATGTTGGTGATTCCACACAAGGAGGAATGAGTTGAGAACTGATGCGGTCTTTTGGGAAGTGTAAGCTTCTTTACATCATACACTACAGGAAGGGACATTCTCTATTCTCTTCTCAATTTTTTTTTGAGATGGGATATAATCGGCAATGCACCAGCCTGAAAATGAATCCAAGAACGAAGGAAGAGTAGAGAAATAGAAAGAACCTAAGCCTTTGAAGACTAAATTTAGCCATGAAAAGAATAATGATTGGCATGATAGGGAGTCCAGAAGTCCAGTTAAGTCCTATCCTGGGATCCACTGAACTTCTAGATCTCCTGATGAGAGATAATAATTTTTTCCTTAACATTTAAACTATCTTAAGACATATTCTGTTAGGGTGCCTGGCTGTCTCAGTTGATTGAGGATCCAACTCTCGATTTTGGCTCTGGTCATGATCCTAGGGTTGTGGGATCGAACCCCACATCTGGCTCCACACTCAGCATAGAGGCNGGTGGGGTCAGAGAGAGAGGGAGACACAGAATCTGAAACAGGCTCCAGGCTCTGAGCTGGCTGTCAGCACAGAGCCTGACACAGGGCTCGAACCCAGAAACTGAACTGTGAGATCATGACCTGAGCTGAAGTCGGACGGTTAACCAGCTGGGCCACCTAGGCGCCCCATTAAAAGATATATTTTAAACATGTTATTATCTGAGTGTAACTAATAGTGTCACATTTATGTTTGCCTTTTATTCCATGAGCATTTAATGTTCTAAACACTGAGATAGATGCTCTCACAGATTATCTTTTTTTAGGGGCACCTGGGTGGCTCAGTTGGTTGTGTTTGACTCGATTTTGGCTCACATCATAATCTCAGTTTGTGAGTCTGAGGCCTGCTTCAGTCTTCATGCTGACAGTGAGGAGCCTACTTGGGACTCTCTCCCTGCGCTTGCTTTTCTCTCTGCCCCTCCTCCACACAGACATGCTTCCTCCCTCCCTCTCTCCCTCCCTCTTTCTCTCTCTCAGAATAAATAAATTTTAAAAAATTATCTTTTTTTATCCTCATAAAAAAACCCTCTGAGGTGCCCATTTTTCTGGAAAAGAAACAGAGTTTAGAGAGGATATATGACTTCTCTAAAGTCACCTTTGTAGTCTTTATGGTGGCATCACAATGATGACTCCTCCCCACGATGTCTGATACCAAAACCTATGCCTATTTCCATTTTGGATGTACTTTACTTTGTGTGTTCTAGAACCATCTTAACCACTTACCATTAACCCAATTACTACTTCTCAGATTTAACCACTCTTCAGAGATCTCTCCTTTTCTTGGAGGCTCCTGGAGACATGTCTACTACTATTCTCTGAGGAAGATCATCACCTTATTTTTTAGGGGGTTCTTCTCCTCCAAGGACTGACTGAAAAGTGGAATACATTTCTTCTTTCTTTCTTGCTGCCCACAAACAGAGTTATTTTTATTTCTCCAAGTTGGCTAATGCAGAAGCTATTTTATTTCCATACATCTAAATACAGCGGAGAAAATACAGAAAACCTGGGAACATTCAAAGTTTCTTAATTTTATGACATCTCTAGATGAATAGGGTCTTATGTATTTTCTGACTGTCTTCTGAGAATGTAGAGAGTAGATTTCTAAAAAATCCAGCCACAAAGGAAAAGACAGAGTGTGCAGAAAGATATTTCCAAACAAATTTGCATACAGGGAAAAAAGACAAACTATAAAGGAAGTATAACATATAGCATAGCAAGGAATATGTGTTTTAAGTCAGAAGATTGTGAGTGGTGTTATTAAAGCATCAGAACTTTGATGTTATTTGTTTCAAGTATCTTTGTATAACAATACCTAAGGGTTATATAACTTGAAAATTTATATACCTCATGGAAAGATTTGATGAATAGGGTTAATCCTATGGTTTTCCATGAGAACTGGTGTCAATATATTCTTGTGTATGATGAGCTGTAAAGGCCATAGAGTATATTATATAATTCTCTAGTTCTACCTTGTTCCCATAGTTGGTCCTTAAAAATTCTGGGTGTTGCTTTTGGTTTTTTCCCTAAGATGTCATGTGGTTTGATCTACATTAAGAAAGAACTTCTTGATTTAGAACCACTTTTTATTAAGTTTTTGCTTAAGCATACACTTCAATAGAATATGGAAGCACAAGGACTGACTTTGGAGTTTAAATCAAACTGATTATTTCAGAAGGCATTGCTGTCTTTCAAAGCATGAGTTACTTGTCAGTGAAAATAATGCCTTCCTTATAACATGTAGGTATCTTCAAGCAATATGTATCATGGGCCATTATATATACCATCAAATATACCATCATATTTTAATAGACTAAAAACTATGTTGTGCCATTTGTGAAATGTACTCCTAAAATACGTTTGTCCTACAAGTAATAGGCAGAATGTTAATATCAAGTTTTGGCAGTTCATCCATGCAGATTAGATAGAATTGAGGTGTATATCATTGTGGGTTCATGGGTTCAGGATGCAGAGATTTCCTAAACTTAATGACATCTCTCCCTGAAAAAATCCAGGATGAGCTTAAGTGATTACCTCAAAGCAATTTGAGGACATCAGTGAACTAATGGAGTTTCCAAATTATTATTTTTTGAAAACTAATGGAATTACATATCAAAGTGAATATTAAAAACTGATTATTTAAGAACTGTAGCTTAAAACTTTAGCTTAAAGATATACATTCTTGGATATTAATCTAGGAAATTCAACTATAAATTCTATGCAAATAACCATGGGTTCAATACAATATTTTCTTGACCACTAGTAGGGAAAAAGAACACAAAAAACAAAAAACTTCAGAAAATGGTAGCCAAAAGCTATGGAGCAACATTAAGAACATGAAGTTTTGCTTTTGTAACAGGATACTCAGTGGCAATTCTATGTTCAGTGTCTAAGGTCAGGGCTGAAAAATCTTAGGTTTAAATTTAAACAATTTAAAGAGAACTGCCCCCAAAGAAGGAATTATTAACACTTCCCTCAGAGATGATGATAAATGGCAGAACCAATACTTTTGCATCAGCCACCCCCACTTCCCTCCTTTTCTATGTGAAATGATTAGATAGGGAAGGCAGGAGTCATCATGAATATAATTATTGTATTAGAGGCTTGCCTTCTTTGGGGCAGAATAGAGATGCTTTCTTTTCTAAGGCCAAAATGGGGGTATAAGTGCTCCAAAAGAATCACTATAAAGAATGGGAGTTCTTACCAGCCGGCATTGTTTCTTGATTGAATGTCTGCTTAGCCAGCAAACCTACTAGTCTATCTCTTGGCCTATTGCACAAAGGAAAAACACAATGAGAGATTGTTGGCAGAGTGAAAAGAGCCTGTATTCTTATTATCTGGTGTGGTAAAGATGAGACCAGGTGTATAACAAGGAAGGCAAGTAGGCCTAAACATACTTGCCCACTAATATGGTATGAATGTTTGTGCCCCCCCCCCCCACTCCAAGATTCATATGTTGAAACCCTAATCCCCAGAGATCATATTTGATATTTGAGGTAATTGGGTTTAGATGAGGTCATGAAGGTAGAGTCCCTATGATGAGGTTAATGCCCCCATCCTCTTATAAAGAAAGGCAGAGGCACAAGATTTCTGTGTATGTGCACAAACCAAGGAAAGGCCTTGTGAGGACATAGACAGGAAGAGGGTCCTCAACGAGAACGCAACGGTGCTAGTACCCTGATCTCAGACTTCCAGCCTCCAGAACCGTGAAAAATAAATGTTTGTTAAGCCACACAGTCTATGGTATTTGCTATTTACAGTAGCCTGAGCTAAGGCACTCACCCTACAGGGCTTCTTGCAAGAGAGGGAGGTCCCAACAGGAAGAGGTGGCAGATGAATTGCCAGGGGAAGCAGTTGGGATTGGAGAATGAGGTTGACCTTGGGCTTATTCTATTTTATCAGAAAATTGTAGGATAAGGGGAACTCTTAAGGTTTTCTAAGAACTTGTACAGTCTTGCCACGACAGTTAAGCATGCAGATGGCTGCTACAAAAAGGGTATTGATGTCCAGCCAATATAGAGAAGGCTGTAATAGCAGCCAGTTAAATAAAGAGGCTCTTGCTCCTTTCCCTTCTCCCTAAGCTTTACAAGTGAAGGAGGTAGGCCTTGAAGGAAAAGGGCAACGAAAGGAGGATAGAGAGTATAGATTTCCCTTACGTCCCTGCGCTATTTCTACCCCAGCAGTCCAAGTCTGTTCTCATGCTTGAGCTTGATGAGATTTAGATTGAGTTTAAGCTTGAAGTTTTATATTGGACTTAATTTTATAACCGAAAATGACTGGAACATTATGGAATCTACTAAATATGATACTATGGGATGGGAAAAAGAGATTTGACAAAGCATTTTTGCAATCAGTGATTGAAAAAAAAAAGTGATTTCATGTTTGTATTCCAACTGTTTGAGATTGCGGTGGTATGCATTTGATAAAATATATTTCACTGTATTGGCAAATAGAATAGCGAAATAATGGGAGAAATGTGCACTGAGAGGCCACCTCTTTTTCACTTCAGCTTCTGGAAAAAGTAAGAATTTTAAGATTTTGGATATTAAGTTACAATCAGAGACATGAAGGGCATTTTTGTGGTTGTGGTTTTACATGGTATTAGACTTCTATGAAGAATGTTTAAAAGAATATCTTACATAGTATTAAAAAACTTGATTTTCTTCATCAAATGACAAATTGTCAGTTATGTGAGTTCAAAGGCAAGTCACCATGAATCAGTTTTTGAAATAGATACATCTAAGAGATGCCAGTTTGCATTAATGATTCCAAAGGAGTACAGATGGTAAACCATGCAGCCTCTGAGAAACTGGAGCTTCCTGGAGAGCCCCAGACACCTGGATTTTTAAGTAATGACATTCTACTTTATTACTTAAGGAGTTCCCACTTTATGCTAAAAATACAGATGTTTCTCATATGTTTTTAAGATACATTTCATGGATTTGATTCCAAGAGTCACCTTACACTGTTAAAATATACTGAAGTTTTCTCCTCTTGATATTATCATCATCTTATAAAAAATGAAATGGAATATAAATTTCATCCTAACCTATTAATATATAAATGAAATTTGAAACCCTTTCAGACCAAACAACCTCTTTCCACCCCTGCTCTGCAAATATGCTCCCAAATAAAAATGGAGGACAAGAACTATATACTTAAGATAGCCTATGTATTCTGCTGTGGCAAACATTAATCATAACCTAATCAAAGTTTACTTTTCATTATGGAAAAAACATTTTAAATTAAAAGACAAGTTAATTAAACAGCATCATTATTTGAAGTCTTAGTTTTCAACATGTCTCTCTTTTACATTTGTGCTTTTGTCCATTGTAATTTAATGAACTAAATCCAGCTTTGCAATATTATAGGATTATTTTTGAGAAGGGTAGTATAGTGGATTGACTTTAGACCTTAATAGTCACTTATTAGCTTTGTGACTTTGGGAGTGCTACCTAACCTCTCTGTGCTGTTTTGTCATCTGTAAAATGAGATAAGGATAAAAAGTATCGTGAAGAGTTGTGTGAATACTAAACAACAATCATATGACATGCTTAGGTGTCTAGCACAGAGTGAGCATACTATAATGATAGTTGTTATTATGTAAGTGTGAAGATAGGGATATAGAATTTGAATAGAAGTGTAACTGACAGGAAAGTTAACTGAGAGATGTTGTGAGGGAAAATAGATAAACAAACAAACAAACAAACAAACAAAAAACAGTGACAGAGAGGGAATTAAAAGTGAGTTTAACATTACCATTTCTTATCTTGACCCCAGCTACTTGATGAGGGTAAGTTCTAGATGACTGTGGCTGAGAGGTGTGTGTGGGAAATGTCTTCTGCCTGCCTCCAGCTCATGAGGTGGAGGTTCTTCCATGTGTGTGTTATTGCTGAGAATTCTGGGACCCTGTTGCTCTTGTCTCAGTGCAAATGTTGGTGATTCCACACAAGGAGGAATGAGTTGAGAACTGATGCGGTCTTTTGGGAAGTGTAAGCTTCTTTACATCATACACTACAGGAAGGGACATTCTCTATTCTCTTCTCAATTTTTTTTTGAGATGGGATATAATCGGCAATGCACCAGCCTGAAAATGAATCCAAGAACGAAGGAAGAGTAGAGAAATAGAAAGAACCTAAGCCTTTGAAGACTAAATTTAGCCATGAAAAGAATAATGATTGGCATGATAGGGAGTCCAGAAGTCCAGTTAAGTCCTATCCTGGGATCCACTGAACTTCTAGATCTCCTGATGAGAGATAATAATTTTTTCCTTAACATTTAAACTATCTTAAGACATATTCTGTTAGGGTGCCTGGCTGTCTCAGTTGATTGAGGATCCAACTCTCGATTTTGGCTCTGGTCATGATCCTAGGGTTGTGGGATCGAACCCCACATCTGGCTCCACACTCAGCATAGAGGCTGCATGCGATTTTCTCTCTCTTTCTCTCTCTCTCTCTTGCATGAGTACTAGCTCTCTCTCTCTCTCAAAAACAAAAAGACATGGTTTCTGTTACTTGTAGCCAAAAGCATTATAACTGATAAATATTACTTTGAAAATGGTTGATTTAGTCATCAAAATTTTTGTACTATGGAATGTAATTTGCTAGAGTTTTTGGAAACCCTTTTATGTTCAAATAATAAACTTCTGTCCACTTTTAATTTCTTCCTTGACCTCTTTCATTTTTATTATTCATCAAAGGAATTATTACAATTGTTTTAATTTATTTTTCTCTTTTTTCTCTACTGTTTCCTGGGGATTTTTCTTTTCTTTTAGCAAATAATTTTGTCTTCTAATTTTAGTTTCTATTTACACCTTCTTTGCCTTTGCCAAATTTTGAATTTTCTGTCTTGTGAAAGATGACTCAACATGTTATGGCTATAATACATCTCTTTGTCTTCCTTTAAATATGCTTTCATTTATTCCTCCTGCACCTTGGGAAACCCTTTGTGATAGAATGATAAGTGAAACTAAAGATGTACTTTCTTACTCAAACTTCTAACCCCATTCTCCATCTCTGTTCAAAGAGGGAAATAGAGCCATCATTTGAACAGGGGGAGGGAGGGTAATGTTGTTGTAGGAAATGGACAGGGAACAAAGATATAAGATTCTAAGTGGCATAAAGGGATGCTTTGAGTGGCAATGGCAACCCACAGATAAGCTCTGCACCCCCTATATGCAGCACAGTTGTGTGGTCAGAGAAATCTCCAGGTTGGGGATAAGGAATATGTTAGAGGTAAAGAAGAGGAAAGAAGGTAGGCATTGAACCTGGCTTATATTCCCCACCATATGTCAAATATAAGAGAACAGGAGGGCCTTATCCCACTTGGGTCAATAGTGATTGCAACTTCACAGAAATGGAAGAGTAAGGTGAAGAGCAAACACTGCACTCACCCATAAAGTTCCTACAGTTTTAGCAGGATACAGGATCTTTCCTGTGCCACCTGAGGTCATGGTAGAACTTGGACCTTTCAGAGGGGGCCCTGAGGACAGTGTGATAGAACTGAGAACCTAAGAATTATTATGGCATGAATTTTATGTGCATTCCTGGAAGTTAGCATCAGCCTCAGGGAAGGGGGAATGGAGACAAAGAGACTATGATTGCATTTTAAACTGAGGTAACTGAAAATCACTCAGTTGGATTGAGTTTACTATAAAGTGACTCAATTAGGTTTTTACATTTGGCAGCATAGGGCCTCAGGGTCAACAAATTAAATAAAAAAAAATAAAATAAACTACATTTTTTTCACATATGAGTTTTGTGGGATATTGCAACTTCGTAGAATCTGAATTGCATTCTTGCATTTTTAGAAATTCATTACCTTGGAGACATTTCTTCACTCTTTTCTCCACAAATCCCAACACTTTGACAAATAACTGCTTTTGTTTCCTCCTGCACGACATCACTTGGATGCAATGTTTCCTCCCCCTCTATGCCACCAAGTTAATTATCCAAATTCCAGTTATTTGTCACTTGAGTTATGACATCTTTCTCAGTGTGCCTGCCATGATTTTTTCTCATCTCAGTAATTTTTATGATCTTGTAATTCTTATAGTAGCATGTACTGTCTTAATTCATTCTTTGATTAGGCCTCTCTAACTTTCCATTTCATACAAACCTATTCAGTATGATTTGGAGACCAAGGATATATATAGTACATCCTAAATTTTTTTGATGTTTATTTATTTTAAGAGAGAGAGAGAATCTCAAACAGGCTCCACACTGTCAGTGCAGAGCCTGATATAGGGCTCCACGTCATAACCCATGACCCAAGCTGAAATCAAGAGTCAGACACTCAACCAACTGAGCCACCCAAGTACCCCCATCCTAACACTTTAATCTGTGATTCACTTTTATTCTTCTAACCACTAAAGCAGTTGTTTATTGTGGAAGTGCTATTTGAAACAAATGTGAGGTCCAATATCAGATAATTTGCTTGGAATTAGGTGTATGTCCTTAGGTTTATATTTTAATACTTACAGAATATGATGAACCAAACTACTGCAGATTATGATCCTAAACATTTTTTAAAAAAGCTATCTAAAATAATTTAAAGCTACATTCAAAATAATTTAAAATCCAATATTTTCAGTGGAAGAAAAGTTAATCTACAACTGCCTGGAAGTATGAGAAATAAAGGCAGAGTGCCAAATGGTAGCTGAGACAATGAAAGCTTACAAGGGTGTTAGGCCTGATGTAGGCTCTATGGGATGAAAATTTAACACCCATAGAAGGATGAGAGCCATTGTCATTTGATCCACATGAGCTGGGGAGCTGGTACTGAGTACTCAGCTTAAAAAACAATGCTTTAAAGTAGTGATCTGCTTGCAAAAATAGAACTAGAAACACAGACCTTGGGAGGCAGCCTAATAATCTGCTCTCTGTTTTGGGCTTCAAGTGGAAAAAAAGGATACTAGTGTGAAACTGAAACCCTGAATCTGTTCCAAATGGGGTTACAATGGATTATTTCTGAATAATATGGGAAATACAGGCTGAGAAATTGGAATAAAAACCAGTCAAAAACCATTAAAATCCACTGTGTTCTGTCAGAAAAAAAAAAAAAAAGTACAAAATTGATCTGTCAGGCAACTCAGGGAACAGAGGACTCTGTGGAAAACACAAAGCCACTGAAGAAATGAAAAGTTATAAACTACATTAGCAAATGAATTAGTGTGAGGGAGAGTATGCAGGCAGAGCAAACAGGAGGATTAGCACTCTCAAGAATCAAAGATAATAAACAATCTCAATGCATCTATAAGTGTAGTTAAATTGTTGAAAAAGATAAAGGTGGAGCAGAATCCGCCATGAAACATAAGAAAGTTATAATAATATATAAAGAGACACAGTTCAAGAGAGAATTTGTGGAAACATGAGAGAATCATCTAGACTATAGCACATATAAATAAAGAGATGGAAAATAATAAAACACAGTCAATAGATATAAAGAATAAAATATGGATGTGAAATGTATATCTGATGGGAATATCAGTGGTGAAAATAGGGAAAATGAAAAAATAGCTATAGTACAATAGGTTCTTGGTGAGAACCAGATGTAAAGAAGACAAGCTATCAAATCAAAATAATGTAAAATCAAATCAAATCCTCACCTAGAAATATCAGAGTGAAACTATAGAACACAAAAGGCAAAGAAATCTTAAAAGCAAGCAGAGAGAAGGACTACTATGGACAGAGTGTGAAGGAACAAACTATCATTCAAGTCTGAGGGACAAAATAAAGACATTTGGAGATAAGAATTGGGAGGATACTTCCCACAAATTACTGAGGAAAGAATTATTATAAGATGACAACCTAGAAGGAAGAAGGGAATGAGTGAAGCAAATGGAGATAAATATGCAGTAAAGATGTGGGTTAACCTAAATAATCAACTGTATAAAATGGTTACATTTTGGAGAGTTTAAAAATAAGGTAGAGCTAAAATACCAGATAAAAATAACATGGAAGATGGCAAAAGAGTTCAGAAGTAACTGTTTTACAGTTCTTAAAATATTTTTTTTAATGTTTATTATTTTTGAGAGAGAGAGGCAGAATGTGAGCGGGGCAGGGACAGAGAGAGGAGGAGACACAGAATCTGAAGCAGGCTCCAGGCTCTGAGCTGTCAGCACAGAGCCCAATGTGGGCCTCAAGAGCCTGGGACCTACTTCAGATTTGGTGTCTCCCTCACTCTCTGCCCCTCCCTAGCTTGCACTCTGTCTCTCTCTCGAAATATAAATAAACATTAAAAAAAAAAGACTAGGATTTAGTTTCACTTAGAGTAGTGTTTATGAAATTTATCTGGAATACAGAAAACATAGGGCTGATGCTGAGAAGATGTAATCAACTGTCAAAATCAAACTTGGCTATAGTTGTTTCTTTCAAAATGAGATTATAATTGTCATTTAATAATTGTCAATTATAGTCAGTTGTCAATAATTATGTGTCAGTCAGAATAGAAGAATTCTTGGAGCATTTTAAGGCCCTTGGATAAAAATATAGTAATAAAAATAAGCATTTATTAAATACAATTTTATTTATTTTTTCAATAAAAATTAAAATCTGCATCTAGATTTATCTGGAAAAATAATTGAAATTAAAATTAAGGTGAAAGCCATCATTCTTTGAGTTACTACTAGTACTTTATATTTTCTTTTATAGATATTATTAAAAATATTATTTTATATAATCCAAGATTTGGAACAAAACCATATAGGATATAGCAAAGTTTTTAAACTAAAAATCATTAATTGTGCATAGAGGGAGAAAAAACCCAGAAAATTTTTCAGTAGTACAGAATGAGGAAAAATGTTACCAGATATAAAAATTCAAACTATGATGAAGAGAAATGACCTTGTCCACACAATGAGTCATAATTTCCAAGTGAGTTTCTTTGAGTGTGGCTTACAACCACATTGTATGGTATATCTGAAGTATTTCTAGAATGAGGATAACATCTACTCTGAAAGAGTTTATCCATCATTAAGTTTAAATTTAATCAAATGTAATAATAAAGTTATGGGGGAAAAGGTGCCAGGAATGAAATAATAGATTTCAAGTATAAAAAACTAAAACATAAAATGAAAATGAGTTTCAAAATTTTATGGATTTTGTCATTTTGTTCTTAAGCAACTGTTGGAATGAATGAATGTTTGAAATAGTATGTGTGGCAAAATGAGACAAACCACTTTCTATTTACTGCCAGGATGTAGTTAAGAGTATAGAGCTAGTTTCTCTGATCCAGAAACCAGAGCTAATTCCTCTGATTGGAAGCTTAAATCTCCCAGGCTTCTGTCTCAAATGAGTACAAAGATAACCACCAGGACACTTGCATTTCTTTAAACTTTTAGAGAGAAGACTGTCTATACCCAAAGTGTGTGAAATCAAAATATTTATTCAGATTTAAGGACTAAATCCATGAAATTTAGTTAAGAATCACTATGACATCCTTTAAATGAGAGTTCTTAACTGCCTTAATTAAATATTTTGAAAGTTTAATTGCGTGTTTCTTTGACATAGTGTATTTTATCAGCATAAAAGAACAGCATATAAAATTTAGAAACACCTTTTATTTACTAAAATGTGCTTATCATCAAGGATGAAGTCCAGTACTTTAGGATCTATGACAATACCGTTATCTATGAATTTGTACATTTTTGATGGCCTGCCTAATTCAACCAAGGGTCCTTACATGCAAAGACATTTTCCCTGGTTTTGAGGTTTAATAACATTCATGTATTTGTTATGTCTAGCATACCTCCTTCTAAAAGAGATTTGAGGTGTCCTGTGTATGGTGTGTGTTTTTAATAACTATCTAGAAGATGGAATCTCAAGTTTATTTATTCAGTCCAAATCCTTTGAGCACTAGATTCAAGGCTAGTTTTCAAATATTCAAATGGGATGTTGGGAAATTCTAGAAGATACAGTGATACAGATTCAACTTGTTCAAATCTAAATACTACACATCTGTATTATTACATTAATAGTGTATATTATTTTAAAATAAAAATTTGATGCTATTATTTCTCTTATGCAAAAAGGCCTCAGTAATTAGCTGGTAGCTATCTTCAATTCCTTGATTACAGAATTCATTTATTTAACAATTTTTATTTCTTTAGCATTACAAATGTGACCAAAATGTAATGTTAAAACTAGTAAAAGACTATGAATTGTATTTGAGAAGTATTTTGGGAAGCTTATTTTTGATCATGTGTTTTTCTTTTTTCTGGGATTAATAATGACTAAAACACACTTCCTTACTCTATTTTTCAAATGTACATAATTATAAACAAACCTGATACATGATAATAGGAATTTATACATAATGTATATTAATGATTAATATACATTATTAGGATTATTGCAAAAGGATTATTTTGCAAATAACTCACAATAATCTAACTGCAAATGAAAGCTTTTCTAATACATTGATTGTTTTTTATTTCATTATATCATTTTAAAATAGGTACTACAGTAAATTTTTATAAGTAAGGAAATAAAAGTCACCTGCATTCTAGGCAGGGGTTTTGTTAACAATTTTTGTTTATTTTTCTCTAACTTCCTTTAGTGAGATTACACACAGACACACACACAAACACACAAAAACCCCACAGGCACACACATATTTATTATGTTGTTTTTTCTTTCAACTACTTTTAGAGTTTTCTCACACCTGTAGATATTCTTTATATTTATACTTACCTTTTGCATACTGTTTCATAATACTGATATAACCTTAATTTATTTTCTAGTTCCCTTATTATGGAACAATTTTTATTGTTTGTTTTTCACTTGACATTGGTGCAGTAAATCTTTTCATGTATAAATCTTTGTGTTTTTAAATAACATCTTTAGGATAGATTCTTAAACTAGAAATTATTGTGTCAAAGGACTAAAATATATTTGAGATTTTTGAGAGAGATTGTTAACTATTTTTCTGTAGGAAATTTAATCAATATAATTTTGTTATGTCTGTATGCCAATACTTCCTTATTATATGCCAATTATATGAACTAAATGTTTGCTCCCCCATTCATATATATTGAAATTTAATCTACAGTATGATTAGTGGTGGGGCCATTGGGCAGTACTTAGGTCAGGAGGATGGACCTCTCATGAATGAGATTAGTGCCCTTATGAGAATCCAGAGAGCTAGTGTATTCTATTTCCACTGTGTGAGGATACAAGAAGTCTGCAGTCTACAACCTGGAAGAGGGAGGTCTCTTGGCTGAACTTGGCCATGTTAGCTTCTGATCTAGACTTCCAACATCCTAAACTGTGAGAAATAAATTTATGTTTTTTTTAGAAGCCATTCAGCTTTATGGCATTCATTTATAGTAGACCAAACTAAGATATATTTATATATATTTTAATATTTCCTCTTTTTATGCCCTAAAAGCTATACCTTATTGCTTTAATATTTATTTCTTTGCCAACTTGTGAAATTAACAACTTTTTCATGTTAATTATTCATATTTTTTATGAAGTGTGTATTTATATCATTTACCAATTTTACATTTTTAATTGTTTTAATTGATCTTCTAAAAGATATATATATACATATATATATCATTTGAGCTTTGATATAACCTTAATTTATTTTGATCTTTGATATAACCTTAATTTACTTTCTAGTTTCCTTACTATGGAACAATTTTAATTGTTTTATTTTTTATTTGATTATTACTTTCCACTATTATTATTTCTTATTATTAAATTTAAGTCAAATATTTTTCTTAGAATGTTATTTGCCTTTTGATTTTTGTTATAAAATTTGATTTAAGTAAAAGGGTATTTTAATTTGGTTCTTTTAAGTAATCGCATATAACGATTTTTTCATTTTCATTTTTAAATGGTTTTTATATTAAGGAAGCCCTTCCCAACTTAGAGAAATCATATTACCCATAAATATTCATTCTCATGTATTCATTTTTTTCATGTTTGCTAGAGAAAAGTTTAATTAACACACTACATTTAAGTATGCAAGAAGGTTTTCTTTTTTTTTACATGTCCTTTTATTTATTTACTTGCATTTAATAATGGTTACATTTATAAATATTCATTTTTAATGGTTTAATTTTTTGACTTCACTCTTTATCCATTTATAATTATTCTAACATGCAATATGAATCAAAGATCAAACATTTAATTTTTCTAAGTGGTTATACAGTTATACTATTATTTATTGAATAACTTATCTGCTTGCTTTTATACCTGCTGTACATGGTTTTAAGTATCATAACTTTATATGTTTTTATATATGGTAGCTCAAATTACTATCCTAATATGACTGTTGTATTTTTCCTGAAATTAAATGTATGTATGCATTTTTCTAAAGTTCTAAAGGATTAAAATTCTTTTCTTAAAACTTTTTCACTCATTTTTGAGAGACAGAGAAAGACAGAACCAGCGGGGGAGGTAGAGAGCGAGGGAGATGCATAATCTGAAGCAGGTTCCAGGCTCTAAGCTGTCAGCACAGAGCCCGATGCGGGGTTCAAACCCATGATAGTGAGATCATGATCTCAGTTGAAGTTGGAACTTAACTGACTGAGTCACCCAGGCACCCTTTAATGATTAGAATTCTTCTTCTTCTTCTTTTTTTAAATTGGCAAGAATTCAAGAATATTGCAATAGTGGAAAGAAGCCAAAACTCAACCTGGCCTCAGTTCCATTGAAACAAAAGGTGAGGTTGTGTTCTCTTTCTCTGTCTCTGTTTCTCTCTCTTTTTTAGCACTAAGGGTGAGCTAGTACAAAGGATAGAGGAAGTTGACTAATGGAATGTGTCAACCGCATTGAATTTTTCCCGAGTTTGTGAATGATTTTCTGTGTGAGTAGCCTTGTTAACTGGCATCCACTGAACTTAGGCTCCTACTTTCTTAAAAGAGATGTGTGATACAGGCTCTAATTTTTCTCAGCGATTACAGGGATTGCTTCCAGATTCTTGCCAAAGACAATTTTGGGTCATAAAACTGGCAAGATGATTTTTAAAATGATTTGCATATATCTCAAAGGGACAGAAAAAGAATACAATTATCAGTTTTCTAAAATAAATGCTCTACAAAAAGGGAAGTTCTTTTGGTCAGGAAGAAGCCTAGAGTTTAATCAAACTGAAGAGAATGTTAAGGACCTCTTTGTCACATGCATTTCTTAATTTGATAGAAATTAATTATACGCGAAGATTTCTTCTTCTCCCAATGTATGAAAACTGGTAATTATTTTTGTTATGTTTTAAATATTCTGGGAAGGTCAAAAATGAGAATTTCATTACATGTATTCAGTGAGAAATAAAATACAGTTATCACTCTGTCATAATGGGTTTGCTGGTGTCATGAAAACCACTTCTAAACCTACACCAAAATGGGAAAGGAAAAGAATCATATCACCATTTTTGTCATTAGACATGTAGATTTGGGCAAGTCTACCACTACTGGTCATCTGATCTATAAATATGATGGGCTTGACAAACTATCAAAAAACTTGAGAAGAAGGCTGCTGAGATAGAAAAGACTCCTTCAAGTATGCTTGGGTCTTGGATAAACTGAAATCTAAATGTAGTATCACCATTGATATCTCTGTAGAAATTCAAGACCAGCAAGTATTTTGTAACCATAATAATTAAAATTCTTAGATGACCCTCCAAAACCACATTGGAATCTTAGTTGTATTCCATTTACCTACAAATTAATTTTAGGTGGGTCAATGTTTGTTGTGTGTCTTCTTGAAGTATGTTTCCTACCTACCCCATTTCCATCAGATTTTTTTTTTCACTTGGGGACCCATATGATCTCAGGGAATCTGAACTGATCAGTACCTTCCATCTTTTTTGTCACATGAATGGTGGGCTAGTCACCTAAGTCAATCCAGTTACAGGGAATCCCAGTACTCCCTGGGGATTCTGGGGAAAGAAGCTCATACTCGTGGCTTTGGAAGGAAGATACAGGCAAAAAACTGAGATAGAAAGAATTTATATATATTATCTCATTGTTGGACCACTGCATCAGACTTCATTTGATATGTCTGGAGTTTTTAGTTTGAGATCCACCAAATTATCCTTAGGTTTTAAAGTCAGCTTGAGTTAGATTTATTGTTACTTTTAAGTAAAAATACTTATATTGATAATACATCATGATAATATTCTTTTTCCATATTTATAAACATGATATGACTCAATTTCCTTAAGACTCTTTTGTATATGTCAGCAAAATTGTATTAGTTTCTTTCCATAGATAACATTTCTTAATTATTTCCGGATGCTCTAGTACATTTTCAATTACTCCAACCTAAAAACCATACTTTGTATAAAGCATTGTAGCAATACTTGAGACTAAAGTGAAGAAATAGTGATAAAATAACAAATAATGTTGATGCTAGTAATCTCTTGTTGTAGTAATACTATGATCCAAGCAGTTTTATTATATATTGGTATATATAATCTCATGAGATAGCTATAAATATGATCCCAATTTTATGGATGAGAGAAAGGAGGCAAAGACATAAACTATCCAAAGCTAATGTAACTAACTGGTCAGCAGTACAGCTGGTTGAAATCAAGCAGTCTGGGCCCCAGGGTCTGTGCTCATAATCACTATATTATACTGCTCTTTAATTATAACTGTACCTTGAATCCTTAAGAGCATGTGGCAAAAATGGCTGTGAGTGATTAATGTCAAAAATATTTGTGAGTTCATAGAACTATATGAAACAAATAGGTCAATAGGTAGTTTCTAAGTGCTGGAGTTCCTGTCAACTTACTGAGATTCTTAAGGGTGATTTACTGTGGTTTCTGGTGGGGGTCTACAGGCAGAAGGAATGATAACAATTCAATATAATTCCTTTCATTTTACCACCAGAGAGTTATATTATTGACTGTTTGATCTTGCATATAGAGTTTTTTAATAACTACATAATCATAGTGAGGTAAACACATTTTCTTTTACTTTCAGGTAATAAAAATTTCAGTAGGAAGATCAGCACAAGTTGATAAACAATCTAACACCTTTGTATTTTGCAGAGGAGAGAGGCAAGGACTAGACTTGCCTGCAATAGCTTTAGTTACATATGCATGGTCATAAACTTGTTGCAACATGCTGGGATTAAGGTCTAGAAAATTAGAGGGAAGCAATCAATCTTTTTTTTCAGCTGACTCCAGTTTAGAAACGTTGGATATCTGTTCATTCTCTCAACACCAGGGGGCATACTTTCTTTTCTGATCTTTTTTTCTATGGAGCTGTTGACATCTGTTGAACACTGCCTTTGCACTTTGCTCTCACACATGTATAATACACAATTTTAAAATCCTTGAATGGTTTGATATCATTAAGGTGAAACAATCATGACTTTTTATCTTTGATGTTTTTGAGAAATTATTAGGTAAATACTACAATTAAAATTCAGATAGATGGGACCCAAGTTAGTGGATTTCCAGTTTAATTTAGAAATCATAAGTAAACTAGATGTCCAAAAGTTGTTGGAATTTTACATTTTTTTGCAAATAAGTAGAGTATTGAATTTGGAGATATATTAAGATTAATCATCACATATATATTTTTGCAGCTGGCTCTGCACATGTATGGCTCTAAATCTTATAATTTGACATGATTTGTTAAATATCCACTTTATAACCTTTATGATACCACTCATTTTAGAATCTAATCATATATTTCATTGTTCTGTGTGTGCAGTCATGTCTCATCACTGAGAGTAGTTCCTGAAGGCAGACATAAGGAATCTCTTGTAGGAGTGGGTCCACAGTGGGAGTTCATCAAATACTTGTCAACCTGAATGGAGGAGGAGCCTACAAGTGGGGCTTTTCCACACATATTCATCATTACATCTCCTCTGGACTTCCTTTATCCATCCTTAAGTCACTGGTCCTGTGTTCAGTGTGCTTGTGGCACATCTATGCCGAATCTCAGTGGTCAGTAACAGAACTAGAAAGGCAAATAACATTATGTATTCAGCTGTTCTTACCTTTTTAAGGAAAAATATTTCTTAAAAATTTAATGGTAACAGCAAGTGACATTTATGATGTGCCAAGTACTTTGCTGAAGTTATTTAATTAAATTCACAATAACTCCCTGAATTAGGTACTATTATCTTGTACTTTTTACAGAAGACACTGAAACTTTCAGCTAAGTGAGAGAGCTGGGATTGCACCGTGTTCTAATTACTGCCCACCATAGACGCTTAAGGATAGAACTGACACTTCTCAAATTTAGGCAGATTGTCTCAAAGGCATAAACTAATTTTTTCTAAGAGGAAGGTAATAGATATTATTATATTCACTCCACGTTAATATCTACAAGGTAAGGTTTTTTTTTTCTTCAGGTTTATTCTTTATTTTGTTCCTGTTGTGAAAAAATAATAGATGATAATTTTTTCCTACAAAGAAAACTTTGAATCTAAAATTAGTTCCTGTCTTAGATTATTTTCTCCTTTTCTAGAAATAGGCATTCTGAGATTTTATTTTATTATTTTTAAAAGTTTTTAAGGTTTATTTATTTTTGAGAGACAGAGCATGAGCAGAGGAGGGGCAGAGAGAGAAGGAGACACAGAATCTGAAGCAGGCTCCAGGTTCTGAGCTGTCAGCACAGAGCCCAACGCAGGGCTCGAACCCACCAACTGTGGGATCATGACCTGAGCTGAAGTTGGACGCTTAACTGACTGAGCCACTCAGGCACCCTGATGAGATTTTAAATATTAGACAAAACAAACTCTATGTTGTATTTATGAACCCAGAAGTAAATTAAAAATAATTTTAGAAGCTACATGCGTTCTTTTAGAACAATTTTTTTTTTGGAGGATTGCGTTCACTTTTGAAATAGTGCCATAAAATCTCTTAAAATCATTTAAAAGTGGAAATCTGGTCTGTGTTCTAGAGTGTCTTCAGGTTGTGCCAGTGCCTCACCACTCTCAAGATACGCCTTTTCTGGCTGTGGTCAAATGTGACCACCGCCTGTTTTCCCCTCCAAGTGCCTCCCATGGAAATTCTTGAAAAATAAAGCAACATTTCAGCCCACACTTTAATGAGTGGACTGGAATCCCTGTGCCTGTAGATATCTCAGTAGTGACTCATAGGATTGTCTAGCCCTCGCTTTCCTAACATTTTCCATTCACTGTAAGTTATTTCTTCATCTTTTTTTGCTGCTCAAAAGTGCTTTTCATGTCTGCCAGCTGAAAAACTAGAAATAAATAAGACCTATAGTTCCAAATTTGAATGTGCTATTTGAGCTTTTTAATGAGCCCCAGTGATCTGATGTTTGGCAGAAGTACCATCTAAAAATGGACAGTTAGGATGCAACTAAAAGCTGCCTGACTGTAATTTACTAAATGCGGTGCCAAACTGTGCAATCTGACCAGCCTGTGCCATTTAGTGCTCTCTGTTCTCAGTCATTTGTTTTACCACATGTGAGCTTCTGTGGAGGCACCTTTAGGCCACCCAAAGAATCCAGGTACTAAATCTCAAAGTGTAATTAAATTAAATTAAATAAATGGCTGCCTGGGGAAATAAGGTAGTGTTGGAACATATGCCAGTAAGATCTTATGGAATATTATGATACTGATGCAAAATATATTCATCTGGTGTTCCTCGAGGAGATGGGTGACATCCTAATTAAATGTTTTGCTCAGTCAGAAATGTTCATGCCTCAGCTGGCCATTCGTTTGCTTCACAGAAGGATTCTCTGGTTATAGTTAATAAGAGAAAAGTATGAAAAAATATTATAATAGAGAAATTAACCTCTAAAGGACATTCTTAGGAATGTCCCCAGGGATACATTATTTTTAAAAATCTTTCCCCTTTTACTTTAAAAGACCACTTTTACCACTAACTCTGAAATTATGTATTTGGCCCCATGCTTGGTTGAGAGCATTATTGCTAGTGGGAAGATGTCATGTTAGATTACTCAGGTGCATTCTAGTCCTGCCTTGTAGTTGTAGTATGTGACTTTCTGAGAATTAGTTATTTTATCTCAATTTCAGCTTTTCTTTCTGTAAGATGAAGATAATATTTCTTGCCTTCCCTATCTTCTAGGATTTTTGTGCACACCAATTGATTTGATACATGCGAGAAACTGCACTATGAATGTTGGTTATTAGAACTCAAGAGATCTTTTTAAATTGTTTTTAATTCTCTCTAGAGGTGCAGGACCTGGATTTACAAGCAGTGTTTAGGTGTGGATGGGTCCCAGAGTGTAATAAGTAAAATACAGTTGTGATATTTCAAGCCTTGGGGAAGTTTTGACATACGGTCTAGCATTAGGGGGAATAGTGTCAATTTTTGCTGGTGGCCCATTTCAGAAGACAGATGTTCATATTCAAGGATAGCATCTAGCAGAGGGGTTCACCTGGCCTTGATCTGTGTTTCAATTTTTCTCTCTCCTTAAAGGATATAGTTTCAAAAGAATTCTTTCCACTTGAGCTCTCTCACTCTCTGTCTCTCTGTCTTACTGTCTCTCCCCCCCACCCCCACACGTGCATGTTTACACAATAGAAAACTGGAGGCTACCTCAGAAGTGTCAATATGGATATCACAGAGGAAGTGGCTTCATAAAATAAACAAAATTAACAAGAACAACTCCCATCTCCAAACAATAAAACACTCTAGCAAAGTTTTTGTTACTCAAGCATGCCTTATATTCTTCTTGTCAATCCTTGGGTTTGCAAGAAGCAGCTGCATTTGGCTGCCACATTTAAACAAAAAAAGTGGTCACTGGTTAGGAACACTAAAAAAAAATGGAGTTAAAAGACTTTTCCAAAGAATTGATTACTAATTCTACTTGGAAAAAAAAAACCAACCTGTGAACATCAAATGAGTTTTGATAAGATCCTTGGGTCAGAGAAAACTGTGGTAAATCTATTCAGTATTTCCTTTCCTTCTTTTACAGTGCTTGAAGAGTTCTGTTTTTTTGTTTTGTTTTGTTTTGTTTTGTTTTTTACTTAACACAGGTAATGCTTCATTATCTGTACAAGGCATTCTTGGTATATTTACCTATTCTGTTAACAGAGCCAGGTCTGTATAAAAGCCTGTTTCAACATGACATATTAATTTGAATTGCAGGTTATAAGCAGCTTGTTACTAATGTTGAGAACTGAAGTATGTTAGGCAGGACAGGCTAGGTTATGCTTATCAAATCTCAGTGGCTTAGGACCTGGAAGGTTTACTTCTACTGTGTATTCATTGTGGGTCAACATTAGAGCTTTACTGATTGATTAGTCAGAGGCCGAGGGTGACAGATTGGTCAGATATCTGCCTGAACATGAGTGGTTCCCTTGCCAAAGGGAAGGACATCTGCAGGATCTCCCATTGACTTAGAAAAGACATGCATCTCTTTTGTTCACAAATCTTTTGGCCAGAATGTCTCATGCCCTCCCAACCAAAAGAGGACCGCAAAGTATAACTTATCAAATGCCTGGGATGGAGGTAGACCCAGAAATATGTGGTAAATAGTTCTAGTGACTACCACTACGAGTGAGGACAAGTTCTGAAGAAATTAAAAACCTGGCTAATCTTTTTTGAGACCTAACTATGCATTAACTTCTGTGCTAAATGATTTCCATACATTCTTTCTTGTAAATCATACAGTGAGCCTAAGAGGTACATTGTATTATTATATCTATTTTAAAACTGGGAAAAGAGATGAGAATGGTTTAAGTAAATTATTCAGTGGAACAGAGATTGTGAGTAGCCCAGTCAGGTTTTCCTGACCCCAGAGGTATCAATTGCTATACTTCACTTTTTAAAAATGTCCACAGTTGTTAGTGTTTAGATTTAAGGTGATGGACATCATGATGAAGATCTATATATTTCCTGTGCTATCCATGACAATTTCACTCTTTCTTTCTGAAAAGAGGAGCCTAGTGAAGAAGAGCCAACCTGTTGGCTGAAGATGTTTATCCTTGGAGAACTAGAAAGGCACTATCTATTCTAAGGGTTCTGGTTGTGACTAGTTGAGCTTAAGGAGCATTATTTTTTGTAACATGTAATTTTAGTACATTTTTCCAGATTAATGGTGTATATGGTTTAGATTCATGACTGACTTTGGATTCATACAATAGTTTTTGAAGTTGCTAGAATGCTTTTTAAGCCCAAATTTTTAGAAATAAGCTTTTAACTTTAGAATAATCCTATTTTATTTACAGAAAATTTGTAAAGATAATATGGAGAGCTTCCATATGCCCCATGCCTAATTTCCCATATTGTTGATATTTTACATTACTTTGGCACACTAGACACAGTTCATGAACCAGTATTGATAGCAATATTGATACATTATTATTAAGTAAATAATTTATTCATACTTTATTCATATTTCCTTAGTTTTTATTTAATATCTTTTTTTTCTGTTCCAGATCTTACTTAGGATAGCACATCACGTGTAGTCATCATGTTTCCTTAGGTTCCTCTTAGCTGTAACAGTGCCTCAGATTTTTATTATTTCTGATAATCTTTACAGTTTTGAGGAGTACTGGTCAGGAATTTGTAGAATCCTTCCATTGATATTTATATGTCTGTCTCATGATTAGTTTGAAGTTATGGGAGGAGGACCATGGGGATTAAGTCCAGGCCACATTTTGCTCTTTCAAAAACTTCATAGGCTAATGTTTTGCCTTTCATTGAATTTTCTCTTCTTTGCTTTACTTTCTCTTACCTTCCCCTTTCTTTTCTGGTTCCCTTTCTCTTTTCCTCTCTGCTTTCCCTATTTTTTCTCTCTCTCCTTTCCACCCTTCTGCTTCCTTCTTATCTTCTTTTCCTTCCTCTTCATTTCCAACTAAGTTTCATTTACTCATTTAAATATTAGTAGTATTTCCTTACACAAATGTTCCATAGCTATTTACTTCCTTGCATTAAACTAAAAATCCTCAGCTATTTTGATGACACAGGAGGCAAATATATACATTGATGAAGTTGAATAGGCAGCCCTTGAATATCACTTCTCAGATTTTATACTTTAAGATGTAGAAAACTGTATCTGCTTAATTTGTTCAATAACTATCATAGATTTTTGGTTGTTTCTCTTCAGATTGATTTTAACAGAAAATATGCATATCATTTATAGAATCTAATAACAGCTTTGTATTTACTCTAGGATTTAAATTTTTTAAAAGTATTCAAAGATCACCAAACACAAAAACTGTTCTGAATCAAGCCATTTACTTTGATCCTGCTCATGTGTACTAACCTCTTTTCCTCTCAGTATCCCGCTCAGATAGCAAAATCACTGATGTAGGAAAGACGAATCAAGTATCCACATAGTCGGATATATAATTCAAGAATGGAAGGCAACATGAGTACAAATAATCTGCTAGAAATAAAATCCATCTTATTTCTATATACCATAGATAAAAACAAACTCATTATTTTACATTCTGCTATATGAAATTTCTTAGAGTTAATATATACCTACTACTAGCTTCTCTGTCTAATTATTTTCTTTATTCCAGTCATATTTTTATTATTTTTATACTGTAAGTGCAATAGTTGGCAGTGACTACATCAGACAAGAAGCTAGAAGGACTAGGAGTGGAATTACCTATTCTTATTACCAACATTTATATTTATTTTATAATATCATGCATTTTTTTAAGTGTTTGGTATCATTTTATCTTTACACTAACATTCCGGAAAGAGAAACACATACATATTTTAAATACATTATCATATCTATATATTTCCAGAGCTGAATAAAGAGCTAGTATGGAGGTAGAGAATTATATGTCATCAAGTCTTATTTTATCTTTATTTATTTCATTTTCACCTTTTGATTATTAATAATGGTAATGTTAATATGTTACACAATGTGGGGTCCCACTTCCTGTGATATGCAAAGGATTCTTAGGTCAAAGAACACTTGATTTATCACTGGCCCTAGTGGGTCTACTTCCTGATTAACTAGAATGTGGATCTTTCATTAACTTGACTTCTGAAAGATGGCTGTTTGTATTATAACCTTTCAATGCTTCAGATCCCAACATTGTTGGAGGTAGCATTAGGTCTCTCCACAAAAACTCCCAGACTCCGTTGCAGCCAACATAGTTATGGCCACTTATTGGGAAATGAAAGTTTAATGGGTATTTTTGTAGAATTAACTGAGGATTTGTGGGGCATTTAGCCTCTTTGGGATGCGGGGGCTGGATGTGGAATAACCATCTCATAACTCTGAAGTAATGGAAGATACTGATAATGCCGTGTTGTTGATACACTGGCACAAGACTGCTAACCTCTAAATTTGAAAATGAGAGAGGCGAACTTTCTTTTTTAATAAGACACTACAGTTGGATTTCTGACATATATCTGAATGTTATTCTCAACATATATTACTTCCCCTTGATTATGGTAGTGGTGACAGGCGGCAATTCATTCTCTGGAAGTTCCTGAGGCCTAGCTGGTGGTGAGGGGATGAGATATACATGTTTAAAGGACCAAGACTAGAGTGAAAACTTCCCCTTGCCATTTTCAACATTTTGTACCTTGACTACATATGCCTAGAGACTTACTGCTCTCTGCTGTGATATTCTGTTTTAGAACTTGTTCCTTTTCAAAAAAAAATTTTTTAATGTTTTATTTATTTCTGAGAGAGAGACAGCATGAGCAGGGGAGGGTCAGAGAGGGAGACACAGAATCTGAAGCAGGCTCCAGGCTCTGAGCCAGCTGTCAGCACAGGGCCCAACGCTGGGCTCGAACCCACGAACCATGAGATCATGACCTGAGCCGAAGTCGGACGCTCAACTGACTTGTTCCTTTTTGATCCACTGGCAATTTATGAAATTTTAGTACACAGATTCCTTCCAGATGCTCTGGTCAGCGATCTCACACTTCTGTCCTCCACTTGCCAGCCTCTTCCCATTGCCTCACTTGGCCCGACGAAAGAAGGATTTCCATTTTTATATGCCAGGCACATTCAGAGCCTCTGCAGTTAGTTGCTGATACTTTGCTTAGGAAGCACTTTTTACGTATATATCCTCACACCTCATTCTCTCACTCCCTTCGAGTCTCTGCCCAAATCACCCTGATCACCCCTGCACCTTCTGTATTCTTTTTAATGACACTTATATACTTAGTAGTTTCTTTATTGTTTGATCTTTTCAGAGGAGTCTAAGTTCCCAAAATCAGAGGCTTTGTTTTGTACATTGCTATATCACCATAGATATAGTACACACTCAGTAAATATTTGTTGAATGAGTGATTTTTTTGCAGACAGTTGAACTTAATTGTTCTTAGAGATGATATTACTGGCAGCCTTTCTGATCATACAGTTTAGTTGTTAATCAAAAGCTTAATATGGAACTGAGATTCTTTGCCTCATTAAGCAAACATAAAAATAAGTTGGTGGAAACCACATTTTTATTCTTTAGTCACTACTTGAGAGAGTCTGAATTTTTGAGACACTGTCTGCTAAATATCCAGTAAACTCAGAGTCTTTACTCATGTAAACCATGCCATTCATTGCAATTTTACACGAGGTAGACTGCTCAGCTGTAGTTCTTTCCTAGTTATTCATAACCATATGGCATTTTAGGTCAGTGGTATGATGCATAAAGTTCCAAAGCTCCTTTTACTGTTACTGCATATGATGAATTAGTTTGGCTTTCAATTCAATTTCTGTTTAGATAACCGTTACACTTTATATCAGTTATATGACAGTGAGCATGTCTGCTGATTTAGTTGAATTCATTAGTTCTTATTTATAAAATAAAAAAAATAATAAAAATATCCATCCTGGCTATCTTACAAGGGTTTTGTAAGGTTAAATGATATAATAAATATTCAAAGCTAACTTATTATAAAATTTACATATACATTGTTTTAAATTCACTTTTATACATTCCAATAAGAAAAATCATATACTTATTAAATAGTGTTAGAATTATTGGTTAATAAATTGTAATCCTGTGCTTTCTTAAGCGGGAAGCTGCAGATCAATTCACAGTCAATTATTTGCTTCTTTTTGACTGAAAATTGACTTATTGCTGGGTAATTGCTTGTATTTTATCCCTACAGATACATAGAAATCCCTAAGACTATGAGCCTTAATTTATCTGTTTGACTTGTTCAATGTAAGAAATATTTCACAGTATTTGCCCAAATGTAAAATGTATATACTCTATCTTGACAATACAGAAATAACTGAAACAATGTTGTCAAATTCATTTTGGGGCTAGAATGGATTAGAAAAATTCTCTGAAACAAACCGTATTCCAGGTTTCTTACTTTTTTCTTTTATAGTTTATTGCTGAATTTCTGTATAATATGAATTCTTATTGTATACTATCCGATATTAAGCAAAAAGTGTAAGAGATTGTTAAAATTGACTTGAAATAGAGACCAGACTTGCAAATCCCCTGATTAGACATATTAAAGGTATGTAAGCAAAACCAAATCTAACTTATTTAATGAACATAAGAGAAATTTAACTTAATTTATTTCTTATAAATGCCCTGATAAACATAAAAGGAACTTTAGTTATCTCCCTAAACATGGTATAATATGATCATGGTTAGCCAGTCCCTAGCTACCTGAAAACTCCGTTGACCAAACCACTGTAATGGTTCAACAACTTCCTGATTTTCGCTTTGTATGTCATCCTGTGACACCATGCCCGAGTTTCATATCACTTTTAAATTTGAGAGCTCTCAGTTTAGGAACTTTTCTTATATGCCAAATAAATTATTACTCACTACTATTGATTGCTTTGGTGGTTTTAATTTTGCTATTTCTGAATTTTTCACAAATAAAACCCAAAATTGATTTTAAAATAATTCCGTGAAGAATAGAGCTTGTACAGAAATTTCAAGCATAGTAGGAAGCAGCAGCACCTAGACCTACAAGAATGATCCCAACAGGCTAATTATATTATCAAGAATAAATGCTGCAAAAATGTTGAAACAAAATTCTTTAAATTACTGTAGGGAAGAATACATGGATAGTGAAATCCCAGGGAAAAAAGAAATCTGTGTTGAGATGATAAGTTTAAATTAAAAAGAACTAATTTTAACTTTCCATTTGAATAAACCCTTTTGTATTACATAAATTTGAAACTTGAAAACTTGAAAGTTTTCTCTTTCCCAGTGGTATCTTGCCAACTTCTTATTCTGCTTGTGAAATATTTTAGACATATTGTACCTGATACTTATGTTTGTAATGGATAAAAATTCAATTCAGCAATTTTTGTAAACTCTTTTTATTTTTTATTATTATTATTTTTAATGTTTTATTTATTTCTAGGAGAGAGAGAGAGAGACAGCGTGAGCAGGGGAGGGTCAGAGAGAGAGGGACTCACAGACTCTGAAACAGGCTCCAGGCTCTGAGCTGGTAGTCAGCACAGAGCCCGACGCGGGGCTCGAACCCACGAACCGCGAGATCATGACCTAAGAGAAAGTCGGACGCTTAACCGACTAAGCCACCCAGGAGCCCCTGTAAACTCTTTTTAGTAAACAATCTTACAAAACACTAGCTACACAAATAATAAATCCTTATCTTTTAAATTTTGTTTTTATTAGCCTTTTAAAAATTTGGTTTTGATATCTGGTCTAAAAGTGTTTGTGGCTTTCTGACTTCCTTACACAAGTGCTATATTCATTATACTTTAACTACACATATTAAAGATCTGACCGTAGCCAAATTTTATATATATCTACCAATTCAAAATGATTCTACCTTCCCATCCATTATTATATGTTTGTTTTTTAAAGAATCTGTCACTTAAGTCTTTAGACATTTCTCTCTACTGCCATCTAGGAATCTGTGTTTTCTACTTTTATCTTATTTGCTTGTTTTTCCTTTTATTTTAAAGCTTACCCTCTTCTCTCCAATCTATGTCATCTTTCCTTTATATAGTAGGGTATGTCTGGTTTTTTCCTTTCTTTTTGTCTTCCTACCATTGTTTTCTTTCTTCATTTTGGATTAGGATTTTTAATATAAAATTAAAATAAAGTTTGAAAACAGAGATGATGCATTGAACATAAATTTCCTACCATCTCCTTAATGTTGTAAGTGTATGGAATAACACATTCCAGAGGAAGAACAAATTAAACAAAAGAATTTAAAATAAGCATAATAAATATTTTCAGAGCGCTAAGGGAGTATAATAAAACATGAGGCATAAACAAAACTCTTATGGAGAGGAACCAGTTGGAGTTGATGTCTCTGAACAGATGGTTATTAAGATAATGCATTAAATTTAACTAAAAAGAAAAGATATAGCTCAAAAGCTCATTAATGATTTTAAGTTTCAGGTCAGTGCACTGTCCTAGAAGGCATTGCAATGGGATAATGTAATAGAAAGATTGAGAAAATAGTTAAGAGATATGGAGAACCAAAGAATTATCAGTATCTAATAGTAATTCCAGAAAAAAAGAAAATTTTTAAAAAGAAATGAAAGTATTTCAAGAAATAGTAACATAGGATTTTTAAGGACTGAAGAAAAATGGAAGACTTCAGACTTAAAGAGCTCAGAATATGCCAAATGATATATAAGAAAAACCCAGCAAGATATCCTTTATAATGCATTCTAAGAGTAAAGGCAAAGAATAATTTCTAAAAGCTATTTGAAATCAGGGCTCATGAACTCTAATGTTTTATTTTCTATTTCTCCCCAGAAATTTGCTTTGCAGATTGTTGTTATACAAAAAATTTTCGACAGACTGTATGTTCTCCTTAATTATTAACTAAACAAAACAAGGTAATGCCATCTGCTATCCTCCAGGAAAATTTCCTGAATAAAATCCAAGAAGGTGGAAAACTCTACTGTCCCTGAGAAATGACTTGGTCAATTAATTTTCCAGAAATTAAAAAGCATTTGATTCTTCATGGGAAGTTAAATGTTTATTTTTCTAAATTTAGCCATTCTTGCCGTTGTATTTGGCCAGGAGGAGAATATCTAGTTCAGTTTACAAATGGGAAGAGTACAATAAAGACAATCAAATGGTGATTTGAAAATGTGGCAGGAAATATTTTCTAAGATACTTTCCTATTTATTTATCAGAACTTCAACTGAAATACAAATATTTGTGCACACACATATATGTAAGCTTTATAGTATCTAGTCACCCAAAGTGTTTGTTTGGGTCACATTTCTGGAACTAACATTTCTCTAATTAACCCTTAAAGATGTCATTTGCACAGCAATTCCTGGTTATGCTTGTAACAACTTTCAGATTATCAGGTTACAATATCTGAGAGATAACTTGAAATCAAATCAAAGGATTGTTTGAGGAAACACCTAAGGTAAATTCTATCCAACAACTAACTGGTGCATAAATATAATTCTTTATATCTAGCTTAAAGTGAGTTTCTCTTCTAAGAATTTACATCTATGTAGACATGGTTGTCTAGAGTCAAGGTCCTAATTCACCTTTGAGTCATCCCTTACTCCTCTGTGTTATTTGGTTCAGATAAAAAATTTGAAACCAAGACTTTCCAGTTGGTGGCAGGGTTTCTCAGATCCTTCTTCCACTTAGCTGCAAGTAAGTCATCTACCTTGTTTCAAGGATAATTTTAGACCCAGGGTTTGTTTGTTGCATGCTCTACATTGTTGAGGGTGATACACTGGGCCCTGTAGTGCTTAATTTCCCTTGTGTGCTGATAGCTCATTCTCAGTATTATTTCTTTGTTTGAACTGCTAGGCTTGGAAATCACATCTCTTTTACCAGGGGATCCTGTTTTCGCCTCATGACTACAGACTCAATTATGTAATTTTTGACATAGATTATTTTTCATATTGAACACTCTGGA
This sequence comes from Crocuta crocuta, assembly GCF_008692635.1. Classification (NCBI taxonomy): domain Eukaryota; kingdom Metazoa; phylum Chordata; class Mammalia; order Carnivora; family Hyaenidae; genus Crocuta; species Crocuta crocuta. The sequence continues at coordinate 4,606,998 of NW_027532605.1, forward strand.
TACACTGATTAGTTTGGCTTCATCTTCTGCACAGACCATACCCTGTCTATTCTGGCTTTATGGCTAGTATTGACTGCACCACAGTGCATATCTACAGATTCTATGATTTCTTGCTCTCATTTGAACATCTCTCAGGTGTCTGCTGCTAGCTTTCTGGGAGTGGGTGTGATTCCTGGAGGAAACTCCCTATTTTTAGCAGTAAAAGAAGTGTTTCCAGGGAACCCTACTTGACCCCCTAGGACCCATCCACTTTGGAAACCTAAAAAGATTCTGATTTTCGCTATAGGGGAAAGAAATTCCCTAACCCGTACTCAAATACTGCCAGTGGGGACTGGAAAATCACGATTGTTTTCTCCACTGTATTTGGTCAAGTAATGAATAGACGCTGACAACTGGCCAATTTTTTAGAATATTTTAAATAAGCTTGTGATGAAGAAGATGCTGGTTCTGTGATTAACTATATGTAATTACAATACAGGGTGATCTACTTTGGTTTTATTTTAACATATTGTTTCCATAGAATTTGTGTATACCTTGTGGCTAGCAAGGCTTTTCTTGTTTCTGAAAACTAGTGTCTTCCCAAACTATAGCCTGTGAAGGACTCTGCCCTGTGATTCTTCAGTCTAGCAAAAATGGCTAGGTAGGCCTTTGTAATGTCTGTAATGTTTTGCTTTTATGGGACATAGAGAGGAGCAAGGATTTATGATGATTGATTTAAATTCACAGGTAATAATTAACCCACCCCCTGTGTTTTCAACCTCTTATTTAACCAAATAAGCCATACTTGTTCTTGCTTATCTGATTTACCTTAATTCTGTGATGTGCTTCAGCGAATTTTAGGGTTATGCCAAGAACATTTTGACTAACTTATTCATATATGTAGATAACCCTTAGATAATTAAAAGATCTATGGTTAGAGAACTTCTTGTTTGGGTTTATTGGGTAAATAATAACACTACTTTTTTTTAAATTTTTTTTTTCTAGGAAAGAGAGAGAGAGACAGCGTGAGCAGGGGAGGGTCAGAGAGAGAGGGAGTCACAGACTGAAACAGGCTCCAGGCTCTGAGCTGGCAGTCAGCACAGAGCCCGAAGCGGGGCTCGAATCCACGAACCGCGAGATCATGACCTAAGTGAAAGTCGGACGCTCAACCGACTAAGCCACCCAGGTGCCCCTAAATAATAACACTATTAATAAATTGTGCTTTTATTCACCACTTAATATAGGTCAATAATAAAATTGCGTATCTTATAGTTATTTAAATTAACTTCTACATATTTTTTTTATTATCATCTTACAAATGAAAAAACAGAGTTTCATAGCTGATACATAGCAGAGCTGAGATTCAAATGCAGACCTGTTTTATTCCAAAAAGTCAACTTAATCTATAATGATCAGCATTCATGAAATACACATTTTCTACACGAGAAAAATAGGAAAGTTAAAATGCAACCAAGTTAAGAATTGAATTTTTAGACATGATTTGTGGCAATTGAATGGGAAGTTCAAAATAAGAGAAGTAATGGAAATAACTAAAAAATATTGGAAAACTACCAAAAAGTATGAAATAAGTCAATATATTATTGCATAGGAGAAAATAAATCTTGTATTTTTAAATTACATTAAATCTAAATTATGCTGCTGTTTTCCAGAAATAATATAAAAACACGCCAACTTCTGTTTAATATATTTTTGAAGTACTTCTATAAAATTCTAGAGCCTTCAGTGAGTCAAACTTGTGTAATGTGACTTATAGGGAGCAATTCCTAAGGAGAGTTTAAATGTGTCAATAAGACAATGATTGTATGCAATATGGTGAGCATTTACTTATAAAATCTAGTACATATTTAGCGGTACCTTGGAAGTCTGATGTCATTGGTGAAATCAGAAAAAAATTTCCCACGTTTTTCTATGTCCTTAACTTCAGAGGAAACAGTTTACCATAAGTAAGCCTGTGGGTAAGACATCTTAGCAGACATAATTCAGGAAATATATGGCATTAAATAGCGTGTGGTGATCATTACCTAAAATGAATGGAAGTCCCCAAACTCAACCAACTTCAATTCTGCCTTCAACGTATGGACTGCCTAATTGGGAAAAAGGAATATAAAATTTTGTTTGGTTGAGATAAAAATTTGAAATCCTAACAGTCTGTGTAGCGCATATGACAGAGAACCACAATTTCCTAGAGTCTTAATGTGTAACCAATAAGAAGGAATATGTGTCAATATTTTTCTTCTGGGCCAGAAAGATAATTATTAGCTTGAACTATAGGAAATTGGTGATATGTGGCCATTTTTGACCAAAAAAATGGTAATTTTATAAGGTTCAACCTAATACAAATACTAAATCAATTGGTCTATCATGTTGGCTTATTATAGGTAATATAAAAGAATATTGTTTTCTAGAAATGAAAAAGCTTTCTGTTTTCTCACGTATGTGCAGTTAATAGATTAGTTGGTGATATTTAGAAGGAAAGGCTTTAAATATAATTTGCAAAGCAAATTAATGGTAATCTGTAAGATTTGCCTCTAAATTATAAGCAGTAGCATTAAATCCAAGAGGTTGGAATTGTTAAAGAAAGAACTCTCTTTTATTTAAAAAAGTATACACAAAATTAGAGGAATATTCAATGTTTCAACTATTATATATTAATTAATTTACTGTATAAATAATATTTTGAAAAAAGATGTTAAATGGTGAATTATAAAAGTATGCTGCAGATATTTAGGAGGCAATATTATTTCTTTAATGAGAATATAATACGAGTAAAAATACTTTGCTAACATAATTTAAAATTATGAAGTTTAGAACACAAATGTCACATGACTGAATAAATTCTATGCAAAAGTAGGAAAGATTTATAATAGAAAAGTAAGTAATCTTAAAGATTATTTTCCTGTTAGTCAGCTCAGAGCCTCAGTAAAATCCACTGTTGTGTGGTTGAAGTTTGATTAACTATAGTCACAAAAAATGAAATCCTAGAAGAGCTTCCCCAGCCTAGGGCTATTCTTCTAGAAATAACTCATTTAGCTGAGCAAAATTGGAATACCGTAAATAGAGATAAGACATGGGTTAAGTAAGATAAAAATAATTATACACAGGCTTAAAAAATAATAGTGCCTATTCAATCACTACCTCCATTTTTGCTTAGAAGAATATCAGTGCATTTGGTTTCGATTTTTTAACTACAGTGGTTGACCATGGACACTAGAAATATTTGAAACTATAAATTGTAAAACAGGAAACAGCATTATTTTTAAGATTAAAATACTTGTCATGATTCAGTATTTATTATTTTTAGTTTATGGCATGATGTAATAACTCCCTTTACTCCAGTTTTGTTTTTTAAATTTTTAATGTTTTTTTAAATTTATTTTTGAGAGTCAGAGAGAGACAGCACGAGCAGGGGAGGGTCAGAGAGAGAGATACAGAATCTGAAGCAGTCTGCAGGCTCTGAGCTAGCTGTCAACACAGAGCCTGATGCAGGGCTTGAACCCACGAACTGTGAGATCTTGACCTGAGCCAAAGTCAGACACTAAACCGACTGAGCCACCCAGGCGCCCCCATTTACTACAGTTTCCCACAAGGATGAATGAAGGAAGGTCATGGTCTTCAAGAACCTTTTCAAGAAAGGCCTTTGCTTTTGTAGTAGGGAAAACAGGTACCTATAATTCTCTAGTGCCTTCTGTTATTTGTTGAGCACTTTCTAGGTGAAGGTCTATGTTTTTATGCAGAACCTTGGGCTGTGCTGAATTGTTCCCATAACAAAGAGCAAGACAGTCAAAGTGGTGAGGATGATACAAGAGAAAAGAGATGAGCACTTGCAAGACTGGATTTTAGGTTAGGAAAAGACAGACCTTGTGGCCAAAATCTGGGGAACATTAAAGAGAACTATGAGTGAATGAAATGTATGTGCACCCCTGAGACCATGTAAATCTTCAACAAAAATACTCAAATTATAATATGCTTGCTGTAAATGGATTTCCTGTTGATGCTTGTCAAGAATTGGAATTTTGTACTGATGTTGTGTCAGAGTTAGCCTGAGTGGACAGGAGGGTAATATACCTCAGGATTATACCTTAATTATCTTATTAAAATCTCACAACTCTAGGAGGTACATACTGGTATTTTCAATTGTGTTTGAGGAAACTAAGGTCCAGAGAAATTAAATGATAACCTATGGAAGGACATAGGCTGTCAAGTGGTAGTAAGTGATACAGTTACGAATCAGAGCTCACATTTTTATACTTCCTTGTCATCATATTGCCTTTCATCATGTCAAGTTAATTTTATCTGAGGCTTCATGTACAAAAGCACAACACATGTCCACATTGCTTTTGTATGAGATCAGAAAATAGCCAGTGTTTTGATCCACCTAATTTGAAATCTATCTTTTCATAGAATACTATAGAGTAAAGCTATTTGTACCTTCTTCTGGTTTGTGGATGGTAGAGGAGAACCACCCAGTCATTTACACTCGCATACTTGGCAAAAAGCAGGTTATCATCATTTCACAAAATTGGTGGTCCTAATATACAAGGAGTGAAGGTTTTCTTAGTTCCTGAAATATCTGTGTTATTTGTTACCACAACTGGTAGAGAATTACACTCAGCTCTTTTCAGACCCTCTATGGATTTTGTTGTCTGGGTTTGAGATCCATTGCTAAAATCTAGAAAACTGGAGTAGAATCACAGGAAAGCCACTGCCATGATTAAATAGTTGGAAATTGAAATTTTAAGGAAAGTTAGGGACTATTCAGCCTGGAAAAGAAAATGTGAGGTGTGATTTATTGGCTCTATTCTAGTATGGAATTAAATTTTTTCCATACAAGGGAAAGTAATCATCTATTTTCTAGCCACATTATAGAAAGGATTATTGGAAAGGCTTAAGATTTAGGTTATCCAAGAAGAATTTCCTGATCACGAAAATGGTTAAGTATTGCACTTGGTAACTGACCAAATGTTTGGAATCTCTCATTTCATTCCATTAAGACGAAGCTAGACTTTTTGTTTCAGAGAATTACAGAATTTTAGGGACATGAATGATCATCTTATTTAATATCCTTCCTTTACTAAGCCTCTAAGGGGTTAAGCAACTGCTCAGAAGTTACTAACACTCAAATCTGATGTATAGAAAATTGTCTTAACCAGAATCTACACATTTTTTTTGGTCTTTCCTAATGTATAGCTCTGTGCAAAAAGGGTATTGTTTTAATGGTGAATTAAATTTATACAAAGTAGCCACTAGTAGTTGGGTCAGTGTTCTCAAAGTTTTGTTTGTTAAAAAGAGATGATTCACCTTTTGGCTAACTGGTAAAGTGCCCTTTGTGTATTCTTTGAAGTGTATTCCCAGGGGGAAAAAAGCCTATTGTTTTCTATAGGCTCACTCAAAGTTGAGAAATTTCTTTTATTTTAAACGATTAAGTAATTGGTAAATCTATACCTGTCAGACATGAATTTTCTCTGAACCTCAGATACAGTAATGCTCATTGCTTCTTACTACTTGTAGGTAGGGTATTTGTCTTATAAGTTGTTTCTAAGTGAAAAGTATGCTGAATAGAATTTGCTCAGATGACATAAAAATAGCGTGAGGTCTGGAAATAATTTAAACTTCTGCCACATATTCAGTAAGCCAGAGAAATGGTGCTGAAACTGACAATTTTAGACAACAAAATGAAGTTTATTCAAAGAGAAGAGAATGTTATATCTTAGAAATGAAATGATAACTTTTATTCTGGTGGAAATAATGACAATATTCTTAGAATTTTTAGTTTAGTGCTTATAAGACTGAGTAAATGAAAAGATTGCAGTAATGAAGAACTTCCGTTTTAAATGATAAACACACACACACACACACACACACACACACACTCTGTGACCCAAAGGGTGTGGGGAAAAAATAAACCGGAACTCTATCTGAATCTTTACTGAATGTAAAAATATAGTGGAATATTATTTTTTAGTGCCAATTTGGGGGTAAGGAGACAAATGAAGCCTAAATATATGGAGATATATTTTTGTAGTAGTAAAAAACAATAGAAGGAATTGTAATATATAAAAATATTTAAAAAACAACAGATGGATTGATTAAAAGCACTGAGCTGTGAAACCAACTAAAATATGTATGGTGAGACTCAGGATGTTTGGTTGGCTTACTTGTTTTGCTAGAGTCATTTTCATAGTCAGCCAAATGACTTTTAGTAAATTACTTATTCTTGACCCTAAGCATTTCTGTAAATATAAATATAATGTAAGATACATTATCTATATTTAATTCATGCTGGTCCATTAAGTGGAGTCAGCTTGCCCATGTGAATCATGTCTCTAGGAGCTTCTAAAAGCCCACTCTCACCACTGTTGTTTAACATAGTGCTGGAAGTCCTAGCATCAGCCATCAGACAACAAAAGGAAATCAAAGGCATCAGAATTGGCAAAGAAGAAGTCAAACTTTCACTCTTTGCAGACAACATGATACTCTACCTAGAAAACCCGACAGACTCCACCAGAAGCCTACCAGTACCCTTCAGCAAAGTTGCAGGGTACAAAATCAACATGCAGAAATCTGTTGCATTTTTATACACCAGCAATGAAGCAACAGAAAGAGAAATCAAGAAAATGATGCCATTCACAATTGCACAAAAAACATAAAATACCTAGGAATAAACCTAACCAAGGATATAAGAGATCTGTATGCTGAAAACTATAGAAAACTTATGAAGAAAATTGAAGAAGACACAAAGAAATGGAAAAACATTGCATGCTCATGGATTGGAAGAATATATACAGTTAAAATGTCATTACTACTCAAAGCAAGCTACACATTCAATGCAATCCCAATCAAAATTGCACCAGCATACTTCTCAAAACTAGAACAAACTATCCTAAAATTTGTATGGAACCACAAAAGACCCTGAATAGCCAAAGTAATACTGAAAAATAAAACCAAAACGNGGGGAGAAGAAGGGGGGAAATAGGGAGGCAGAGGGAGGGAGGCAAACCATGAGAGACTCTTGAATGTTGAGAACAAAATGAGGACTGATGGGTATGAGGGGAAGGGGGGTGACAGGCATGGAGGAGGGCACTTGTGGGGATGAGCACTGGGTGTTATATGGAAACCAGCTTGACAATAAACTATTAAAAAAAAAAAAAAATAGCCCAGACTTGGGCAACAATCTCCATTCTATTCTGCATTTGCTATCATGGCTCCTCAGTTCCCTGGCGTTCTTATTTTATTGCTATTTTAAAATGATAGGCACATAACATAGGAATTAGTTCCCTTTTATTTATGTATACATTACTCCTATTTTATTCCTTAGCCCTTAGACAGACATTTAAATAATGTATATCTTTCATTTGTATATATTTCTGCAAAATGAATATTTTTGTGCATGAATTTTAAATAATGAATATATACCCTTTTTTTGAGCCAAGCATCATATTTTTGAGATTCACTCACATGGAAACATTGAAAGTTGTGTATCTAATTAGACAATATGTATCTATCGTATTTTACCTATACTTTTCTACTGATGGACATGCAGTTTGCCTCCAACTTTCCAGGGCTACATATTGCACTTAATAAACATTTTTCTGAAATGTTCTTATTTAACTGTCCAAGAATTTTTGAATAAACACTACACATACATCCCTAAGAGTAAAATGGCTGGGTAATATGTTATCTGTATATTTCATTTGCCTAGTGACAGAAAACTCTTTTGAAACAATATTTTAGTTTCTTTTTTTTATAACAGTTTTACTGTGGTGTAGTTCATATACTATAAATTCAACCTTTTAAAGCGTACAGTTCATGGTTTTATAGTATTTTCACAGAGTGCAAACAGTAATAGTATTTAATTTTAGAATATGTCTTTTTGTGTTTGGTTTCTTTCACTCAGCATAAAGTTTTCAGGGTTCATCCATGTGCTAGCATATATCAGTATTTCATTTCTCTTTATGACTGAATAGTATTCTATTGTATGGACTTACCATATAAATGTTTATCGGTTTATCAGTTGATGGACATTTGGATTGTTTTCATCTTTCGGCTATTATTAACAATGGAGGTATAAATAGCGGTGTACAAATTTTTTTACGTGGGCATATGTTTTCAGTTCTCCTATTTACATACCTAGAAGTGGAATTGCTGGGTCATATGGTAACTCTTTGTTTAACTTTTTGAAGAGCCGTCAGAGTGTTTTTCAAAGTGGCAGCATCATTTCACATTCCTACTGGTAGTATATGAAGATTTCAGTTTTTCAACTTCTTTGCCAGCACTCGTTATTATCTTTTATGCTGCAGGATTTCTTCATTTTAACGAGTGTTACTATCTTTTAATTCTAGGCATGTTAGTGGGTGTGAAGTGGTATTTCATTGTGGTTTTGATTTTCATTTCCCTGATGGCTAATGATGTTGAAAATTTTTTCATATGCTTAGCAGCCTTTTGTATATCTTCTTTTAAGAAATGTCCATTCACATCTGCTGTGGATTGAATTGTGTCCTAAAAAGATTTGTTGAAGTCCTAATTCCCTGATACTTTGAATGTGACCTCATTTGGAAATGGGGTCTATTATTTTCTTTTGTTGATTTTTTTTTGGTGTCATACAAGAAACCATTACCTATACAAAGTCACCAAGATTTACTCCTCTGCTTTCTTCTAAGAATTTTATTGTTTTGTTCTTACATTTAGATCTATGATTTATTTTGAATTAGTTTTTATTCATGGTCTTAGTCTACCAGGGATTTTTAAAATAACATTGGGCCCTTTATAACTGTCCAGAAGAATCTTTCTGTCTGCCCCTCAAAAATGGTCAAACAATTGGTACCAATTCAGTATGTTCCTCTGTACAACAGTGATTACTTAAAAGGAAGATCACTTTTCTACTAGGTCTACTTCTGCAATCTTTCTCTCCCTCTTCAACTTGTACAATATTTAATTAAGTAGGGGATTCTTTTTAGACAGTACTTTTTCTCAGAAATTTGAAGATGTTACCGTGTGAGAAATGTTCTTTTTTTAGGTCATCTGTCGGGATTTTTTTTCAGTTGCTTTTAGGATCTTCTTTCAGCTTTACTAGGAGGTATATAATCAGAATTTCAATTTTATTGTTTCATTTTGAGTCTGTGGATTATTTTTTATCTGGTTGTATATATACGTATCATATTGAAACCCTTAGCATGGCCATTCCTGCCTATAACCTACTCCCCTCTAGATTTAACCACTATTCTGATATATACTGTATATACTCCTTGCTTTTCTTATAGATATACCACTCACTTATGGATCTCTAAACAATATAGTTTAGTTTTTTTCCATTTTTGAACTTGTTATAAATATAATCATATAGTAAATATACTTTTTAGTCTACTTTCCTTTTATTAAAGTTATGTTTTTAAGATTTACCCATGCTAATGAAAATAGTTGTAGTTTGTTCATTTTCATCACTGCATAGTATTACTTTGTATAGATATGCCGCTAGTTGCTCATCCATTTTACTATTAATGGGCATTTGACTTATTTCTGAATTTGGGCTATTAAATTGTTGCTGGTTTGGAACATTCTTGTACATGTATCCTGGTATACACTTTATAGTACACAAATCCTTTGTCAGTTACATACTTTTCAAATACATCCTCTGAGGGACACCTGGGTGGCTTAGTCAGTCAAGTGTTGGACTGTTGATTTTGGCTCAGATCATAATCTCAGGGTCATGAAATCAAGTCCCATATCAGGCTCTGTGCTAGGTGTGGAACTTGCATAATACTCTCTCTCTCTCTCTCTTGCCCCCACTCATACTCTCATAATTAATTTTATGATATATATGTATTTAATTTATTTACTTTGAGAGGTAGAGAAAGAGAGAGAAAGAGCCTGCGTGTGCATGTGAGCAGAGGAGGGTCAGAGAGAGAGGGAGAATCCAAGCAGGCTCTGTGCTGTCAGCGCAGAGCCTGACACAGAGCTCAATGTCAGGAACCATGAGATCATGACCTGAGCTGAAATCAAGATTTGGAAGCTTAACCCACTGAGCCACTGAGGCATCCCTTATGATTTATATTTTTGTGTTTGATTTTTAAAAAGTGAGATCAGAAATATGTTCTGTATTTTTTCTATAATTAAAAAAATGCTTTTCTTGTTTAAATTCTCTATACATATGAAATAGTTAATCTTTTCCTCACTGCTTTGCAATGCTCCATATTTTGTATGCAAAGTTATTTTTATTTTTTATATTTTTAATGTTTATTCATTTTTGAGAGAGAGGGGAGGGAGGGAGGGGCAGAGGGAGAGAGGGAGACACAGAATCCAAAGTAGGCTCCAGGTTCTGAGCTGTCAGCACAGACCTGATTCAGGGCTTGAATCAAGAACCCTGAGATCATGACCTGAGCTGAAGTCAGAAGCCTAATCAACTGAGCAACTTGGGTTCCCTGCAAGGTTTTTTTTTTTTTAAGTTTATTTATTTATTTTGAAAGTGGTGGGGGGCAGAGAGAGAGAAAAAGAGAGAGAGGGAGAAAGAAAAAGAGAGAGAGAGAGTGACAGCGCAGAGCCTGACTCAGGGCTTGATCTCAGGAATCGTGAGATCATGACTTGAGCAGAAATCACGAGTCAGATGCTTAACCTACTGAGCCACCCAGGTGCCCCTATAAACTGTTTGTACATGCATGAATTTACCTTTGGGTTCTTAATTTCGTTCCATTACAGCATTTGTCTTTTGCTGAACCAATACCACATGTCTTATTTATTATTTTGTATGGATTTTAGAATTAACTTGTTAATTTAATAGAGAAAATAGTCCCATGAGATTTTTTGTATGGATTTTATATAATAGATTTGAAGAGGTGTGTAATGGTATTTTATTTATCAGATATGTTTTTTGCACGGCTTTCTCTTTTTGTGGGTTGTCCTTTCATTCTCTAAACAGTATATTTCACAAAATGGAAATCTTTAATGAAGTTCAGCTTGTCAGTTTTTTCTTTCATGCATCACATGTTTGGTGCTATATCTAAAAAGCCATCACCAAGCCCAAGATCATCTAGATTTTCTGCTATGTTATCTTCTAGAAGTTTTATAATTTTGAATTTTGCATTTAGGTCTATGATCATACTGCATTAATTTTTGTAAAGGATGTGAGTCTGTGTTTAGATTAATTTTTTTGCATATGGATGTCTAGTTGTTCTAGTGGCATTTATTGGAAAGTCTGTCTTTTCTCTATTGCATTGTCTTTGCTCCTTTGTCAAAGATCAGTTGGCCATGTGTGTGTGTATATATATATATAGGTGTGTGTGTATATATATATATATATGTCTATTTATGGACTCTATTATGCTCCATTGATCTGTCTATTTTTTCACCAATATTACATTGTTTTCATTACTATAGCCTTATAGTAAATCTTGAAGTCAGTAGTAGCAATACCCCAAATTTGTTCTTCTCTTTCAATATTGTGTTGGCTATCGTGAATCTTTTGCTCTTCCATATAAACCTTAGAAGCAATTCCTCAATATCCACAAAATAACTTGCTGGGATTTTGATGGGGACTTTATTGTATTTATAGATGAAGTTGAGAGAATTGATATTTTGATAATATTGAGTTTTTCTATTTTTTTTAATTTTTTTTTTAATTTTTATTTATTTCTAGGAGAGAGAGACAGCGTGAGCAGGNATTTATGATCATGCAATATATCTCTATTTAGTTTAGCTTTTTTTTTAAAATTCATCAGTTTTCAGTTTTCCTCATACAGATCTTATACAAGTTTTGTTACGTTTCTACCTAAGTATTTTGGGAAGATGCTAATGTACATGGTATTGTGGTTTTAAAAATGTTTTTTATAATTTATTATTATTATATTTTATATGTTTATTTTTGAAAGAGACAGAGCACGAGAGGGGGAGGGGCAGAGAGAGAGGGAGACACAGAATCCAAAGCAGGCCCCAGGCTCTGAGCTGTCAGCACAGAGCCTGACACAGGGCTTGAACTCACAAGCTGAGATCATGACCTGAGCCACAGTCAGACACTCAGCTGCCTGAGCCACCCATTAATTTCATCCATTGATCATTGCTGGTACATGGGAAAACAATTGAGTTTTGTATATCGACTTTGTATCTTTCAACTTTGCTATCATCAGTTATCAATTCCAGGAGTTTTTTGTTGTGTGTGTGAGTGTATAATGGAAGGACTGAGGATACTAAAAACTTTCAGAGAAAAAAACTGAAGGAGGTAGAGTTTGCACTGGTGGTGTCTTTTTTTTCCTTTGTGGCTTACATTTGGTGCTGCTAATATTTTCCTTTTCAACTGGAAAGCTAGCTGGAAGCAACTCTAAAGGAATGGGATAATTTCAAATTATTTGTATATAATCTTATTTAAAAAGTCAGAATTTGGAAGCTTTGGATTAGAATTCTTATTTTGAAACTGTTCTTTTAATTTATAATTGCTTCAATATTGAGGTTAAAGCATTTAATAAATTCTTAGGTGGTAATATTGATAAAACAATATCAATTTCTATAAAAAATGATAGAAAGTAGTTATATTTTTATGAAGAATACTATTAGTTGTGATGTGGATTCTCTTACTTGTTATGCCTTGAGCTTGTGTTTGAAAATTCTTTAACTACTTTCATACCTCTCTGTGTTTGGAATTGCTTACCTTTTCCTCTAACCCTGCCTTTTAGGTTGTCTGTTTAGTCTGTTGCTATAGCAGTCACTACTAGGCTTCCTAATGTTTGGCTAGAAAGTCAAACTTCAGCTGGAGGTGATAGACATGGCAATTTTGCTTCAGCAATTGGCCAAAATAAAGGATGATGCCAATGGATGGGAGGATTGTGACACTGTACCCCAAATTCTGTGTGAGTTTGAGCTATGTATATTACAGGTTGAAAGAATAGGAAACCTAAGCTTGGTCACAATGCCAAATATATAAAGTAGTTACTGTCCCTCACAATTGAGAACAAAAACTAGCTAGCAAGACGTCTGCCTCCTATGCATTGTATGATGAAGGAGATAGACTTTTATGATTCACATTTTCTCCTGACCAGCTGCCAATTCTCTTTTCTGACTGACTGACCAAATGTCAACTATCCTTTGGAGGTTTTCGTGGTTTTTTGGTCAATCTGTAAATCTCATTACTTTTCTAACAGTCTTTCCAGAATTTCTTTGTATTTACTTTTCCATTATTTTTTGCATAGTTTTCCGGAGAGTACTTTACTTAAGATACTATTTTCCACATGTATGCATGTGTAGATGTGAATGTTATTTTGCTTAAAAATCAGAATTTCAAAAGTTATAATTGCACTGCTTTATTCTGATGTTTACACTATTAAATTTTATTAATATGTACTAATTTGAAATAATGGGAATACTGAAGATGATGAATGGATTATGTGTGACTATGTGGACTGAGTTATATTAAGCATAATTTTATCATCAAAATGTTGGATAGAAAATTTTGGGTGAAGTGTCAGATTAGAGGAATTCAATGGATTTCAAAAGTAATTATAAAAATTTTAAATAAATGTCAAATATAGATGTGCCAGTCTTTCAGAGAGTTTGAGTATGTTCATATATGTCTGATCTGATCACTTATTTCTGACCACCTTGTTTTCAAATCACTGAACACACACAAACATCTGTTCTATTTTTAAACATTTCATGGAAGGAGAATAACAATGTTCATCAGTTATTAGGTCTCATGCTTTACAAAGTTCATTGGATGGAAGATTTTCCTTTTATATAACCTGAATTCCTACTACTGTAGTGTAATTTCCCTTTTATGGATTCTAAATGGAGAACATCTGGTCACCATGTTTCTTTCTTTCTTTCTTTCTTTCTTTCTTTCTTTCTTTCTTTCTTTCTTTCTTTCTTTCTTTCTTTCTTTCTTTCTTTCTTTCTCTCTCTCTCTCTTTCTCTCTCTCTTTCTCTCTCTCTTTCTCTCTCTCTCTCTTTCTCTCTTTCTCTCCTTCTTTCTCTCCTTTCTCTCCTTCTTTCTCTCTTTCCTTCTTTCTCTCTCTCTCTTTCTCTCCTCCCTCCCTTCCTCCCTTCCTCCTTTCCTCCCTCCCTCCCTTCCTCCCTTCCTCCCTTCCTCCCTTCCCCTTTTGCCAAAGCCATTAGTAGAACCCTGTCCTCTGACCTTTACTATTCAAGTCTTACTCTAAAATCCCACTATTTTTCTCTGTGGTGTTTGGGCCTGGTGCACAGACAGCAGATTTGTTAATTGCCTCAACCTCATTGGATACCTTATTTTTCAACCTTTATTAGGCTCAGCTGGGCCCACTGATTTTTCACACCATAAGTCAGCTTAGTTCCACGTTCTAAGCCAAATAGGACACTCAGATGGTGGTAATAAATAGCCTTGATTTCTCATGGAGGCTGATTCTATTATTCTCCCAATTCTAGAAACGGGGACATCCTCACTGGTCAGTAGGCTATCTAAGTAATCTTTAGCTATCAATTAGACTTGGTATTTGCTGGTCACTGCACTCCTAGATCACCTCACAAAGTCACAACTGTCTTTGCTAAAGGTTTAAAATTGAAATCTGTGGGTAGCTTTCTAAGAAACGTGAATCCCCTGAATTTACCATAAGACATCATATGTATATGCATTTTTTTTTGTTACATTGTACCTTTCAACAGTTTCTCAAAGAGGCATGTAATGCAACAAAATTTATAAATAACTTATATTTTAAAGGTATATGCTGGATTTAAGGATGCAATATCATATCTATAGCCAAATAAAATAAAATTAAAGAAATAAACACTTTACTTACTTCCATATGTCCTTGTGCCTAATATTGGGTGTTTCCTTTAGGACTTGATAACCTACTTTGCCCTTATCTATCTACTCTTTGTGTGGATTTTTAGTAGTAACTGGGATCTCAGCCCAGTAGCCAAGGTTCTTTGGGCCTTGTATATTCTGCCTAGAAGACAACTGCCAGTGTGTTTAGCTTCCTAAACGTGGCTTTTTTTTTCTCCTGTTAAGGACCCTGATATCCCCATTTATAAATGTCATTAACAATTGAGCAGTCCTGACTTTGCCTTCCTTTCCAGGCTTCTTAACTCTATGTGGTCAGTTACTATAGCCAAATGTCTTCCAATATCTGTGTCTACCTAAAGGGTAAATCTTATGTCAGGGTCCAACATCTTTAATCACCACATCAGTTTGTGAAGCCATCAGCCAAGTGTAAACATGTGAAATATGAAAATCTGGATCTCTCCTTAGTCTATTCTTCTCTTGTCAAATTTTTTTATTATAATCAGGGAACAAAGACATAAAAAGGGAATAATTAAATATATGGGTAATCATATACACCTAAAAAAGAGATAAAGTCTAAAACTTTGGTCTAAATTTGTAACAAAATTATTGGAATTGAGACTGCCTTGGAAAATTAGTGACATATGGTTACCATAGTGAAGTCGAACAATCACATTTTTACAGTGTGAAGTTAAAAATAACCTTGGAAAATTAGACTTGAATGAATATTACTTTAGGACTTTATAAATGGAAAATCTTAGAATGGCTTACAACTTTCAGCTATATTTTTTCACATTTTGAGAAGGAAATTAATACACATTTCTTGTATCTCCTACTGCATATTTTTCTTTGAATAGCAACTGTTCTGCTACCAAAGGCATTTCTCAGCTAAAATGAACCAAGGGTTCATTACAGATTATTTGACTGATGTGTGTAAAAGGAATCACAATTCATTTCTTTCATATGCAGATAAGCTTTACTTCTCTAATCTGTTATGTTTTGATGGTGAGACTCACAGTTGGATAAGGTTGGAATTATCAGAACGTCACTAGAATATTGGACCAGGAAGGGATCTCTGAGACCATGTGGTCAAACTTTTTAGTTGAGAAAACAGATCGCAGTTTGGCAGGTAATTTGTCTTGACCCATTAGGCTGTCAGGGCTGAGGTTGACATCCATTCTCCTGTATGTTCTTTTCGTAAAGTCACCATTCTTGCCTCCTAACCACCAGGGGGTTTTCTGGGCTGCTACAGTTCCCTGTCCTTATTCTTTCAGGTGGGAGAAATAAAATCCCAATATTACATGTCTCCCATTTTGCACACAAGCTCAAACACATATCACCTTCCTTTACAGTCTCCCATTTTGAAAGTAGGATTTAATTTAAAAACTCCATATTGCTCTTTCAGCAGTACTGAGCCCAGAATTATTATGTGAAACAAAAATTGGACACTTTCACTTTTTACTGATTAGTTATTATCTCCTATTCCCAATAAGATGATAGGGTGTTATTAGCCAAGATATCTGTTCAGAATATTATGATAATTTAAAATTGTAGAGAGAAAGCAACAATGCAATTAATTATTTTGGGTACAAAATTAGACATCATTAGGGTAATTATTGGCCCAAATATTTAAGTTTTTGTGGGACAGTGGAAGAAAATATGAGGCAGATGGTCACTTGTCAAAGTTTGTGGTATTATCTCTTTAATCATCTGGAACTATACTCTTACATTGACAGAAATTAAGTTCACAATAGAAATGACAGGAATTAACCAAACAGAACTTATTTCTACAGTAAACTTAATTGTATTGAGTTTATATTAATAAGAGATAGTTTACCAGTTCATCATCCAACTCTTGGTTTCGGCTCAGGTCATGACCTCATGGTTCATGAGTTTGAACCCCACGTTGGGCTCCACCTGTTTGGCATCCTCTCTTTCTCCCTCTTTCTCTGCCCCTCCTCTGCTCACTGTGTGTGTCTCTCTCAATTTAAATAAACTAAAAAAAAGTGATATAGTATGATTATAGTTAAAAAGACTTATAAACAGTTAAGATAAAATATACACATCTTCATTTCAAGTTATATTATATTTGGAAGAATTGTTTTAAATATGTATTTTATGATAATTGTTAAGTGACAGGGTAGCCATTATCTTATTTTTCTTTTTAGTCCTAAGATCTGGTCCATTTTGTTACATATGCTTATTTAAAGTGTTTAATTGACAATGATTACATTAATTTCTGTACCTGTGGTAATAAACACTAAATCTAACTAGGATACAGATATTTTTATATTTCAAATTCCAATTCAAAAGGCAAAATCTGTTTTATGATCATATGCCAGAATTAAATTTGATTACATTGAGGCTTAGATCATGTTTTCTGTATATTATAAGATAAATGACATAATAAAACATTAAAATCAAATGATCAAGGGAACTCACAAACCTTGATGTTTGCAGTTTTTATATATTAGAATCTCATGGATTATTTAAATTTACAAACATCGTATAATAACACAAATGAAAAATTTTAGTGTGCCACAATTAGAAAATGGTCTATAAAAGACATCTTCTAAAAATTGAAACAATATTTTGGTAAACATGGTGGGGGAAGGCATTTTGTTGTCTTCAAAAACGAAATAAAAAATTTTAAATATGTCTTCCAGATTTTCTAGACAGGAAGGGGTGGACTGAGTTTGAATGCCCACTGAACAAATCCTCAGTACCAAGTACCCAAGTGCTCTGCTTTGGATATAGGAGACATGCACTAGGTACATCCGAGTGTATAGTAAACAAGCAAATAAATTCTGAAGGTCAAAACCATTCTCTAATCGCCTGTAAAACCCCACTTCCTTATTCTAATTCTCCATATACTCTGCCCACTCCACATTATTTGTCAGTCCCTTCATCGTCTTTGTACTTTTAAGACATGATGTTCCAGAGAGTAAAATATTCTGCCAGTTCTTTTCTATCACAGTCTCATGTTTCAGGGTGCTTGAGTGACACTTCCTTTATGAAAGGTTATCTAATTTCCCTCAATAAGATGAATAGTTTCTCCTACTTTGCTTTTGTAACATGTTTGCAATTTACTTTAGTTCTTACATCATTTCTCTGTATGCTCTAGGTAAATATTTTTATAGCTATTTTACCAGTTAGATTATAAGGTCTTGGAGGGAGCTTATTTTATTGTATAAAGTGCCTAGCATTGGAACCAGACTATAATAAGAATTAATAACTGTTTATCAAATTGAATCATGTCAAAATTTAAAAAAACAAAATAGTTATGTATTTGGCAATGACCCTTTTGATGCTTTTGATGCACAAAGAATTATTGTATCATGGACAGTATAAATTTAGTTTGTTTTATGAAAATATTGTCATTTTTCAAACATTTGTCCAAATAATAGTGGGTTTCAGAACAGAAATTTTGGGAGTTGGGGTTGGGAAAAAGAAGGTGGAGAAAAAGTAAGTGTACAGATGGCATTAAAATTACCCTATAAATTTTGTTGCACACTGGAAAGAATGTCAAATGACTACACAAATTTGACTGTTTTAATAATTAATTGGGGAGTGCAAATTTTTGACTCACATGGAATTTATATTTGAACTAGACTTTAAATATTTTGGATTTTAACTATTTTTAAATTAGTCACATATTCACCTAATTGACGTTTGAAATTTATATTTGGATTCTTAGAGTCATATCAACCAAAGTCTTTGGATCAGAGGCACATAGTTCTGATATGGGAAAGAACCTGGCTAGCCTATTTTCTATTGGTGGAAGGGGAATGACACATGACTTTTACCTTCTATGACTTTAAGTTTACTCTTTGGGAAGGTATGTAAAATGCAGTGTGCAAATACTTTCTTTGTGTACTTTATTAATAAGCATAACAACTATTTTCAGGTAGTACGATGAAGTTTATAAGGTACGGAATGATCATGGTGTCTTCACGATGAAAGAAGTGTGTGCTGATGCTTTCAAATGATAAGAGTTTTGTTGCTAGGTTAAGCAAGAATATGTGACTTGGTTTACTTCCCAAACTGGCCTGGAGTTCACATTTTTCCTGGCATCCCTCAGCAGCTTTTGCTTTTAATGCAGTGAAGTACTGTCTTTTGGCTTCTGGTGACAAGCAGAGGCAGCCCGATTCTGTAATGTCAGTGTAATGTCAGGGGAAATGTGTGTCACACAGGGCCTCGAGTGGCAGTGGTTAGTGTAGGAGTGTTGTCAAGGGCCCAGGCAGAAACATAACACTAGAGGCCAGGAGAAGTGGCCACGAGGATGCGGTCTGCCTTGAGCATGCTCAGGCAGGTTTTTTTCCTTTTCAGTCTCAGACTTGGAAATCTGGAGGACACATGTGTTTGGGTGGCTGCCCTCCTGAGACATTTTAAAGCCCTGCCCAAGATCTTTTAGTGGAACAGTGATATTGGTTTAAATCATTGGCTATAGAAGCCTTGAGTTTCTAAACTAAGTATAAGCCAACCAATATTTACACCCCTCATAACTGCTATTTGCGAAACATTTAGATGCCTGCCCACACGATGAAATGTAATGTGACCCAACCAGGATAAACAACTATCATCTCTGTTAAATTATAGCACAGCATATGCTTAAAACTTAAAATTATCTTAATTGAGAAGATTTAAGTTTCACTTTTTGGAAAGACCTTGTTGGAATAATAAAATATTCAAGAGCAATCAACAGAAGACCAAATTGTATGAACTCAGGATTACTTAATGAGCACCTTTCAGATTACTTCCCAGCAACAGGTTCCACAATGATGACACATGAAGGGTTGTTATTGACTATAAGGACAGTCAGTTTATGGAAATAAGGAGCTTATAATCTATTTGGTGGGTTTCCTTTGAATAATTTGTCATTACATGAGTGAGTGGTTCAAAAAATAGTTATGCCTTGGATTTATTGTTCTAAGAATTCTGATCAGGTATAAATTCTGATCAGGGGTAAAGGACTGGAAGAGTTGCAGTGGGAAAGTGATTCATGGGGCAATGAGGGGAGATGAGTTATGTACAGCAAGCCCTCAAATGCAAGACTGTATGTGGTAAGGTTCAAAATGACTCAAAGTCCTAAGAAAGTTCAGGGGCTTCTTTGGTGACAGTTTTAGGGAACTTTGATCAAATTTAATTCAAACCTTATTAACTTAAGTCCTGGGAATTTTAAAGGTGACTAAACCATGGACTGAGGTATTAATTTTGATTTTGGCAGATGGAAATAAAAGTGAGAGATGGCTTGAGGAATGATTCACCAGAGGTAAAAATGCAATATGTGTGGAACACAAGGAACATTTAACACATTTAAGGACACACAAAACTGGGCAGGAGACTTAAAGTCTGAAAAATATAATTGATTCTCCACATTCTAGGGATACAATTTTATGGCTAACATCTATAGAACACTTAATTATCCAGTTACAATGCCAAAAACTTGGCATAGACAATTGAGTTTAATTCTCACAGCATCTCTAGAGGTAGATATTGTGATTATTTCTACTTTACAGATGAGAAAAATAGACCTAAGGAAATGACCTAAATCAGACAGTACGTGGGAAAGACAAGGCTGGGACAAGGGGAAGTCTGACTCCAGAGCCACATAACCATTAAACCACTTTACAAACCTCATTGATACTAACAGAAAGGTTTCTTAGGAATGAGATCCTTCACTCCACTTCAGCTCCACTGCGTTACTTAGCTCATGCCACCTCTCGTCATTACTATAATAGTGTCAGCTTTCTTCCATGCCACTACACCTCTCCTCTTCAAATTTACTCTAACATTGCCTAAAGAATTACCTTTGAAAAATACAGATTTGATCATATCACTCCTTTGTTAAACAGATAATGTCTGGTTGCCTTTAAGAATAAATTCACACTTCTTAGTGTGGCATTATAATTTCCTTTGTAATCTAGTTCTAGTCCAGTTTTTCTTCACAGTCCCATCATCCGCAGCTCCATCTTCTCCTCAAGCTTCTCAAATATCCCAGTCTTACTTAAATATGCTTCAACTTGAAACTCTAAAGGAGCTCTGGAGTCCCTTCAAAATACTGTTTCTTAAGTCTCCTGAGAGTTCACATATGGGAAAAGTTAAAATAGTAAGAAATAGACTGAAAAAATAGATCGAAGTTAAAAAATAAAAATAAAAAAGACACTGAGTGACAGACTAAGGGGTCATAGTTATTAAATACATAATGAAGAACTGCTGAAGACTTAATAACATAGTTATTAAATACATAATGAAGAACTGCTGAAGACTTTCAAACAAAGAAAAGAACCCATCATGGTGGTTCTTTAGAGAGATTAATTTGTTGGAGTAGGCAAAATAGACGGTAGAAAGATTTTTTTCTGCTTAGTTCACTGACGAATCCCAGGTGCCAAGAACACTGCCAGGAACATAGTAGGTGCTCTATAAAATGAATTCCAGAGCATCTCCTGGGAATTAGTGCTTATACAACCTTGTTCTCTCTTTCTCCATTTTGAGTTCTGTCTCTCTCCTTTACTCAAATGTGCTCTCTCTCTTTTCATCCATTCTGATCTCTTTCCTCATTTATTAATAAAGGATAGTTTTTAACTTTATTACTATAACCATCATAATTAGTATTCATCAAATATTTCATGATTATCTGTTGTGTTCCAAGATGAGTGTGAGGGTATTCTCACACTTGATCAAATGTAGTTCTCACAGGAACCTGATGAGATAGGTGTTATTGCTCACATTTTGAAACTGATTGATGCCAAAAATCCACATCATTAACCAGGATAGATTTCTGGCTCCAAGTCTTGATCTCTTTACATCAAAGCAATTGAACAATACATATTGTGATTTTTTTGGTCTCTGACTAAATTGTGGTGACTAATTTAGCCATACTTTTTAAGTTAAAATAAAAATTGCAAGAGGTAAAACAGTGAAGATGGGATGATGGCTCTAGAGTGGAGTAGGGTTGAGGCAAGTAGAGATGTGAATATGTTAGTCTTGGGTGAAGGAGGAAATATTGTGCAGTAAGTAGTATGGGGACACTTCTGCATCAAGATAATTTATAGGGTATGGTAGGAGATGGAATTTAAGCACTAAAGTGGAACCCTTAATTAGTTTTAGAAAGGAATAAGGATATTTATTCTTTAGATGAAGGAAGAAAATAGAGAAAATAGTAGTGCGCTAAGATGAATTTTCAAGCAGAAGAAGGAGGGGATTCCAGGAAATCACATCAGTAAGTTGAGACACTCTATTGAAGATTTTAGCTAAAGTGACCCCAAATTGTTTGAACATAGAACATTTGGAGCAACTGGCTAAAATATTTGTCTCTAGAAATGCAATGAGCCTTATTAAACTTCATTACTTGGTTAAGAGCATGGATTATGAAGTCAAATTGTCTGGGTTTTAACCATGACTCCTCTATTTACCAACTGCATGATCTTACCAGTTATTTAACCACTTTATGCTTTAGTCATCATCTGTAAAATTGGATAATATAGTACTAACGTCGTAGGTTTGGTGTATGAATTAAATGAACTAATATATCTAAAGCTGTAGGAACAGTACTTATAAGCCTTAAAATAAGTGGCAGTTGCTGTTCTAGTCCTCTACCACCTTAAGGATTTTGAATATTGTTTATCCTTTTCACATAGTATGTATTTTATTTGGAACGTGTAGCTTAGCTATAGACCAGAAGTGAAATGTGCTGTTCTTGCCTCTACTTTTACAACCATTCCCATGTACGTGGAATGATATACAGATAACAGCACTTAATCCAGCTGAGATCTGTGATTGAATGGTGTCTTTGTTATTTGAATATTTTATTTTTAATTAAATAATTGAGCAGGAGTCTCCAGTCAAAAGTGACCATAGATAATAGGACTTGTTTTAAAACCTTTATTTGGAATTCTGTAATAAAATGACAAAGATAATTATGGTACTTCAAGTATGCTAAAACACCTAATAAATTTGAGGTTATTTTTAAATACAGAAATTTTGGATCCTGAATTACCACAGGAAACTAGAAGCAATCTACTTTCTAGTTATAAATTAGAAAGTTGCTGGAATTTGGCCATAGCATACATAGGAAAGCTTAAAGTTCAAAGCCAGCTGGAAAAGAATATAAGCTTTGCATTAATGACAGACTCATTGCTTTAAAACTGCTACCTTCTTTTGATGTGGCATGTAGACAGTATCTGAATTTTGACTGTTTTGGTATATGATTGCAACTAGTGTTAACAATGGTATTACATTTCAGCAGCCCTCATAAGAATTTCAGGAAAGAAAATATAATCCAATATAATACATGTCTATCCTATATATTGCTAATTTCATCTTGTAAAACTGTTTTCTAATAAAATCTTTCTTGGTATGCCAAAGAAAACTACAGAATTGACTATCCCTGTGACAAACGGTTAAGAAATTCACTGTGAATTTTGAATTAAGCCAACTAATGCAGCCCCTCCTCCCCACATCCTTTGAAATATTATAATAACCGTCTTTTTAGTGGAATCATCTTTTAACCTATCTACCAAAAAAGTCTTAACACTAGTTTAAAGGTACTTTAATGCTGTGGAAACATAGCTGGACCAAGAATAAAATGAATATATTATGCAAAATGACCAGTTATGTGCAGAAACTTGAATTATTACTCAACCACAAGAATCTCTCAGAAATTATTGTAGAACAGTAGTAGATGATGAATTAGTATATTTTCTCAAGCAAATGTTAGTCTAAAACTATAGTAGAAATTAAAAGGTAGAAAGGATGGGTAAAATCATCAGGATTAATTTTTAAAATCACAGATTATAGTAAGAGGAAGGTACTAGAAATATTTTCAACATATTACATATATGAGTAGATCTGTAGGGTTTTATAGACTGGAAATACAATATTCTCTAAAAGTTTTTTGCCATATTAATAAATGTTTACATAATACACATTAATATTTCTCCTTTGTCTCATTTCAAATCAGTTTTTTCTTTTAGGAAAAGTACATGCAAAATAAACAGAGCCGTTCTTGCCACTTATACAGAGCCGTTCTTCCACTAATGCTCCAGCACTTGCTGCCAAGTATTTTTGAAATAGTTTGAAATATGTATCAGCGTTCAACATCTGTTTCTTCTCCAATTTTTTAAAACATGGAAATAGCTCTAGATAAAGGAAACTTCTCTGAAATATCAGACTTTATTGTATAAACTTAAATTATGACATACACAGCTGTATCCTGAGGATGAAAACTACTAATTTGGACATTGATAAAAGCACATGCTATTAGGATAAAAGCTGTGACATTTTGTAGATTAAATATATACATTCCCTTTTTATAATATTAGGGAACTAATATTAAGAACTAGCTAAAACTAATGTTTTTTTTTAAGTGCAGCTAAATAATTTGGGGAATAAGGTATTTCCAAGTGAATTGTGACAGTTAATTTTATTCCTAAAAATGAGAATATGTATTGATTTTAAGATTTTGAACATACATCAAATAAATATATCTTCAGAATTTATCATTGTTCAGTGTATTGGGTTATATGCTATGTTGTGTTAGTTTAAAAACTAAAAAAATTTGAACTAGACTTTCTAAACTAATGTGCCATGTAAACCTTGGTGTGACAATAGAGATGTTGCAAAAAAGAAAAAAAAGAGGCCCCATGAGCATATACATTGATCATTAATAATTTTGGATGTCTCTACAGCAGAGCTTTTGAGACTCTAATATGTGTTGTGAACCTGAAAGGGGGCTATGGAAGTGTATTTCATAATCCTATTTAACCACAGAACTTCTTTAGGGAGAGAGGATGGAGTATATAGCCCCTATTAGATCATTACCTGCTGATTTGTGGACACTAAATAAGACTGTTGGGTAAACAGTCCCCAGCTGTGAAATGGTTCTGTCTTTTATTTGGCTCTCTGGGATTTCCCAAAGGGAGGTTCGTTTCTTATCTCCTCTTAATTCACTCCCTAGTCCTGCACTACTTTTGTATATGCCAACTCTCTGGGCTGTTGTCCAATACTCTGCTCCTCACTTTGATGCTTCTTGTCCCATCTGTGATGTTGTCAGCATCATCTTGACCTATCTGCACTGGTGCCATGACCTGCCCAAATCCCTTGTTAAGGTTCAAAGACAATCAGCTTCTCTGCTTACCTGTGTTTGACCTGTATTAGATCAAGAGTGACCTCTTTTATCTGACCAGTAGAGAAACATTTCCTTCATCTCAGTCTTGCTTCTTGTTTTGTTCACAAGTGGAAGGATGGAAGGACAATTATTCCTCAGAAGAACTGGCTTGAAATTCTTTGGGTAGGAAATAATAGAATTGTTTCATGTTTACCGCATAGTCTTCTCTTTCTCAAGGACCACAGGTAGCCCTCTCCAGTCCCGAAGGGTGGATCTGATGTCTTCAAATATTTCTTTAGGCTCTATCTTCAACCACAAGTCTCTCTGACTAAGAAATGTTTTGTTAAATCTGGTCCACTGGGCCGAAATTGTTCTCCATTTATGCTTTTTGCCGTTATTCTATATTGTCTATTCCATATTCCATATATTCCATATTCTACACTTAATGATTTTTCTTTAGGAGAGCCTCACTATCAGCCTGTTATTTGGCTTTAGTTACATTTTACCCATCCCCACACTGCAGTATCACAAATCTACATATAACTAAAGCCCAAATGAGGACTGATTCAGTTTCTTTCTATGTGGTTCCCTAGTCACAGATAGTCAAGATAGATACCTAAGTGCTATTGAGGATGTCACCTATTTTATTTGCTACAATTCCCAGCCTCAGCTCTGACATAGCTGAGACAACTCTTTTGATAAATTTTTCTATGAAATAAAGATATAAAATTAGAACTAATGAGAGATTAACTAATGTGTGACCTGACATAATTTGAATTATATTCTGGATTAGAACTAGATTTTTCCAGTATTTGTGAATCGTTGGACAATTTCATGTAATATACTTTATTTTCCTAGGAAGATTGATTTTTTCAAAGACAAAATGTCAAATATCTATTTAAAATAACCAAATATATTATCATAAGCATTTACAATGGTCCATAAATAAAATAGACAATATCAACAAATCTATTTTTGTTAAAATATAATTTATTTTCATCATAGACTAAATGCTTTTGTGATTTCCATAATACTAGCCTTGAAATGGTTCAATAGCACACACCACGAGCTTCTCTAATTAGAGGAATCATACTAAACATAAGTTGTAATGGTAATGATGTGGAAAACATGTTTCAACTCTAACTCTACCCAAATGGTAAACTGCTCTTCCAAGAAAGATTAGTTCTAAAAGTGTCTCATTACCATATTGCAATTAAGAATATTAAAGATCAAAACATAGCCAGTGGAAGGGAGGAAAAAATAATCAGAGAAAGAATTCACCTGTAGAGAAATTAGGGAAAACACACAAGTCTTTTGGACACTATATTTTTGGACAAAGCCAATGTAAGAGATCAATTGATAAAGATTGAAGTTTGAAAAATGTCTTAAAGAATATCTGAGACTAAAAAATCCAGTTTAGTGGCATCTACGGGATCTGTATTGCATTGGACAGAGTTGTGCACATAGAGGAGGTGCTTGGGAAACCCAGGAAGAGGCATTCTCTTTAGACCTCCTAGAGAAAATTCTATCTTGGCTAAAAGTTGAAACTGTTTTGATTGGTGAGGAGGAAGATGGAAGTTCATATTGGATCCCACCAGTATATTATTTAGTTTAAAAAAATTTAAGTATGTTTAAATTAACTTTAGAGTAAAACACATATAGTATGCATACCACAGTTTGAGTTTTATCATCTCAAATAAGCTATTTAGTTTTATGAAAGCATCTCTTCCATGTATTAAATTTATCTAGTTATTGCAATTAAGTTTGTGTGTCTGGAGTGGGTGATAGCAAGGAAGTAGTATCTTTTACAAAATACTGTTCTGTTGTGTTTCTGTTGTGTTTTGTTGAATTATTTGAAGAGAAAAAAAAAGGGGACATGAATGCTACTCTCAAGAAACCTGGAGTTTTTATAAATTGTAAGAAACCATAGTCAGAAATCCCACAGTTTGATGCTAGGTTTTTGCTAGATTGAACATAATTGCAAAAGACAAATACCTTCTCCTTCTTTCTTCCATTCTTTATTTCTTCCTTGCTTCCTTCCTTCTGCCTTTACCTTGCTTTTTGGATTTTTCATTTCTTCTCCTTTCTTTCCTTTTCTTCCTACCTTTCTGTTTCCCCCTTGCAATCTAATGAAGGTAAATCTGGCCTATCAGATACCGCTATGTTTGTTCTCTGACATATCTACCTCACTTTCCTCTTCTTCCTGTAAACTTCTGGTATTCTTCTGTCCTCCATTCCTTTTACCAAATGCAAAAGGATTGATTACCACCCACCTGGCTTTAGTATTTCTAGGTTGCTTTTTTCTTTGCCTTTTCTTCCTGAGTGATTCTATCTTCCTGGTCCATTCAGGGCCTCACTACATTACTATTATTTGTTCCGGTATCCACCATCAAAACAGGGCAGGGTCTCATACTGGTGACTTTTCTTTTTCTTGGCTGATCTATTTTGGTGTCTCTATTTAGTCTTGGACACCATGAGTATAAGGTTGGAAGGATTTGGATTGGCCAGGGTGCTCCATCCTACATCTGGAAGCTGCTGGGAACTGAGAGGTATGTGTCCTACTTTTCCAGCTTCTCAAGCATCATCTGACAGGTTCCTCTCTGCAACCCCTTCTCTTATCCATTGTTTATTCTTTCCACCATCAAGTTCAACCTGCTTCATATAGTTTTCAAATTTTCTACTTTATATTTTATGTTTGAAAGCATATTTTAGAGTTAACATATTTCAATTAGACATTTTCAGTATTATAGTAATGATGTTTTTCACACAAAAAAGTATATATTTGAATGGATGACAGCAAAATTTTAATTGGACATAAAGGATGGGTAAAATGTGAACAGATAGGGTTTCAGTTAGAAGTGACCACAAAAAAGTAAGATCCAATAGGGCGTATTTGTCTGTGAGAGATACAGTGAAAAGGAGGGTTTGGTGTTGGCTAGAGCTGTATTTGAACCCTAGATTTGCTGCTGCTGTGGCTGCTGATTATTATTATTAGTATATAGCCTTGTGCAAGACAATGCACCTCTTGAAGCTTCAGTTTCAAAAACTGTGTTGTGTGTCAGAAAGTAACGAGGATATATGGTGGGGTGAGGTGATGATTATATTTGATATAGAAGAAAATAAGGCACCAGTGAACATTATAGAAGGTTGAAGAAGGAAAATGAAAGTTATATAAAACAATATTACTATACAAAGAAGAATTAATGGATCTTTTTTTGTCTGAGTGTCAAGCTATAGTTGATCCTTGAACAATATGGGGTTTAGGGGCACTGTCTCTGCTCATTCCACCCCCATGTAGTTGAAAATCTACATATAACTTTTGGCTATCCAAAAACTTAACTACTGATAGCCTACTATTGACTGGAAGCCTTACTAATAACATAGTCAATTAATATATTTTATATGTTATATGTATTACATATTGTATTCTTATAATAAAGTAAGCTAAAGAAAAGAAAATGCTTTTAAGAAAATCATATAGATGAGAAAATACATTACAGTACTGTGCTGTGTTTGTGGGGAAATATCTATGTATAAGTGGACCTGCGCAGCTCAAACCTCTGTTATTCAAGGGTCAACTGTATTTTGGTTTTGATGATAAAACAATATGTGATTAGACTTAGAAGTTTGAAGTCCAATTTTAGGGAACACATACTAATGGATAGGAATAGCAAAATGTTATGGACACAGGTTTGTTCATGATGTGTATTTCTGAACATATTTTAATGTCTTAGATTTTTCCTCCACAGATTTATTGACTGATTCATTGATCCATTAATCCCCTATTGTATGCCACTGATGTTTATGTGTTATATCATGCACTGACTGCACTTGAAAGCTTCCATAAACCTTTCTCTGAGAACCTGGAAGTAAACTGAGATATCCTTTGGAAGCTACATGATGGAAGCCATACATAATGGCTCAAAGAAGAGATCTACAAAGCTGTCTTAAAGACATTGGTTGACAACTGAACCAACAAGACTGGAGTAAAACCTAGATAAGCCAATCACAAGAGGCACTAGTTGGGTAGAGAAACACAGAAAGAAGACAGGAAAGTCAAGCCATAAAATACTGACCGTATGCATCCCTGTACTCTCTAGGGAAGAGCTCATCTTAAGTTAGCTAACACTTTAAACATTACTATCCTCTTTGAAAGGCTGTCTTTAATACGTTCTCAAAGATGCTTATTTTTATAATCTCAAAGGCTAGGACTTGGCTCACAGATATGATTAACTTGGCTTGCTTAGAGGCTTTTTTAAAAAAATATTGCCTTAGTTTCTTAACATCGCCATAACAACATATCATATATATAATGGTTTAAAGCACCAAAACTGTATTGTCTTATATTTCAGGAGGCCAGAAGTCTGAAATGGGTCTTATTTGGTAGAAAAACAGGTGTGGGCAGGCTGCATTCTTTTTGGAGGCTCTAGGGGACAATTGGTTTCCTTGTCTTCTCTTGCTTATAGAAGTCACCTGAATTACTTGTCTCCTGCCTCCCTCTTCCATCTTTAAAACCAGAAATGTTTTACCTTCAAATATTTCTCTGACTCTGACCCTTGCTTCGATCATCACACCTCCTTTCCTGCTTCTTTCCTTCTCTTAGGGACCTTTATGATTAAATTGGGCCTGCTTGGATAATCTGGGATAGTCTTTCCATCTCAATATCTTAACTGAATCACATCTGCAAAGTCCTTTTTGCCAGGTAAGATTATATATTTAAATCTTCTGAGGATTCATGGTATAGTTGGGAAGCCATTATTCAATTTCAAACATTTATAAATATGAGGATAATCATTAAAATTTGAAATTCCAGAATATCTTGAAAGATTGGAAGATCAGAGTAATATCACAAAGATGGCAACATGGGTCATTTCTGACTTTACTCTCTGTCCTAAGAAGAACAACTAACATCTGTTCAAGAATAAGACACCACTGAGAAGAATCGTAGAACATAGAGATGAAGCTGAAACTGCACCTCAGAGACAAAGACAGACTACATCAGAAGGGTAAGAGAAAGAGCTACATGTTGACTGCGTTTCCCCTCCCCCATGACAGTGCAGCACCATTTAGAGAAGTCTCCCCTGAGTCCTGGTTCTGCAGGTAAGAAAAGAGAACCCCGGTGGGACAACCAGTCTCCCCCAGCATTGTGAGTCACTTTCTGGGAGCCCCTTTTCTGATCTTATATCATGAAGATTTACAGGGGAAGATTCAGGGCACAGCTCCTGGGAATCTGTGGTGCAGAAGTGGGGTGTCTTGAAAACAGCACACAGATCTTGGCAGACTGAGTTCCTACTTGCACTGCACAAGTAGTAATCCCAACCAGTGTTGCTGCTCATCTGCAGGACTAAGTTGAGGGTGCACCTTGACCAGGGAACTTGGAAAGGTGCAGCTCTGCATGATTCAGATACTCAAATGAGGACTTCTGCACACCCTAGAGCTCTCTTTGTCTGTGGACAAGGTGCTGAATCACAGCCCCACCTACTGCAGAGGGTGCCTTCCAGTACCATCTAACCAGGACAGATAAAAACACCTGAAAGCTGTGCACCCCAGTGGTGCTTGACCAAGAAAATCTCAGGTGGAGCAAAGCCAGTGTCCCTGTTCAGCCAGGGAAACTGGGATGCCAATTGCCTTGAGCTAAGACACCCACTGCACCCAGACAGGGAATCTAATTTGTAACGCTGCTCATTGTTGAATATAACCTTCATCCTATCTGACTAGGAAGCTTAACCAGAGCACATGGTAAGCTCTATAGCCCACTCAGCTGCCAAGTGCTTACAGTGGCACTTGAACAGAGAGCACATTCTGTGGCTCCTCCTGTCTGTAGAACAAAATGAATGGCCTGACCAGGGAATTCAGTGTACACTCAGCCCCGATTCAGGTCCCCGATGAGCTGAACAGACCCTAGGCCCTAGCCTCTTGCCCTGCTAGGCAAGGAAGCCAATTCATAATGCCATCTACCACTGAATATAGTACCCAGTCCCAACTATATGTAAGCCTGACCAGAGAATTCAGGCAACTGCAGAGTCCATCCCTCAGCCTCCCTTGGGTAAGGGGTTAAGTCAGTATCCTATCCAACTGTTTTCAGCCAGTGGCACACCTTTTCACCTTCATTCTTAGAACTCAAACAGTTGCCTTGCCCAAAATTGGACCGTAATAGTAGGTTCATGCTGCCCAAAGACATTATCAGGAAACACACCCAGAAAACCCAAACTGAGGTGACTGGTGAAGAACTGTCTTTGCCAAAGCAAACCACCATTAATCAGATGAACAGATACCAATGTAAGGAATCAAGGATCACAAAAAATATGTTTAATATGATATCACCAAAGGAAACTAATAAATCTCGAATAAGTGACCCTAAAGAAATGAATATCTATGAAATTTCAGAATTCTAAATAATCCTTTTAAGGAAATTTAGGGAACTGTAAGAAAACACAGAAAACTAAATGAAGTTAGAAAAACAATGCATTAACACAATGACAAGTTTGACAAGGAAATAGGAATCATAAAAAAAAAAATAAGTTCAAGGTTTGGGCAGTATAATAACTGAACTGAAGAATTCATTAGAGAGCTTCAAAAATAGAGTTGACCATGTGGAAGAGTCAATGACCCTGGAAATTGGAAATTGGAAACTACCCTATCAGAGGAGCAGGAAAAAAAGAGAGGGAATGAAAAAGAGCGAAGAAGGCCTATGGGAGTTCATTGCTACTAGATCTGCCTTACAAGAAATGGTAAAGTGGAGTTTTTGAATGGAAGTAAAAGAATGCCAATTAGCATCATAAAAACACAAAAAAGTAGCAAAAATCTCACTGATAATGGTAATATATAGTCATAATTAGACTGCAATATAATAATAGTGGTGCATAACTCACAACTTCAGTTTAAAAGTTAAGAAAAAGAATCTAACAAAAATAACCACAAATACACAATCTGTTATTAGTTACATAATATTAAAAAATGTGTTCATTGTAGCAGTAATAATGTAAAATATGAGAGGAAGTGAAAGTGTCAAGTATATAATTACGCTAAAGTTAAGTTGTTACCAGTTTAAAATAGGGCATTATAACTTCAGAATATTTTATGTAAGCTTCATGGAAACCACAAGGGAAAATCTTAATTACACAAAAGAACACAATAAAGTGAAAGCATACTGACTGATACCAAAAGACATCAAAACATAAAACAAGACAGTAGGATAGGAAACAAAGAACAGTGGGTCTACAAACAACTATAAAGCAATGAAAAATATAGCAATAGTAAGTCCTTACCTATCAAAAATTGCTTTATATGTAAATGGTTAAATTCTCTAATCAAAAGACATAGAATGGCTTAAGGGTAAAACAAACAACCAAACAAAAAACAACAACAACAAACAAGATCCAACAATATGCTGCCTGTAAGAGAACGAGTCACTCAGATGCCCCAAAGAAAAATTTTCTTGAATTGATGTAAACAGATCAAAAACATACAACTTATTACGAAATAATATAATAGTAATCAATTGTGAATCAATCCTGGTGAGGTTATTGGACTTTAAGAAAAAAATAAAGACCTCACCATTTACAAAGAATTCTTCCTAGTGAATTGTAGATCTAAATGTAAGAGGTAAAGGAGTAAATCATTTAGAAGAAGCACAGGAGGACATCTTTATGACTTTGGGAGTAATAAATATTTCTTAAATAAGACACACAAACTGCTATATATAAAGGGAAAATTGATAAATTAAACTAAAGTTAGGAACTTCTGCTTCTTACAATATAACATTAAGAGAGCAAATGGGAGAAGATTATTTGTCATATTATAAATATACACACATAGATATATAAATAATAAAGGTCTTATATATGGAATACATAAAGAATGCCTACAAAATAAGAAAAAATAAGACAACACAGTAGAAAAATTGCAAAGACCTTGAACAGACACATCACAATGGAGGACATACAAGAAGCCTATAAACATATGAAAAGGACCTCAACTTTTGTTAGTCATCAAGGAAATTGCAAATTAAAACCAAAATGATGGGTCACTTTGCACTCTCCAAATTGGCTAAACTGAAAATGCCAAATATTGGACAGGATGTGGAGTAACTAGAACTCTCATAAACTATTGATAGGAGTGTGAATTGGTATATCCACTTTGGAAACCTACTTTTCAGTATTTAGTAAAGCTGAATATATATCCTATGATCCAACAATTTCACTTCTTGTGTATCTATCTATCTATCATCTATCTATCTATCTATCTATCTATCTATCTATCTATCTATCTATCTATATTTTTCAACATATGCTTACCAAAATGCATGCCCAAGAATATCATAGTAGTGCTATTTGTAATAGCCCTGTGTCAGGGATTGCCAAGACCAACCCCCAAGTTTGATGATTCACTAGAGGACTTACAGGACTCAACAAGCCTAGAGTCATGCTCATCAACATACTTTATTGTAGCAAAAGGGTAACAAAGCAAGGCAAAATCAGCATAGGGCAAAGCCTGTGGTGCAAAGTCCTGAGGAAGCCTGAAAAGCTTCCAGAATCCTTTCCCAATGGAGTCACACAGGACATACTTAATTATTCCAATAAGAAGGTGTAAATAACTAACATCTGTGAAATGCTGCCTATCAGGGAACCTCCTTAGAGACTCAGTACTCCAGGTTTTTGTTGGGGCTGGTCAAGTATGCAGCCTTTACATGGCATGTACCAGACTGCTAGTCTTCCAGAAGGAAAGCAGTGTTCACATAAACCATATTGTTTTATAAACAGTCTAGATAAAATGAGCCTCTTAAAATTAGGGTGGCAGGAAACCTTTCAAAATCCAAGTTCTCAGCTACCAGCTAAGGGCCAACAGTGTGTCTATCCTGTCTAAGGATAACAGTCAGGCCTGCTATATTTACTTGTTTTTGCATAAGCTTCAGAGTGAAATTAATTCAAAAGTCTGTTGACAGTAGAATTGAAGAATGCATAAATAAATTGTATATTCATACAATGGAATAATATAAAGAATTATAATCCAAACTCTTATGCAACAATATAGATGAAACATAATGCTGAGCAAGATAAACCAGACATAAAAGGATAGACATTGTATGTTTCTATTTGTATAAGTTTAGTAATCGGTAAAACTAAACATCATAGTGATTGAAGTCACCTGGGGAGGTTGTAACTATAATACAAGAGCTTCTGAGATATTGATACTGTTTTGTTTATTGATTTCAGTGGTGGTTACATGTTCACTGTATAAATATTCTTTGGGTCAGCACTTACAATTTGTGCTCTTTTCTGTATTATATTTCAATAAAATCTTTACTTAGGAAGTTTTTAAGCTAAAAAAAAAATAGACTCCTGCATATATTTAGGCAGAAGAAACAAGTTATTTAGAAAGCAAGTAAGAGTTTTCTGAGTAAAATAAAATAAACTTCTTTATAATATTAAAACAATAAAGATATGTAATTTATTGAATGTTTATACCAGGTACTCTATTGAGGTGTATTATTATATCACTTTACATTCTCCAGTGTGGTAGCCACTAGATACATGTGCTTTCTGAGCAATTGAAATGTGGCATACCCAAATTTTATATATGCTATGTTTAGCTATATGGGATAAGTACAAAATATACACCACATTTTTAAGACTTAATTTAAAAGGAATGCAATATCCCATTAATATTTTTATATTATTTACATATTGAAATGACAATGTATTATTGAACATATTGGGCTTAGTAAATATATTTTTAAAATTAATATTATGGGGTTTTTTTTGTTTTTATGTTTTACATGTGGGTGCTAGAAAATTTAAAACTACATATGTGGTTCATGTTATATTTCTATTAAATAGCACCAATACACTACATGTCATTAACTTTTTCCATCTCGCCTGAAAGATAAGTAATAGTCCCATTTTACAGATAAGAACACAAATCTAGAATACAAAGAAAAGGTTATGTAATTTTTAAATGTCACATAACAAGTAATTAGCAGAGCAAAATTAAATATATATATTATTCTAGGTCCTATGCTGTTTACCTCTGTTGCTGTACTCTCAGGATATAGGGGGGCACTATTTACCAGAATTTTAGGAAAGAATGAGTTTGATTCAAGAATTCTATATCTCATCAAGTTATTATTCCCATATAAATGCAACAAAAAACTTTCTTATGTATCCAGAGGCTCAGGAAATACATTACTTACATATCTATCATACCAAAATCTCCATCTAAACACTCAATTCAGCTAGTTAGGGAAAAAGAAAAAGAAAAAGAATTGTTGAATGAGGAGTCCATGGTGTGAAGGGGCATGGTAGCAGGGTTTGAGTCTATTTAAGCATATAGTTGAGTCTAATTGAGTCTAATTATTTCATAAGTAAAATTATAAAAGATAAATGTAATTCCTTGAATTTATTATAATTATAAATCAGTTGTTTAAAATATGACAATATTAGTGATTTCAGAATTCCTGAGCATAAAAACAAAAACCAGAGTGTGTGTTCAATAATTTTTTCAGAGGAAATTAACAACTTATTTCTTACTTAACCTAATAAGCTGGCAACTCTACCCTTAAGAAATGTCATTAAAAGATATAATAGTAAACACTAATGGCACTAAAAACAGAATTCACAACTTACAATATTCTGAGAATAGATATCAGAAAAAATAGACCATAAAAGAAAAGAAAAGAAAGAAAATAGCACAGAATCAGAAATAAAACAGAATGTTTTGTTTGTTTATTTATGTATTTTGAGGGAGGAGGGGCAAAGAGAGGAGGAGAGAGAGAATACCAGGCAGACTCTGCACTGATAGAAAGATTAAGAGCAGAAATATAACAAATTTATTGTTAGACTTTATTTTCTGAACACAAGAGTAATGCTGTAGTTGCAGTTATTTTTAATGACCCCCACAGCATCTAATTCCATATGCTTTTTTCATTTCAACTTTTCATAGTTCTTAGGTCTCAAATCTTGTTGACTATTTAATATGTTTGTTTATATTCATTGACAAGCAGCAGCACAATTGAGAAATGTTAACGTCTCATTTTTAATCATCTCTGTTTAACTTGTGACTACATGTAGTTTTGCTTTAGAATGTAGCGACATTATTCCTAAATGGAAGCATTTTAAACACTTTATGTTTCTTAGATCTCAACCTCTAATTACCTAGAAAGAAAATGAAGGCAGTAAGAATAAAGGTACAAATACCAACAGGAAGACAATAATTTATACATTCAGTATAATAATCATATATATCTTTGAAATGGAGATTATTGTTTCTACATATTTTCTTTAGACTCAAATTTCTTGCTTTTTTTGGAGAAAATTCTGAAATAGCAAACTTGATGTACCAGAAATCTATCTGCTTATTCTCTTAAATATTATTGATATATCAGTATTCCCAAGCCATAGCAGTTTTGAGGCATAAACTCAGTCTCAATAATAGTCACACAATAGAATGCATTTTTTTCAGGTGTGATCCCCTCTATTCTTTATTTTTTCTTTCAAGATTTTATTTAAATTCAAGTTAGTTAACATATAGTGTAGTATTGGTTTCAGGAACAGAATTTAGTGATTCATCACTTATATATAACACCCAGTGCTCATCACAATAAGTGCCCTCTTAATGCCTATCATCCATTTAGCCCATCTACCACCCACCATCCCTCAAACAACCCTCTGTTTGTTCCCTATAGTTAAGAGTCTCTTAGGTTTGCATCTCTCTTTGTTTTTATTTTATTTTATTTTATTTTTCCTTCCCTTCCCCTATGTTCAACTGTTTTTTTCTTAATTTCCATATGTGAGTGAAATCATATGCTATTTGTCTTTCTCTGGCTGACTTATTTCATTTAGCATAATACACTGTAGTTCCATCCATGTTGTTACAAATGGTAGGATTTCATTTTTTTTGATGGCTGAGTAATACTTCATTGTATAAATATATACCACATCTTATTTATCCATTCATCAGTTGATGGACATTTGGGCTCTTTCTATAATTTAGCTATTGTTGATTATAATGCCATAAACATCAAGGTGCATGTGTGCCTTCAAATTTGTATTTTGTATTCTTTGAGCAAATACCTAGTAGTGCAATTGCTGAGTCATAGGGTAGCTCTATCTTTAACTTTTTGAGGAACCTCCACACTATTTTCCAGAGTGGCTGCACTAGTTTGCATTCCCACCAACAGTGCAAGAGGGTTCCCCTTTCTCTGCATCCTCACCAACATCTGTTGTTTCCTGAGTTGTTAATTTTAGCCATTGTGACTGGTGTGAGGTGCTGTCTCATTCTGTTGCATTTCTATACACCAATAAGGAAGCAACAGAAGGAGATATCAAGGAATCGATCCCATTTACAATTGGACCAAAACCATAAGATACCTAGGAATAAACCTAACCAAAGAGGTAAAAGAGATGTACTCTGAAAAACTGTATAATACTTATGAAAGAAATTGAAGAGGATGCAAAGAAACTGAAAAAAATTCTATGTTCATGGATTGGAAGAATAAGCATTGTTAAAATGTCTATACTACCCAAAGCAATCCACACATTCAGTGCAACCCCATCAAAGTACCACCAGCATTTTTCACAGAGCTAGAACAAACCACCTTAAAAACTTTGTATGGAATCAGAAAAGACCCCAAGTAGTTAACATATTGTTGAAAAAGAAAAACAAAGTGGGAGGCATCACAATTCCAGACTATAAGCTGTGTTACAAAGCTGTAGTAATCAGGACAATATGGTACTGGCACAAAAACAGACACATAGATCAATGGAATGGAATAAAAAACCCAGAAATGGACTTACAACTATGTAATCAACTCATCTTCAACAGAGCAGTAAAGATTATCTAATGGGGTTCAGCAAACATTGTTGGGAAAACTGGACCATTTTCTTACATCGTACACAAAAATAAATTCAAAATGAATGAAAGATCTAAATGTGAGACAGGAAACCATCAAAATCCTACAGGAGAACACAGGCAGCAACCTCTTTGACTTTGGCTGTAGCAGCTTCTTACTAGATATGTCTCCTGAGGCAAGGGAAACAAAAGCAAAAATGAACTATTGAGACTTCTTTAAGATAAAAATCATCTGCATAGTGAAGAAAACAATCAACAAAGTAAAAGGCAGACACAAGAATGGGAGAAGATATTTGCAAATGACATATTAGATAAAGGACTAGTATCCACAGTCTATAAAGAACTTATCAAATTCAACACCCAAAAAACAAATAATCCACTTAAGAAATGGGCAGAAGACATAAACAGGCATTTCACCAAAGAAGACATCCAGATGATTAACAAACACATAAAAAATGCTCAACATCACTCATCATCAGGGAAATACAAATCAAACCCGTCAATTCTTTAGAAACGCCAGCACCCTTTCACCATTTACTCCTATGTCCCACAGATATTTTTTCCTCTCTACTTCAGGCACAAATCCTCCAATCATCTGGCAAGATAATCACCTATTCTTTTCTTTCTTTTTTCCCCCTGCTTTACTTCATTGTGGTTGTGTTTCCTGTGTTCCCAACAGGGAAGTTTATCATTCATGCTCATTCAAGATATTGCTTTGTACATGCAAGAGAGGTTGCAGTTGGTCTCTCGAGTTGAGTGCTTGTGGCTACATCATGATTCTACTACTGGTTTTGCTATGGTCGACATGTGAGCTGTTGCTTAAATTCAGTGTTGAGAGCACTGATATGTGAATCATCCCCATCTTCTTTTACTGCTACTAAAGCCACTGGCTCCATCTTCCATCGCTGCTGAAGCTGTTGACACCAATGTCTCTAATGCCTTACATTTCCAATTAAATATATATATATATATATATATATATATATATATACACACACATATATATACATATATACATACATATATATGTGTGTATATATATACATATATACACACATATATATGTATGTATATATAACTATATATGTATTATAATTCATTGGAAATCTATAAAAACTCTATACATATAGTGATTTATAGTTATTTGAGCTTTGACATTTACTCACTCTTTTATCATAGCCCCTTGCTTTAAGATGCAAGTTGGAGTGAATTAGGACTTTTTTTGGACAGGCACATGATAACTCAGGGTCATCTCTTTTTTATATTAATAGTATATCCTTGACCCAAATCTGTCACTTAACTCTTCCTTCCATTTCAGATCAACTGTTTCTCAAAACAGTGTGGCACTGGCATAAAGATAAACATACAGACCAACGAAATAGCATAGAGAGCCCCCAAAATAAACCCTTTCATGTGTGGTTAAATGATGTTTGACCAAAGTGCCAAGACCATTCACTGGAGAAAGGACAGTCTTTTGAACAAATGGTGCTGAGAAAACTGGATGTCCACATGCAAAAAAAATGAAGTTAGACCCTTACCTTCTATCATATACAAAAACTAACTTGAAATGAATCAAGTACCTAAGTTTAATACCTAAAGCTATAAAACTCCTAGGGGAGAACATAGGACAAAATCTGCATGCCATTGGATTTGACAGTGATTTCTTGGATCTGACAAAAAAGGGACAGGTAATAAATGGAAAAAAAAAAAGACAAATTGGACTTCATGCAAACTGAAGATTTTTGTGCACCAAAAAATGTCAACAGAGTAAAACAGTAAAAATGCAACTCCAAAAATGGGAGAAAATATATGAAAATCATATATCTAATAAGGGATTAATATCTGGAATATAGAAATAATTCCTAAAATTTAGCAGCAACAGCAACCGAAACAACAATTCAAAAATGGGCTTGAATAGATATCTCTCCAAAAAAGATATATAAATGGACAAGAATTTCATGAAAAGATGCTTGATATCACTGATCATTATGGAAATGCAAATCAAAACTACAGTGACATACCACCCCACAAACCCATTAGGATGGCTACTTTAAAAAACAGAAACAGAAAATAAAAAATGTTCTTGAGGATGTGGAGAAATTGGAATGCTTTTGGTGTATTGTGGGAATGTAATTTGGTCTACCCACTATGGAAAACAGTAGGCGGTTCCTCAAAAAGTTAAAAATAGAATTACCATATGATCCAGCAGTTGCACTTCTGGGTATATAACCAAAAGAACTGAAAGCACAGTATCAAAGAGATACTTGTGCACTCGTGTTTATTGCTGTATTACTCATGATAGCTAAAATGTGGAAGCAACCCAAGTGTCCATCTATGGACAAGCAAAAAAATGGTAAGCAAAATGTTGTATTATACATAGAGAGGAATATGATTCAGACTTTAAAAGAAAAGAAATGCTGATATATGCTACAACATGAGGAACCTGGAGGTGATTATTATAAGTGACATAAGCCAGTCAAAAACAGACAAATACTGCATGATTCCACTTAGATGAGATACTTAAAAGCAGTCTAAATCATAGAGACAGAAAGTGTAATGTGGTTTCCAGGGGCTGGTGGGAGAGGGGAAAGAGGAGTTACTGTTTAATGGACATAGAGTTTCAGTTTTACAAGATGAAAAAGGCTATCAAGATGGATGGTGGTGATTTTGCAACATTATGAATATACTTAATACCACATAACTGTACATTTAAAAATGATTGAAATGGTAAGTGTAATGTGGATTTTATCATAATAAAAATAGAAAAAAGAAGTTATCTAACAAAATGGAAGACTCATTTCAGATAGCCAGGGAGTCAAGCCAGGTATATATGCACATAATAGGCATCCACATTAATGAGTGCATGGCTATGTTAAATGCAATTTCATAGATGTAGATTTTTTTAAATGTTTATTTATGATTTTTGAGAGAGAAAGCGGGGGAGGGACAGAGAGAGATATAAAGAGAGAAACTCAAGTAGGCTCCTCACTGCCAGGGCAGAGCCTGATGTAGTGCTCGAACTCACAAAACGTGAGATCATGACTTGAATCGAAGTCAAGAGTCGATTCAATGCTTTACCTACTGAGTGACCCAGGAGCCCCTTGTAAATGTAGTTTTTTCACAAAGTGTACATTTTTTTATAGAGAGGGAATCAAAAGTGTTGCATGTGGATGAGAGTTTCA
Organism: Crocuta crocuta; assembly: GCF_008692635.1. NCBI lineage: Eukaryota > Metazoa > Chordata > Mammalia > Carnivora > Hyaenidae > Crocuta > Crocuta crocuta. Next base: position 4,647,868 of record NW_027532605.1, read on the forward strand.
AGTTTTTGTGAGGTTACCTTTCAGAAGAGGCTCTTCTTTCTCTTTCTTTCCTCCATCCTCGTAGGTGCCTATTCTTTCTGGTAGAATTATTATTTCTTTATCTCTGGTAGAATTATTATTATTATCATTATTATTACTTATCATTATCATTGTGGTAAAAAGCACATAATGTGAGGTACACCCTCTTACCTTTTTAAGTGAGAAGTAAGTGTTGTTAACTATAAGCACGGAATGTTAGATGTGTGTATGGTCTGCTCTTCTCTTTTCCTTCCCAAGGAGAAGCAAGGAGGGGTGAGAATTTCCTCTCCGTTGTGTTCTGCTATGCCAGGGAGAGGGATTAAGGCAAGGAAGTGCCATGAATTGTCCCACTGGCTTCATGTGGCCGTGTGCTCTCCTGGGAAGCAGAAGCCTCTTAAACGTCTGGATTTCTCATAAAGGGAATTGGTCAACATATTGTTGAATCAGTGATTCTGTCGGAGAAAAGAGGGTCTGCGGCATCCTATTCCACCAGCTTGCTGTCATTACTCCTCCCTCTATCACTCCTCTGTTTAGTACAGTTCATGTTACTTACATATGCTGTTATGGTTTCAGTACTTTGAAATGTGATCGCGAATAATCATGCTCTGCGCTTTTTATCTGTATTGAAGGAAATAGTTAAGAGCTAAAGATGTAATGATAGACACTATTTATTGAGCACTTCTACCGCATCGACAATTATCCCGAGTCTTTATACAGTGATACTTAATTTTCACAAAAAAGCATTGTGGATATGTTACTCTTATTTTCCTAATTTTATAGAAGAGGAAACATAATTCACAGAGAACACATTTAACTTGCCCCAAATTATGCAGTTTATCGGTAGATGAACTGGAATTAAAGTAGGAAGTTTAACTCCAGAGCCTGTGCCCTGGAGCCAGAGACAGGACACAGTAATTGTCACACTTGTGAAGCTTACCCCAGTGGTTGTTCTAGAAGTAGAAAACAATAGGAAAAAACAAAACAAGACAAGAACACACACACACACACACAAAAACCCTCAGAAAATCCTCAAAATTCAGTGACCAACTTAGAACATGCATTATATGCGAAGGGTTTTTTGTTGTTATTTGTTTGCTTTTGCTCTGTTTTTTTAAAGTTATTTTTATTTTTCATAGTTGAAAAGTGCTTTTTATTTAAAAACAATCATTTTCAAAACACCCCTCATATTTTCTTTGTTGTAAATAAGAAAAAAATAATGGCTTTATCTTCTAGCAACATAATGCAAAGAGGATACAATTGGCGTTTTACCAAATTCAAATGCAGATCTCCCTGAGAGTCTGTGATAATTAAGATGTAGTAAGAGTTTTTTTTTTAGGTTGAAATAATATTAGAAACTATTTTTAAGATAGAAGAGGTTTTTGTCATTTTGCAGCTGGCCCTACTGGGTCAGATTGTCATGAATATTTTTCTTCATTTTTAGCCTCCTCATGGAACAGCTCCTGTTATAGCAAAGGTCCTGGAAGCCCAGCCACTTGCTTCCTTATCTGCTAGCCCCTAGAGCAGCCGAGCAAACTCTCTAAACTTGGATCCTGGAGTCCTATTGTCCCTGTTCCCACATGACTACCTCTTCCTGGTTTTCTATGAAGATTAGCTGGGGGTCAGACTTGAACTGCTCGACTGTAGGTACAGTCGAGTGTTTTGATTCAGCTTAATTGTCCTCCAAGAGGTTTTAGCATATATATCACCATCATGTTTCTGTGTTGTATCTACCCTGGTCATTAATATTTATAAGAATATTTGTCAGTTTTATGATTTCAAAATGCTATTATTGCTTTGATACACATTGAGGTTGATTGGCTTTTCATTTACTTGTATTCTTTTGTGATGTGCCTGTTTGTGTCCTTTGTCTATTTTTCTGTTAACATTTGTTTTATGGTTTGTAAGAATTCTTAGCAAATCGAGTATATTAACTCTTTGCTTTTCAAATAATTTGTAAATATTTCCCCAAATCTCTAAAATCCTCTCACTTCCGGATATGGTTTTTGAGTACATCGATGGTTTTGATTTCTCAAGTTGAAAAAATTATGGTATTGTGTTTAGAGTAGCTCATGCTTCAAGTTTGTATTTTTTAGTTTTATAAAACCAATTATTCTGTTATATTTTATCCATCTCCCATTGTATATTTTATCTATCTCATCTAAATTAAAAGGACAACTGACCTCTGGGGAGATTACATTGTATGAGCTAGGGACCTCATTTTATTTTTTTAACTGTGAGTTGGGGGACCCAGTGCCATTTATTTTTTCTTGAATACATTTGATTTCTGTATTTTCTCATCAAGGGAAAAACTGGTTTTTGGTTTGATCTTTGATGTTCTATAAGCATTTTGGTTTAGATTTTATTCTCAATCCCCATATCTTCCTCCTTCAGGAGACTGGCACTTACTTCATGAGATAGTTCTTCTACCTTATTCCTTTTCTCTCTTAGCTCTTCTTGGTACTAACTTTCCCTGCTCTTGACTCTCACTTACAATTCATTTTCATGTTATTTTCCTCAGAAGTATCCCAATGTGATAACTTTTTATGGGAGTATTATATACAGAAAAATATTACATATATCTTCTCAAAAAATGCATGTATTTAGGACCCTGATAAGTAAACAGTCTTGTGAACAACCCAGAAAGCCCCCTTTGCCAACACCCAATCAGTATCTTTACTTCTCCCTCAAGTTAACCAATATTCTGAGCTATAACACCATATATTAGTTTTTTCTGAGTTTGAACTTTAAATAAATAGAAATACACAGTATGTACCAATAATATAATGGGTTTTTTTTTTGCCCAACATTATGCTTATAAGATTTTAGCATAATTGTCCATAATTATAGATGATTCATCTTCATTGCTGTATGATTATAACCTTACATTATTTATCTATTCTGTTGTTTGTACACATTTGGGTGGTTACTGTTTTTGGTTATTAAGAATCATTTTGCTATGAATATTCCAATACATGTCTTCTGGGGAACACGTACATATTATTACAACCTGATTAGCTTTTCTTACATTTCCTGGATTACATTTGACCTTCTGACTGCCTAGATTTGTTTTGTTTTCCCAGAAATCCAGTGATTTGAAGACTCAAATTTGTATTTTGAAAAACAGGACTGTGGATTATGCAAATGTATGCCAGCCTCATTATATGCATATAATACTGTTCAAACATATAGTTTTGTTGCACAAAATGTTGCGTGTGAAATAGTCTGTGTAAGGAACAAAAACTTCAAATTTGGATGAGAGAGATGCCTTTCCCAACCTGGCTACATTTGGAAGTTGGTTTCGGAGAGGATTCTTATGTACTACGTCATTTGGGGAAATTTATTTTCTAACGAACATAAACTAGTAAGATATTTTAGTATAAAGCTAATTCATACAGAAGCACATTTTTAGCTGGGTTCACTTAGAGAAAACCCAGGTATTTGTCCTTTTTAATGGAAATAGAGGATTAGTTTATTTATAGTCCTTTAATGTTATCCCTGGCTTATTGTGACATACATCCTGGGAGCACTTGTGTTGGGTGAATGAGAATTTCTCCGCACAGGAGACTAGAGCAACCTCATGTGAAGTACCTGTCAGGACCAGTGCTGACTTCCTTTTGCCCTGAGATCTGTTTTTCATACGTTTAATGATGTTCTGCATTCAGCCTGCAGCAGAGCCATACAATTGGATTCTGGGAGGCTTTCTACTGGGCATCAGTGATTTCCTTTCCTAAACTGCAAACACAACTGCCCCTTCTGTGGAGGAAAGCAGACAGGTTTGCCTTGGCCAAAGTCTAATGGCCCAGAGTCAAGCCCTTAAGTGCTTTTTCAAGTACCCAGGATCAGTAGTCTGTCTGGTAGCCCAAGAAGGAAATTACCCAGTTATTTCTGTTCTGGCATTTACCAGTACACAGATGTTTCTTTTGATTTCGTAGGAGAACAAACTTGAGCTGGCATTTTTCCTGGATAGGAGAATACAACTGGTAGGAGATATAATATATTTTTATTGACCTAGATGTACTACAGAATATATTATGAAAAATAATATTTGATAATATTTTTATCCAAATGTTCCTTGTCTGTTTCACATAATAGTGTTAGAAACTCTCACAAAACTCCAGCAAAAGCTTGAAATTTACAGGTATCTGTTCCAGTGTTTCTTAATATGAGGACAAAAGCCCTAGTCCTATTAATTTGGAATCTTTGGGAAAGGAGCCTAAGAATTTCCATTTTTATCAGTCATCTCAAGTAATTTTGATGTACACTAAAATATGAAAACATATGGCGCAAACTCAGCTGAATTTACTCTATTTGTTAAAATCTATTTGAGAATAAGAGTGAATGAGAATTTTTTAAGTGTTTAATTTACGTAATACCCTAGAATTTTTTTTGTAAGACTTCAGGGCTATAACTTAGAATGGACTCAGGGTGTGGCGTAACTGTCTCATGAACACATTCACTTATCAGAAGCTAAATCGTCTTCAATTTGAGTCTTGAATTGATCTACATTATAGAAAATTCCATTCTGTAGACAGTAAGGTCATGGTAGACACATGGTGGACATGGAGATAGGCTGCTAAGGGCTCCCTCCAGGACAAGCTTTTTTTTCCAGCATCATTAATTTGTCACATTTTAGTTCAACTTTTATAACATTGCCATGTACTATTCTTCACTCTTGTTCCCATAGAGGAACAGATGAAGAGAGAAGAAAAAGACAAAAGTGAATGAATTTTTTTCAGGGACGTGATCTGTTAAATGGGAAATCCTGCTTTACAAGAGTTAAGAGGAGCTCATGTCTAAATTCCATGTGCCTTTTTTTTTTTTAGTAACCCATATGTAAGCTTATCTATTTACATTTCTTTTTTTTTAATGTTTTATTTATTTCTGAGAGAGAGACCGCATGTGCAGGGGAGGGTCAGAGAGAGAGAGGTAGACACAGAATCTGAAACAGGCTCCAGGCTCTGAGCTAGCTGTCAGCACAGAGCCCGATGCGGGGCTCAAACCATTGAACAAACTATGAGATCATGACCTGAGCTGAAGTCAGACGCTCAACTGACTGAGCCACCCAGGCACCCCTTTTTACATTTCTTAAATAAGTATCTTTTCATACACATTCATCAGTTGATGGACATTTGGGCTCTTTCCATAATTTGGCTATTGTTGAATGGATAAGGAAAATGTGGTACACACACACACACACACACACTGGAATATTACTTGGCTATCAAAAAGAATGAAACCTTGCCATTTGCAAAACATGGATGGAACTAGAGTGTATTATGCTGAGTGAAATAGATCAGAGAAAGACAAATAATAAATAATAAGTAAAAATATAAATAATAAATATATCATATAATTTCACTTCTATGTGGAATTTAAGAAACAAAGCAGATGAACATAGAAGAGGTAAGGATAAAATAAGATAAAAAAGAGAGCAGCAGAATATAAGAAACTCTTAAATATAGAGAACAATCAGGGTTGCTGGAGGGTAGGTGGGTGGGGGGATGGGCTAAATAGGTGATGGGAATTATGAAGGGCACTTGTTGGGATGAATACATGTAAGTGATGAATCAATACTCCTGAAACCAATACTACACTATATGCTAATTTGGATTTTTTTAAAAAGTGTCTTTTCATAAAGAAGTTATAATGTTTTGGGGTTCCTGGGTGGCTTGTCTGGATCTTGATTTTAGCTCAGGTCATGATTACAGTTCGTGGGAGTGAGTCCCATGCCAGACTTTGCTCTGCTGGCAGGGAGCCTTGCTCTTCCTCTCTCTCTGCCCCTCCCCTGCCTGCTTGTGTGCATTTGCACACGCACTCTCTCTCAAAATGAATAAATAAGCAGTTTTTTAAAAAAGAAGTTATAATGTTTGGATTTGGCTTCATACCAAACATGTGCTTTCAGTGTTAATGTTATCAGTATTATTTTCTTTTTAACATTTCTTTCCTTGCCCTCACTTTCTACCCTGAGGATTTAAGTTTTCCATGTCTCTGTGAATGGTAAGATTGTAATTATATCCTGATTAACAAAAGAGAAACCAAGCTTAATTACTAATACCAGATACTATTCTCTAGATTTTTCTCAGTTTTAAAAAATGAATCAGAATAACATCTCTCTGCTATTTAAGATAACTTTTAGCCTGCACCAAAAGCATAATCATCCTCAAAGTGAACTTTTATATGCTGTAATATTTTATAATTTTGAGTTTGAACATTACTTTATCTTTTCCATTTGATTTCTGTTGTCTACTACTGTTGAGCTGTAGTGTAATAGCACTTTGCCTTTACTAATTGTGTAAATGTGGATTTATGGACTTTATATTTTAGTTACAATTTTCAGAAGGTTTTTATAAATTTCTGTGTACTCATTCAACAATTTATTTTAGGGGTGCCTGGGTGCCTCAGTCAGTTAGGTGTCTGACTTCAGCTCAGGTCATGATCTTGTGGTTTGTGGGTTCAAGCCCTGTCTCAGGCTCTGACAACTCAGAGCCTGATGCCTGCTTCAGATTCTGTGTTTCCCTCTCTCTCTGTCCCTCTCCTGCTCATGCTGTCTCTCTCTATCTCTCAAGAATAAGTAAACATTAAAAAAATTAAAAAAGAAACAATTTATTTTAGAGTACTGATTGTAGGTCAGCCACCCTTCTTTGTACTGGGGATACAACAGTGAACAAAATTGGCAAAAAGCCCTCATCTCATAGAGGTTTGTTTTAAAGGGAGGAGACAGGCAATGAAAATAGCAAATATGAACTGTAAGTTAAAAAAATATCATTGCTATGGGGTAAAAAGAGGTGGTAAGTGGGGTGGGAAAGTCTGGGTGATGACCTTCATCCTTATGATCTTGCTGCATACCACAGAGCATCAGAAATAACATTGGGATGCTAAATTTTGTTTACATTGGGTCTCTTTTACTTTATATACTGTAGATACAGTGTTTTATTTCCTAATTTATAACCAGGATTACTGATGTGTTTCCAGAATCCACTGAATTTAAAATTTTTCTAAAATATCTCCTTATCTGGATAGTCTACTTGGAAAGTATAGCAAAGTGAAGGTTTAATAAATTATTTTTTTAACGTTATTTATTTTTGAGAGAGAGAGAGAGAGACAGCACCAGCAGGGGAGGGTCAGGGAAAGAAGGAGACACAGAATCCAGAACAGGCCCCAGGCTCTAAGCTGTCAGCACAGAGCCTCATGCAGGGCTGGAACTCACAACCCCAAGATCATGACCTGAGCCAAAGTCAGGCACAGACTGAGCCACCCTGACGCCCCTAAGTGAAGTTTTATTTAAAAAGACAGACATTGAAAATTGTCTGTATTGTTTAACATGGAAGCAGTTGGCATGTTAAACCCCAGTAGAAAATTAGTACTTGTCCTCTTTTTTGTTTTTTAGTGCACTGAATTTATGTTAAAGTTGTAAATTTAAAATTCAATTAAAATAATGAGTTCTCTCACTAAAGTTTTCTCACTAAGAAATAAATTTTAGTGAGAAATTTTCTAAGTCATTAAGAATTTGGAAAATGGCTTAGACTCATACTTAGATTGAGGAATGAGAAAATTGGGCAACTTAAGTTATCTTTAGTGTGTTTGCAATAAGATCTTAACACAACATGGAGCAAATGGGCATTGGGCCAATGATGGACATGAAAATAGGTAACCTACGTCCCCCTCTGGAAGACTGTTGCCCAGCTATCCACTCCTTCAGGGTGGGCGTTCACTGCAGAGTGTCTCCTTACCTGATGTCATGTCCTTAGAGCAGCCCACAACCCATGACAGCCAGGCAGACATTAAAAGTCTGCCATTTTAGCCCCACATGGGCTGCCATGATGGGCCATGTGTATTCTACACAGAACTGGCTACATAATTTGCAGTGCTCAATGCAAAATGAAAATGTGGACCACCTTATTCAAAACTTACTAAGAAGTTCAAGGAGATGACAGTGAAGTAATGAAGAAGCACAGAACACTTCTATTGCACCTACTTGGGTCATACGCTTGTAAAGCTGGCTCCGCAGCATCCTGGGTGCTTGGCAAGGTACTGTGAGGCTTGCATTGCAGTACAACCTGGATTCTAAGCCCAGTCTTGTGTAACCAAGCAAATACTTTATCCAAAAAAATTTAAACTATATTTTTGCTGGTTCACTTATAGCTCTAAATACTATACCATACTCTGGTATCTATCATTCTGTTTTATATGTTACATCCAAATGTTTTACAGTGTAATCTCTGCCTTCCTACCTAAGTCATCATGAATATGATACTTTTATTCATCCAATTCATTTTTTCCCTTACACAGAGGTACCTCCAAATTCTTACTCAATTTGAGAGAAGGCTTCTATAAGAAAAAGTCTATGAAATTACAAATACAAATTTGGTATTCAAATTAATATTTACTTAAAATGAGAAAATAAATAAGAATTTAAAAACCAGACAAATGCCATATATAGGAGTTTTCTGACTGAGTTTTACCCAATCTTTTTTAAGTTAATGTTTTTGGTTTCTACTAGGATACTTCCCTCTTACTATATGTGAATTTTGATATAACCAATAATTGTGAAAAAAAATACCAAACTAATACTTGAATTCAATTGTACACAGCCAATGATTGGAAGAATTTTCCAGACTAGTTTCTGTTTTCATACATTTCAAATTTTATATTTTCTTCACTATTTCATTGCAAGATACTGTAGGACATGTTCATATTAATATATAAACTCTAGCCCTGAGCCTTAGTGTTATGTTGCTGGGCCTGTCAGTGCAATGGGCGGGAATATTTCTGGAAGTCATTCCTACACTGGGCCTGCTAGCCATATCTTAATTATATGTGGAAGGGACTACGAAAAAATAAATATATCCCACTAAATCAACGATAAATGTATCCCCAACTCAACTTCTTTGTTGAATTCCCAAAATGCCTATGGCTGCTTCAACACTATTGGGTCACAAGGGAAAGTATGACAAAGAAGTCAGCATGGAAAGTGACTTTAATTGGTTATAGTTAAAATATCTTGGGGTACCTGGGTGACTCAGTCTGTTTAGCATCTGACTTTAGCTCAAGTCATGATCTCATGGTTCGTGGGTTTGTGCCCCATGACCAGCTCTGTACTGACAGCTAGCTCGGAGCCTGGAGCCTGTTTCAGACTCTGTATCTGCCTCTCTCTCTGACCCTCCCCTGTTCATGCTGTCTCTCTCTCTCTCTCTCACTCTCCTTCTCTCTTTCTCTCTCTTTCAGAAATAAAAAACATTAAAGAAATTTAAAATATCTTATTTTTTGCAGATTTTGCAAAGATATGATTATGTGCACCCATTGTTAGAGCACATGCAAGAATTCAAAAGAGTAAATCTACTCAACCCGCTAACACTGATTACAGACCTGGTCCTCTTTAAGGAATTTCTGACCGCCACTGTTGATATCTTTCTATAACAGTAAGATGCTGATATCCTTCTTTTTTTAGGAGGTAAATAAATGCAAAGACTCTATACAAATTCAGTATAATTTGTAACTAATGAATCTTCGTTCTTAAATAATGAACCAGTGTTAATTTTTTTAAATAATTATTTTATTAAATTCAGGGCACATGTGTGGCTCAGTTGGTTAAGTGTCTGATTTTCGCTCAGGTCATGATCCTACGAACCATGGGATTGAGCCCCTCAGCAGGGGCTAATGGCACGGAGCCAGCTTGGGATTCTCTCACCCCTTCTCTGTCTATTCCTCCCCCACTCATGTGCATGCACTCTCACTCTCACTCTCTCTCTTTTCCTCTCTCTCAAAATAAATAAACATCAAAAAAGAAGCAGCTTTATAGTTAAAAAAAGAGAATTATTTTATTAAATGAGGCAGGCCCAATACAATATTGTCACATGGATACTTACTGTTGTCTCCCTCCTTCTTTTTAGTGTTATTTCAAAGTAGATTTTTGCAATTTCTTCATGTTGGTCCTTGCTAATCAATTAAATATTCATGGGTCAGTCCTTTACCTTTTTCTCCAACAAATTTAGATTTTATTAGATCTATTCAATAATTTAAAAATGCACATTATTGAATATACATAATATGTCAGAGACAATGCTAAGGGCTCAGAGTATTATTGAGCTTATTTATTCCTTGATAACATTCTGAAATGGTATTACTATTTTCTTTGGTTGAAGGAATGGAGGAGAAAGCATAGAAGCCCAATTTCACACAGCTAGTGAGTGACAAATATCCAGAATTAGAATTTAAAGTTGCTTGACCCCAGAGTTTGTGATCTTGACCATTTTATTATGCTATTTTTTCTTTAGAATCTTACTAGATACTCTCCAATGTGACTTATTTAATCTTATTAATACATCCTAGTGACATATACAATCTCTACTGTAGCACTAGTAACATTATAGTATTTTTTGTTCATTTACTTACCAGATCTCAAGACCTCAAGACAGCAGATATTTAGTTTTCCCATCTTTGAATTCTCATCTTCTATAACCTAGAGAAAAGAATACTGCATGAATAAGTGAGTTAGTGAACTGATAAATGAATCTAACAACAGCCAGTAGAGATTAGTGGCTTGACTCAAAGGGGTCACATTGTCTATAGAGAATTTTTAAAAGCTAAACTACTGAAAGATGACCTGCTTTATGTTATCAGCCTCCACTGGCAATTCTAAACAATGTCAGTGACAAACTAATCCTCTCTACCTGGGTGAATCACTCTCACGATGCCATTTCCCCCTCTAAGCAATCGATGTCAATTCAGACTACTGGATTTTTCAGTGAATATTTGCTGGCAACGTCAGTGATCTCAAATCAGGGTACTAGATTTTTCAGTGAATATTTGACATTTCTCACGTCATCAGATGCCTCTTGGCTTCCCTTGACTTTCTCTCTCTCTCTCTCTCTCCTTTTTAAAACATGTGTTATTTATTTCTGAAAGAGAGAAAGAGAGAGAGAGTGTGAGCAGGGGAGGGTCAGAGAGAGAGGGAGGCACAGAATCCGAAATAGGCTCCAGGCTCTGAGCTAGCTGTCAGCAGAGAGCCGGAAGTGGGGCCGAACCCACGAACCGCGAGATCACGGCCTGAGCCAAAGTCAGACGCTTAACCAACTGAGCCACCCAGGCGCCCCGGCCCTTGACTTTCTTTTGCGTTGCTCACCATCCAATGCAGGTTTGAGGCTGTTGGTGGTTTGTTCTCACACATTTGTTTTTTGTTGTAAATGTGGTCAATGGGTTTTAGTTTTACTCTCTAGCTCTTCCCTCCATTTTTGTGTAGGTTTTCTGGAAGACCTAAAAACTATGCTGTTTCCACTTTTGTATTTTCCCAGAATCCCCCTGGTTATTTTCATTTTTAATCTTTGTCACTCTGAAACATCAGAATGGTAGCTCAATGTTTTTAACTTTTCATTACTTGCTTTTTAGTAAGCCTGATAATTATTTTCATATGTATTTATTTATTATTGGACTTTTGTTTGTAATTTGCCTATTCATAGTTTTGCCCATTTTTTTTTATTGGAGTTTGCCTTTTTCTTAATGATATGTGAGAACTCTTCTTAAAATATCAATCTTAATTCTTTGTCTATCACATATGGTAACAGCAACAACAGTAATAATATTTTTTAATGGTATTGCATTTGTCATCTAAATTTATTTTGACATAATATAGTTTTGAACTTTAGCTGAATCAGTTTCTCAGGATTTTTTCTATGTGGTTTTTGGTTCTATTTAGAGAGACCTGGCTACTGGTTGTTGAAGAATTTAATAAGTTTTATTGATGAAAAATATTTAATTAATGTGACTACAGAACAAAGAACAATGAGGTATTGGAAAGCTGCATATTGTCTTAATATGAGACGATACCAACGTGTTGTTCCCATCCATAGATGATTTCTACATAGTCTGATAATAAATAAGGTTTATTCAGTACTGTATAATTTAAAAATTTCTCTCACTTATAAAATTTGGGACTCACAATAGAAAAATAGCTGCTTGAAGTCAGCAGCAATGATTTCCTTTCCAAGTGAATTCTGACTAATTCTAAATCTTTCTTATTTTTAAGGGACCTGAAGGTCAGTATTAGAAACTACAGTAAAAAAAAAAAAAAAAAGAATAAAAAGAAAAAATCATGAACAAATCAGTTAGCAGACATTTGCCAGGAAATGGATTGTTTGCAGAATACTTGGCATGGATCCCTGTAGAGAAGCAAATCTGTTCCCACCTCTTTACTCTGCTTTTCCTGCCTGCTCTCTTCCAAAGAAGTAAATGTTTAGGTATATTTGAAACATCTGAACTAGGAGTTTATACTAATCTGAACAAGATACTTTATAAAGATCAGGTGATATTTAAATATTACCCGTTTCTGCTATAGTGGGTATTTATATTTAAAAAATATTACCAAAGATTATATGTTTTTAGGATTTTCTGTTTGGTGTTAAGTTAAAAGGTTAAGAAAAACATAAAACACTTTTATGTGATTTGGGGAATTATATCTTGAATAGAGGTTTTTTTTTTTTTTAAAAAAAAAAACATCTGTTTAAGTCAAAGTTAGTTCCTATGATGCTGCAATTTTGGTGAGTCAGAAACAAACCATATTTGGACTTTCAGTTTTCTACTTTCAATGGCTTCCTCTGTCCTTTTTTTTTTTTTTTTTCCAAGCTCAACAAATGTAAAATATTTTAATCAAGTGGAAACAGACAAAAATGTGACTCATTCTGCTCGGCTAGGGATTGGTTTGCTGATGTCATCCCAGTTTCTGCCGCCAAATCATTCTAAGGCGTATGATCAGTCTAGGGGATCCTGCACTTAGTGTAAGAACTAAAGCATTTTGTTCTAAACTATCTTTATCTCCCTTTTCCCTCTACTTCATGTTTCCTTTCAAAAAAAAAAAAACTTCTTGAATTGTTTCATATTTTTCCTCTGTGTCATAGCACATACATTTCCTTTCGTTCTCTGTGTCTCTATTCCACTGCTTAATATATATTTCTTCTGACGGCTGTTTGCTATTCTTTATGTAGAAAAAAGAGCTATAGGATTTATACTTAACAGCTCAAAAACTCTGCTCACTCTCTTTCTGTAGTCTCCCTTTCAGGGCAGTCATTATCATCTGCTTTCATGACTTTATCTTTGTTCTAAGAACTCCGTTCTGAGAGCTCTGAAATTTGTATCTTTATATCAACCATTTAAATGATCTGACTCAAATTCAACCTTCACTGACATCACTCCTCACATGTCCCACAGTCTCCTTTAATTCAAAATATTCAAAACTTCATACCAGGTACCCAAACTTGATTTTTTTAAAAAAATTCCTGTTATCATCAATAGTTTTATCGTCCAACCAGTCATCACAGTATGTCTTTGAATTTATTTTTTTCACTTCTCCCTCCCTATGGTTCTTTCTGTTGAATGAATGTTCAAACACTATTCTTATTACTCAGAAATAATTCAAGAATTCAATCCCTTTCTAGTTGTTAAAAGGAAAGACTTCGGAACAAGAAGACTGGGGTTTAAATCCTGTCTCCACCATTACTATCTGTGTGATCATATGCCTGTTTTGTAAAACCTCTCTGGGCCTCAGTTTTCTTGTCTATAAAATGGTAGCAAGTATAGTATCTGTATCATAGGGATTGTGTGTATACATAGTGCTTGATGTATTATAAGTGCTCCATAAATGTTAACTATTATTATTTCATCACCATCTTCACTTCTTCCAGCTTCTCTGATTTACTTTATCTCTTACCTAGAATATTAAAATTGTCTTTTAATTGGTCTTCTAACTTTAGTTCTTATCACTATACTTTGCAACCATAGGGAAGTGTTTACATCAGTCAGGGTCCAATCACATGTGGAGAATTAGAGACGTATTGAACAATAAGTTATTAGAAGGCGGAAAGAGACATGAGACTGGAGTATTCAGAAACTAGAAAAGTAGAGGAATGGCCTTACGGATGGAAATTCAGACTAGGGAGAAGGGACAGTGACTGGAAGTTACTCGTACCTCGATGGGGGCCTGAAAAGGCTGGTTGTGGGAAGGCCACAAGAAGCCCAAGTGCCATGGCAGGGTGACTCTTATAGAAACATTAAGCAAAGAGGAAGGAGAAAGTCCACTTTCCCTTTTACCAGTCTTGTAGTGTACCTTTCCAGTCCTCGATTGGAAAAATCTAATAGAACCAGCTGGCAAGACAGTAATTTGCAGAGTCTCAGCATTAACGTTCTAGAACAAAGAATAGACAGATGGATTGGAGATGAGCATCAATCACACTTTCTTGAACACAGATCATCTCTCCTCCTCAGCTTGGAAATCCTCGGTAGTTTCTCATTGCCTCTGAGATAAAGTTCAGACTCGTCTACTCTGGTCACAGTCTACTTTTTTCATCACTTTTTCCTCCCTTATGACTCCCCCCAACCCAGTTCCTAATTTTCAGTCCCTGCTTCACCATGCCCTTTGCTCTGTAGTCCTCAGTTCATTCTCCTAAAACATTTAATACTTCCATTGTTTTACTTCTGTTGCCTCTTCTGCTTCCTTTATATCTTGATAAAATCCTGTTCATACTTCAAGACTTAAACTGTTCCATCAAAGTGACTTCCATATAAAATTAATGACTGGTTCCTCTGTACTTCCACAGATTGTTCATTCATTCAAATCAAATACATATTAATCCCTTATTATGTTATAGATATTGTGCAAAGCATTGTGAACCATACATGTGAATTGTGAATTCATACATGGTGAACCAAATGCCCTTGGTCTCTGCTGCATGGAATTTCCCGAGAAAGTGACTTTTGAACTGGGATTGAAAGTAAGTAGGCAAAGGAAGGTGGATTGGAGGAGAACAGTAATGGATTTGGTTTCAGATAAGCTGAGTTTGATATTCCTTTAAAACAACCAAGAGGAGAATTCAGAGAACTGTTGCATAAATGAGTGTGTAGCTCAAAACTAAGAGAAAAGTATATTGAAACTCTCTAGCATACACATTCCAGTTAAGGTTTGGGAGAGAGAGGAGAGTAAAGAAAAGAAGACAATGGCTAAATTTTTAATAACTGCAACAAGTAAATGTTGAGACAGGAAAAATACATCAAAAGGAGAGAAAAAGTGATCAGGGAAGCAGGAATAAAAATAGAAACAGGAAAAATTGTAAAATTATGGAGTAGAAACAATGTTGAATGCTGCCAGGTTTTGGTAAGGTAACCGTGTAGACTTCTGCATGGAACTTAGTGATCCCTTTTCAGTGGGAAGATCGTCCTGCTGCACAGAGTAGAGTGAAGAATGAGGAAGTGAAAGTGAAGACAGCTAAGGTAGAGAACTTGTTCAAGAAATTTGGCCAGAAAAAGCAGTGACCCAGGGCACTTATTTCCTTCTATTATAGTTATTTATCAACTTTTCTAAGCTGCTAGTATGTGCACTTCCTGTGGGCAGCTTATTGATTTTGTAACACTAGCATTTAGACCAGAAACTGGCACCTGCTAGAAACTTGAAAAAGGAGTTGTATGACTGATGAAGATGAATAAAGCAGATTCATTGAAACTGTAAAATAACTGAATGTCTTTGTCTGTTTGGGCTATTATTACAGAGTACCACAGATTGGGTGGTTATACACAACAGACTTTTATTTCTCATGGCCTTGGAGGATAGAAGTCCAAGCTCAAGATACTAGCATGGTCAGGTTCTGGGGAACGCCCTCTTCTGGGACACAGACTTCTCATTGTATCCTCACATGATGGAAGGGGCTAAAGATCTCTCTAGAGGCTCTTTTTTTTTTTTTTTCAAGTTTATTTATTTTGAGAGAGAGAGAGAGACAGACAGACAACATGATCAGGGTAGGGGCAGAGAGAGGGAGAGAGAAAGAATCCGAGCAGACTCCATCCTGAGCCTGACACAGGGCACAATCCCTGCACCATGAAATCATGTCCTGAGCCAAAATCAAGAGTTGGTGCTTGACTGACTGAGCCACCCAGGTGCCCCTGGAGGCTCTTTAATAAGGTACTAATTCCATTCATGAGAGTTCTACCCTTATGATTTAAACACCTCCCCAAAGTGCCACCTAGTGAGACCATCACCTTTTAAAAAGGGATTGGGATTTTAACATATGAATTTTGGAGGAAATCAGACAGTCAGACCATAGCACAGAGCAAGCTCTTTCGGGTTTAGGTTTAACAGAATGGAAGCTGAAATGCTTGCTATTATTATTTTCCTGAGTTATTATTGGCCTTATTTTGAAGATGTGCTTCAATGATGAAAAATACTTTGGTTGGAGAAACCAATTAGAAAATATAGCCAACTTTTGAAAATATAACTTCACAACTCTAGTCTACATTCTCTTGCTTAAGTTTGAAAAGTCATACAGTACCCTAGTTTGATTCCATTTTAACATCTGCAAGAAGAAAACTAAGTTTTTGTTTGATCTGCAGTGGTATTGCTAGTGTCTTTTAAATATATTCTCCAATCTTGTAGGAGCACACATTGCCAATTTTTCAGTCCTTAATTTGCACAAATCCAAGGATATGTTTACAAAATCACTTTTGCTACTTTTAAAAGTATAAATTGAACTATGTATAAAAATTGTCTCTAACATTACCAATCAAGGAATCTTAATGTAGGCCTCCAAGTTTCAAATTACCTAGACATGCTTACTGAATTGCTGCTCTCAATACAGTTGAAACTAATTCTACATACATTTTACAAGTAGGTGACATTCTTATCAAAGCCTTCAAGTGTCACCTTTTAAAGCTGTGTGATCCCTTGTGACAGCACCTCCCCTCTCTGTCTCCCACATTTTACTAATCTCAAACAACTTCCACAAGATTGCTGTGAGGGTAAATATACTGGGCAAATACTTTTTCAGGTGTGTTGTAAATGATAAAGACTAGTGGATTTTCTTTCTTCCTCAATGATTATTCAAGCTTGGATCTAACACTTCAGTTAACAAGGAGCCACTCCTTAGCTCAAAGGACTTTTTATTCATCACAAGATATATTTTTGGAGAAGAAACTTCTTATTTCCTTTCAAATCACAACATACAGGCAACTACTATTTCTGCCTCTAAATGTAGCTGGTCTGGAGGGCATATACTCACTGTGTGAATCCACTGTGTTCTCTGTCCAAGCTGAGTATTGTATGTCCTTAAGATTCTGAGTACTGAACTTGTACTCCTTTGTTGAATTTACTCCCCTGAGGCTCCTTTCAGCTTTTGGCTTAAGGTAGGATATTCTTGCTTTTGCCATCTTTTTGTGTGGTTGTAGTCATATCACCTGACTTTGATGTATTTCTAACCACTTGTCCATCTTAGGGAGTCCATCAGTAAGCCTGAACTCACTTGAACCAGCTCGTTCTCTATTCCTTTTTTTAAAATTTTTTTTAATGTTTTATTTATTTCTGAGAGACAGAGACAGCATGAGCAGGAGAGGGTCAGAGAGAGATGGAGATACAGAATCTGAAGCAGGCTCCAGGCTCTGAGCTGGCTGTCAGCACAGAGCCCGACGTGGTGCTCAAGCCCACAAGCTATGAGATCATGGCCTGAGCCGAAGTCGGACGCCCAACCAACTGAGCCACCCAGGCACCCCTCCTTTTCTATTTCTAATCAGCGATGTCAGGGGCCCATTACCTGCACACATCTCCTCTTATCTTCTCCCCACTCTGCACTCTGTTCCTCCACTCTGAGGCCATGGTGTGACATACATACCTAATAATCATTCAAAAAGTTTTTTTGTAGACCTAGGAGAGGCTAAGAGTTGTTTGTTGCAGGGGAGGGCGTTACTGGTCTTCTACTTGAAATAGATCATTTTAGGAAGTAAGGATTTTGACAGGGTAGTGTCCATTTGGTCCTATAATTACTTAAGAACTCCACCAAGTTTTTCTTTATAAATGTGGAATCTTGATTCTGGTGTGTTATACAAATTTGTAGTTAATTGATAATGTTCATTACTTTTGCTTCTCTAGTAAATTATAAATCCTTTTAAAAAAATTTTTTAACATTTATTTATTTTTGAGAGACAGAGTATGATTGGAGGAGGGGCAGAGAGAGATGGAGACACAGAATCTGAAGCAGGCTCCAAGCTCTGAGCTGTCAGCAAAGAGCGCAGTGCGGGGCTTGAACTCACAGACTACGAGATCACAACCTGAGCCAAAGTCAGGCACTTAACCTACTGAGCCAACCAGGAGCCTGTAAATCCTTTTTTAAAAAAATCTTAATGATCTGATTACTTACAGGAATTATAAGAAATTAAAATAGGAGCATAGACAGCCAACAATTATTGGCGTATACTATTGGTCAAATATCTTATATGCATTATTTTACTAATCTTTATAATTACTTCACCATTTAGGAAGCATTATCTCCATTTTACATACAAGCAAGAGTGCTATACTTAGGTCATAAGTACAGCATGGACATAGGAATTTAGCCCAAGGCCAAATACTAACTGTGCTGTTTCTAAACACTAATATTCAGTTCAATAATTTTATTAAGATTTAGAGATGGCCTATTGTCTCATTTAGAGACATGGCCCCCATAGTAATTAAGAATATAGGATTCAGAATTTGATTTCCTGGGTTTTATACCTTTTCTCTGCTGTTCACCAGTGCCAAGGCTCTGAGTTCATTACTTAACATCCCCACACTCAATTTCATCATTTCTAAATTAGAAATGATGGTGGTAAAGATGGAAGTAGTTTTTTTTTTTCTTCCAGAATTGTCTGCAGTAAAGGAGATGATCCATATAGAACAGTTAACATGATGACTGGTATAAACTAAACACAAAATAATTGTTCTTTTATTAATTTAGACACTTTGACTTAAAAATAGCTTTCTTCTCTTTTGGCTAATAAAATAGGAAATAGAAAAAGCTATTTGTTCAAGGCAGGGATCTCAATCTTCCTGTGAGTTTCCTCAAAAAGTTAAAAATAAAACTACCATACAATCCCGAATTGCCCATCTGGGTATTTACCCCAAAAAATACAAGAACACTAATTCAAGGGGATACGTGCACCCCTGTGTTTATGGAAGCGTTATCTACAATAGCAAAATTATGGTAGCAGCCCCAGTGTCCCTCAACAGGTGAATGAATAAAGATGTGGTACATATGTTCAATGGAATATTATTTAGCCCTCCAAAAATGAGAATGAAATCTTGCCATTTCCAATGGCATGGATGGAGCTAGAAACAATAATGCTAAATGAATAAGTCAGTCAGAGAAAGACAAATACCATATGATTTCACCCATATGTGGAATTTAAGAAGCAAAACAAATGAGCTAAGGAAAAAAGAGAGAGAGAAGCCAAGAACAGACTTATAACAAGCAAGCTGATGGTTACCAGAAGGGAGATGGTTCAGGGTGCATGAAATAGGTGATGGGGATTAAGGAGTGCACTTGTCATAATAAGGACTGGGTAATGTGTGGAATTGTTGAATCACTGTATTTTACACCTGGAACTAACACTGTATGTTAACTATACTGGAATTAAAATACCGGATATAAAAGCAAGATAAAAAACAAAACAAAATATGAAATGAAATGAAATTCTTTGATCTGTGACAACATGGATAGACCTTGAAGACATTATGCAAGGTGAGATACATCAGACAGTGAAAGACAAATACTATATGATATCACTTATATATGGAATATAAAGAAGTTAAACTCACAAAAACCTAGAGTAACATGATGGTTACCATGGTCCAGGGTGTGAGGGAAAAGGAGAGATATTGTTTGACTGAGCCACCCAAGCACCCTGGAGAGATATTGTTTAAGGGTTCAAATTTACAACTAGGAATCAGATAAGTCCTGGAACTCCAATGCACAGTATAGAGCATATGGACAGCAATATTATATCATAATCATCAAACTTGGTAAGAGACTAGATCTTGGTTATTTCCTCCATGAAAAGAAAGGACAATTATGTCTTGTGATGGAGGTGCTAACTATCACTACAAAGGTAATCATATTCCAATTTGTAGATTTATCAAATCAACATACACACCTTAAATTTAAGTTTTATGTCAAAATAATTCAATAAAAAAGAAAACTGATTTCCATAAAAAAACAAAATAACTGGCAACCATTCCATCACTTTCCACCCTACCATTCCAAGTCCATAGCAGACATAATGAATCCAGCACAGTCTTATTTCCTGCTCAGTGCAGGGATTTGTCCTCAAGTTGTTCCTAGTAAAATGTTCCAGGAAGTCACTATGAATCAATAAGGAGTCAGCCCACAGGATGAAGTCTTTTGAAGTCTGTTTGCAGTCTTTGTGAAATGTTCATTAAAAAAATAGTATTGAGACAAGAAATCTAAAGGGAAAAATAAAGTAGGGAAATATTCTAGTGTTCTGAGATTCATGTTTAAAGATGAAATGGATTTGATAATTTGAAAGAAAGTCTAATTCAATTCTACAATTACTGAAACACAAATAGGTCTAAAACTGAATCAGTAGGGAAGTCAGACACACATGAACATGTAATTTAGAAACAAGGTAAGGTGTAATAGGTTGTGGTTAATTAGTCCAGAGAGAAGTCCTAAAAATTTCCAAGAATGGAACAAGTAAGGCACTAAGAGACCATTTGGTCATTATTCACTCAGCAAACATCTTTGGGCAAAGCCCTGCTTGGTAAATGAAGAGATGCTTCTTTTTCATTTTCATTTTTGAAATGCTAAAGACCTAAACTTCTCCATAAAATAGCGTAAATTACTAAACTGGAGAAATAATGTTTATGTGGAATTAAGGTTGACAGGGAGAGCCGGGGACCAAGTTCTCCAATTTTATTTTCAATAATTTTCCAACATTGCTCTTCAGAATTTCAACGTGAAATATTTCACTTTTATTAAAATTCTCAGGCATATGTAACTGATTATGTATTCCTTTAAGTCTCTCTTAGGTTAAAAGATCACCAGCTCTTCTGGAGTTGGCCTGTGCTACATTTGTGGCGATCAGTAACATATCAAACTTGGAACAAGAAGTATAGCCATGTAAGACGTAGCTTTCAATATTGAAGTTGGAAGTATTATGTTACAACTGACATGGTGACAAAAATGCTTAATATAGGTCACTTAATCCATAAAAATTTAAAAAAAATACTCGGGATAGTAATCAGTTCTCTAAACTTGCTGATACATTGCAACTTTGGATATTCTTTTATGTCTGATTCAGCAGTTTTAGAAACACTAAAATACTCCGCACACAGCTGTGTTCCTATTTGCACAGACCCCACATCTGCCAAAGCAAATACTGGTCTGCTCCCTGTAATTCTACCATGCCACCAGAGTTTCGCCTGTATTTATGGGATGGGTGTGTTGATTGTAAGTTAGAGTTCTGGTGTTTGGTTCTTGACTACGTTGTACTTAAGTTCATTCTATGTTTTGTGTTTTTTTCCCTCTCTTTTGAGAGAAACTTAAAAGCAATGCCACTTTTAGATTTGGGAGGGTGAAAAGAAATAAGGCAGAATAATTATATTATAGTCATGATATATCCTCATTTTATTTCCTTGACTTGTACATATGCTTGTTTGAAGGACACATCTTTTCTCTTGTTTCCAATATATGCTTTAAAAAACTCCATTTCAGATTTATACTTTATCTGTACCAGTGGGAAGTTACTGAACTTAAATTTCTTTTTTAGCATTTTAATGTATTTCCATGGTACTAGAGAAAAACTGCTTAGCAGATGAGAAGCTTAGAGTGTTCTGTAATAATATTGTTCTGGAAACAATTGAGCTATTAAACAAAACTCTTTCAAGAGTAATGATTTCATTTAAACATTGATCAATTTAAGTATAACAAGTAGTAAAATATGAGTTATTAAAATTTTTTTCTAGAAAAGGTTAACAAATGACCATTATGTCTCTGATCCCAATTTCCCTTATCCTCATTCTCATTCATACTTTCTGTCCAAATCGTCCAACAAAGATAATGATTTTAATGATGATTCTCAAATTCATTATGCCCACAGTGAATATTCCTTAAAGTGAATCACCCCTCAAAGTGAGTGGTGGAATCTCATATTCTGATCTATCTCCTTCATTTACACTACATGCTTATATACTACTTGTATCATTTCTTTATTTTGCTCAGCAGCTCTCTTTTCTACTATATGAATTCTAAACCTGGAAAAGCTAATTTCTCTTGCTTCTGAATATGAAGCATCTGCCTAGTTCTGGCTAGTTCACTTATCTGCCTAGTTCTTGCCAGTTCGCTTATTCCATCATTCACACTTTCTTGCACTTAATTTTCTCACCTCTCTCCCATTTATTCAAACCCTACCTTTCCTCACCACCCAGTCTGATAATGTATAGCTTTTAACTGCATAATTCAGTTTATTTACATTTACTACAACTTAATTTTTAACATTGCATTTTATTCTTCTGACTTACTCTACTTTTTCTGTTTCTTTTCATTCTTGCTTTTTCAAGGAAGAGGTTAGTAGAGTTTAGTTTTTACTCACATTTTAATCCTCCACCCCCAATTATAATGTATTTTATACATTTATTTCTTGTTTTATTATCCTATATGTTTTCACACAGATGTTAAAATTAATAATCTGTAATTAATATTTTTCACTTCTAATCAACTAAACCAGGAGATTAAAATGCTTTACTTCCCAATCCCAACAGATATGTACAGTTTTAGTTTTGTATTATTTTTATTAACATCTGATTTTTTAGAAATTGTTTTGTATGATCAGTGATTGTTTAGATTAGCCCATACCTATAACATTTTTCTTTGCTTGCATCTCAGACTTCTTTTCTGAGATAACTTTTGTTTTTATCCAAAAGTATATTTCTAAAGTAAATACACTGTCTTCTGGCTCCTTATGTTGTAGAGAAATCAGCTTTTAGTTTATTTATTGTTCTTTTCACAGTTATTTGCCTTTCTTTTTCTAATGCTGCCTTTATAGTATTTTGTCTTTGGTGTGCTGTTGTTTTAATACAAAGTGCTTCAGTTTTTCTTTTTCTTTTTTTCTTTTTTTTTCTTTTTACGTTTTATAACTTTGAGGATCAGGTTAATTTTCAATTTTGAAAATTATTAGCCATTATCTTTTTAAACTATTTCCCCTTTCCCATTTTCTTGACTTTTTTCTTTTGGAATTTTAATTAGATATATGTTACAATTTCTTACTCTAATTGCTGTTTCTTTTTTTTTTTTTTAATTTGAGAGAGNTGAGTGGGGGAGGGGTAGAGGGAGGGAGGGAAGGGGGGAGAGAGAGAGAGAGAGAGAGAGAGAAGGCATCTTAAGTAAGCTCCATACTCAGCGCAGAGCCCAAAGTGGGACTCTATCCCACAACCTTGGGATCATGACCTGAGACTATATCAAGAGTCAAATACTCAGGGCGCCTGGGTAGCTCAGTTGGTTAAGCATCCAATTTCAGCTCAGGTCACGATGTCATGGTTTGTGAGTTCAAGCCCCGTGCTGAGCTCTGTGCTGACAGCTCAGAGCCTGGAGCCTACTTCAGATTCTGTGTGTGTGTCTCTCTCTGCCCTCCTCCACTCGTTCATTCACTCTCTCTCTATCAAAAATAAATAAATATTTTAAAAATTAGAGTCAGATGCTAAACCACCTGAGTCACCCAGGTGCCCCTAACCTCTATACCTCTTAATATGCCTTTTATTTTTCTTATTTTATTGTTTTTCTATGTTGCGTTCTGGATATTTTCTTAAATTCTATTTTCCAATTCACAAATTCTCTCCTTAGCCATGTTTAGTCTGCTTTTGGATTGTAATATTTTGTATGATTCCATTTTATCTCCGTTATGAACTTATGATACCTCTTTTTAATACTTTGTTAGTAGTTGCTCTAGGGTTTATAATATGCATTTTTTAATCAAAGTCAACCTTCACATGCAGTGGTAAACTTTGCAACAGTATAATTCCATTCTCTCATTCCCATTTTTATGCTACTTTTATCATATAGTTTACTTTTTCATGTTATAATTGCTGCTTTTGTTGCTTTAGATGTTCAGTTATATTTTAGAGTAAAAACCATACTAAAATATCTTCTGTATTTACTTTTATTTTAAACTTTTCTAGAGATATTTATTTCTTTGTGTGGTTCCACACAATATTTGTATTCTATTCCTTTGCTATTCCTTTTCTATTCTATTCTCTTTAACTTTTCTCACAGTGTAGGGCTTCCAGTATGGGCTTCCAGTAATCAATTATTGGTTGTTGTTTGTCTAAAAAAATCTTTCTTTTTTATTTTGAAAGATGTTTATGCTAGGTAAAGAACTTTTTATTTCTTTCACCACTTTAAAAATAATATTCTATTTTTAGTCTAGTTGCCTTAAATATTTTTTTTATCTTTTGTTTTCAGAAGTTTGAATATAATATACCTACGTGTTTTGTTTTTCCTCTTTGGTATTTATCCTGTTTGGTATTATCTGAGTTTCTTGAATCAGTATCTTTAATATATTCTATTATTTTGGAGAAACTCTCATCCACTCTCTCCACAAGCATTACTTTTGTCCCATTCTCTCTTTGTTCTCCAATTTGTGTTACAAATTATATCTCCTATTAATATATAAACTTTTAGGCTCATATTTTATTATTTGTGTGATTTTTTTCATAGAAATACCATATACTAATTTTATTGAGAGTCTGAAGAACTCTTTATGTAAACTATGCCTCTGTTTTCTTAGGTGTTATCCTGTTCTTTCTCTGCCTTCTGCTTGTATTCCTTTTCTCCTTTTATTTTTTAGTTTCTCTTTTTAGTTTCCATGTTGGCATTTAACAGAGCTGGAAATTTGCAGAAAAGTAAAGTGGAGAAATAACAATAGCAAAGAAACAAGATCGAAAGATCTCTAGCTTTGAGATTTATTTTCTTGAACACTCTTTCACGGTCCATCTTCACTTAATTCTCGGCATCCATGATTGTCATGGCTGAAGGGACATTTGTAGTGAGGCTCTCCTTTCTGCCAGCCTATACTTTTGAGCTTTGATCTGGTAAATATTAAAGATCATTTGCTTAAGATGCTATGTATACTACCTCATATATATAAAAGTAGAAATTATATGGCTAAATAATTACTATTTGGTGACAGTGTGTTGTAGTTGAGGGAATGAACTCTGGAATCAAAAATACTGGAGTTTGAAACCTAATTCCAACCACTGTCTTTGTCTGATTATACTTAACCATTCTAAGCTTTGGTTTGTTTATCTTTGAACCTATCTCAAGATGGTGTTTGCATTAAATGACATAATGCCTGGATAGCACTTAGTAGAATGCCTGGCACAAAGTATTCAATAAATGTAATTTTTCTTCATTTCTGTTATAAGCACTCATTTTTGCTTTTAAGCACTCTTAAATTGGTGGAATCCTTATCCACAAGTTGCTAAAGCAAATATCTGCCTTGATCTCACCTGGTTCATTTTTTCTCAGTTATCATTTTGTATGTCTCTCACTAACACTCTTCTGTATCCAACACTTGGATGTATTCTATTTTTGATAGATTATATCTGTCAGGATCCTGGCCAACAGGAGATGAAATTCTCCAAAGGGGTAAAGGAGGATAATGAAAGCACTCTTTACAAAGGCGTGAGAAGGAAAGTAAGACCAACAGCAAATGGGAAAGCACCCAGGACCTGATTTTATCACCCATAGTCCTAAAGGAGAAAAAGAGGAGAGCAGTTATTGGAACCTGGGGAAATACTGCTGTAGGAAAAAGCTACTCCACAGGAATGTAGCCATTCTCTAACCACAGCCTGGCAGGAGGGGGCAAGGGGAATAAATACTCTGACCTCATTTTCTTCTTGCTTTCCAATTCCCTACTATGCTTCCCAATGGCCAAACCATAACAAGTAGCCAGAGGACAAGATTGTCTGCTGATGCAACCTATGTCAGCCTCTTGGGCCAAAGAGATGTGCAAAAAAAGGATGGCAAGTGAATCTGAAGCAGCAAGAGGAGAAAACCAAGGAATCTGTTGCTTCCTTTGGGAATTTATTATATTGGGTTAGAAAGTATAACTGTAGAAAGTTCTATAGAGCTGTATTTGTACATAATATAGACTTTAAATTGAACAACCTTTGTCAGTGGAATTTTTAGAGTTCTGACTGTTTTTGTAACTGGCTACTCTACACTTTTGTGATTTGATGAACTCAAAACAAACATAACTTCAATTTCAAGGGTTGTTTAAGATGTTAAGAGAACAGAAAAAAAAAGCAACCTAAATGCTACCTTAATAAATCTTACTCTGTAGCTACTTATAGCATTATCCCCTGGTTCATCCTTTTTGCTAGCTTTAATCAGATATTGTTACATTTAAGTTTTTAATGACCACTTATATGTGGAATATATAAATCTTTCCCGAGTAAGAACAGAACTAATAAAGTACCCAATATGGGGTGGCTGAGGGACTGGGTGGATTGAATGTCCAACTGTGGATTTTGGCTCAGGTCATAATCTCATGGTTTGTGATCTCCACGCTGATAGTGCAGAGCCTGCTTGGATTCTCTCTCTCTCTCTCTCTCTCTTTCTCTCTCTCTCGCTCTCTGACCCTCCTTGTTTGTGCTGTCTCTCTCCCTGTCTCAAAAATAAATACACTTTTTTAAAAACAAATACCCAATCTTCCTTTTTGATCATAGGCCTGCCTGACAATTCATATTTATAGGAATCCAGTTCATAGAAGGTTACAAAAAAATTAATCTTTATTTTTTCTCTTAGCCATAGTCTACTAAAGAGATAAAACATTATGTGAGGGGCGCCTAGGTGGCTCAATTGGTTAAGCAGCCAACTTCAGCTCAGGGCATGATCTCGGGGGTCTGTGAGTGTGAGCCCCGTGTCAGGCTCCGTGCTCGCAGCTCAGAGCCTGGAGCCTGGTTCCAATTCTGTGTCTCCCTCTCTCTCTACCTCCCCTGCTGTTCTCTCTCTCTCTCTCTCTCAAAATTAATAAAAATTAAAAGAACATTATGTGAAAGCATACATAATAATATACATCACCATATTACACGTGGGACATTAACTATTCAGGTTAATAGGTGTATAGGACTTTAGAGACGGAAAAATATTGACATGGTTAAATAAGTGAATGATTACATAAAATAGTTGATTAATAAATTATATATTAGAGTAGAATTGACCTAATGTTGGCTATCATTTTTAATGATTCCTTATTATTATTATTTATCTATATCCTTCAAAATTGTGATTTGTATATGTTCTAAAATGGCAGGTAAGGACTTGATATTCAGGCCTGTAATTTACTTTTCATTTATTATTACAAAAGCAAATTTTGAACAATTGAATTGACTTCTCAAACATATCATTAAAGAAAGCATCAGATGAATGATTCTGGCTAATATATGCCTTCCATAGGTCAACCAACTAATAAATAAAACTTTTTATTGGCCCTCCCATCTTTCTAGTAAACTTCTATCCTGTCTTTCCTTTACCATTAGATTTCTCCAAAATTGGTATCTCCTACCACATTTCTCCTTTTACTATCCATATCTCATCCAAGTTAAAAATGAACTTCATACTGTTTTGTATTCATAAAGTCCTTTGCTCATAATCAAATAATCACAGAGTGATGGTAAGAGATCTCACTTTATTCCAGCAGTACTGCAAAATATGTATGATTGCCAGACTAGATTATAAACTTATAAACCCATTAGTTATCTTAGCTATATATAGTTATACTTATTATATAAAAATAACATGTATCTTTGTATATTCATCATTCCAGCCTCCATGTGGAAAAATGCAGGATAAAGTGTAATATACATTTCTTCCAAGGAGGAGTAATAAACTCCTAGATCTAAATATGTATCATACTAAGGTTATTAAAGGTTAAAGTAGCAGAATAAAAACCAACAAGAGGCTATGGAAAGTTTTTCCCACATAAGGGGAAAACAGTAATCTCATATGGATCATCTCCGTTCCATAAGTATATCAAGCAGATACAGTCTTAATGCATTTGTATGAGCTTTTGCTCGTTGTCTTTCCTGGAAATTCTCATGGCTAGCTATGTTTGTCATTTGAATCTCAGCTTAAATATTGCTAATAAACTAAATAAATAAACCTGAATAAGCACTACTGGAAAGCCAGTTCAACAGCTGTAACAACCACAACAAAGAATATGTGTGCCTCCAGGTGTTTTTACTTATCACTCAGAAACTTAGAGAATCTTATTAGGAACTCTCTCTGCTTTTCTTTACCTGTAATATTTTAAATTGGGAACATCTTAAGTAACTAATAATAAGGGAGTAGCTCCATATGTTATAGAATGAATATGATAGAATATTATACTGTCATTAAAAGAGCTGTTATAGAATTTTTTGCATTAAATTCTTATGTCAGTGTTAACTGGGGAAAAAAAAAGCAATATATTAAGCAAGAGATTACATTTTAAAAATGTATTCTTGAATAAAAAGCCTTTGAAGAGGAATAAATGTTGTAAATGTTAACAATGATTGTATTAAGGTGGGTGGTGGATTTATTAGAGAAATTATTTTTAAAATATTTTCTGCATTTTTTCTTCTTTAGAGGTGGGAGGGAAAGCATGTGCTGCTTTGTAAACTTGAAAATTAAATACTATATTAAAATGTAGAAGAAAAATGGACATGCTTGGACCATGGATAAATGTTTCTCAAATTTTTGGTTTGGTCTTGGGGCCATTTGTACCTCTATAATTACTGAGGATATTAAATAAAGTTTAGTAGATTATACCTATTGATATTCACTATTTTAGAAATTAAAACTAAGACATTTTTTGTTATTAATTAATTTAAAGTAACAATAATACACCCATTTTGTCTTACACAAAATGGGTGTATTATTATGAAAATAGCTATACTTACCAAAACAACAAGATAATGAATGGCACTATTTTACATTTTTGCAAATCTCTTTACTGTCTGGCTTAATAGAAAACACCAGGATTCTCATATTTACATCTGATTTCAATCTGTTGCCATTTGTTATAATGGTTAAGGTATATGAAAAAAATCTGTCCTCATTTATATATGTACTTGAAAAAGGGAAAAGTTAATAGACTCAACCTTAACACCACCCCATAAAAGATCTTGTGAGCACCCAGGAATGCTTAGACCTTTTGAAGTAGGGACTAACTGGAAGTCAGATCTGGGTTTTAGTCTTGAATGCTTTACTTACTAGTTGTTTAACTTTTGCATGTTATGTAACCCTACTGAACTTAATGTTAATTACCTATAAAATGAGATTCTTATCCCACTAGACATTTGAGAAAATTCAGTGGGGTGTAGTTGTGAAAGTCCTTTGCAGTATCAAAACAAAGATCTGGAAATCTACACGTCATTTTTGTGTTTTTATGTAACCAAATCAAATCTTTTATAGATAGTTGTGTTTAAAACTCTTATAGTCATAAATGGTAAAGGAATAATATTTAACTTATGTACATTATTTTAAGCAAACGGAAACTCTGTTTTTTTTTTTTTTCAGGAGGATAGTGGACACTTTCACTATTCTTTCCCATCTTTTCTCTACAAACACTCCTCCTTTTAGCTCATTCTATTAGATCAATGCTCAGATGGAAGTTCTTTCTAAGTTCAGGCAGTCTGAAGGGAACTCTGCCAAACTAAGGGATTGCTCACTTGTCTTGTCCTTTTACCCACTGAAAATATGTTTTTAATGGCTAAAAATAACTGCAGGATCCCACACTCCATTATTAAGCAAATAATTGAATAAGGTTCTTCTCGGTTTACTTATATTTAATCATCCATCAAATGTAGTAAGAATAATAAGAATGATAGCTTATATTTCATTAATTTTTAGAATTTATTTATTTCATTCATGAATGATACCTGCAATAGTACTTGGAAATAAGAAGGGGCTTTCACTATCTCATTTTTCAAACAAGGAACTGGGCTTTGCTGATGTACGGAGCTCTCCTTAGGTTAAGCCATTAGTCAGAGGCTGCCCCAGGACCAGAGCACATATTTCCCATGGCCCAGTATTGCCAGAGAGACTATTCAGTAGAACAATCCTTTCAGAGAAATCACACTTCAAGTTTTTAATGACAGTAAAGGAGTTTTTGTTAGTTTCCTTTTTTTTTTTTTGAACCTAAAATTAGTTTGATTATACTTGCAATTCATTCCCTTTCTTCAGGACTTGGAATTTGGAACAATATTTATCTTTCTAAATACTTTAAAGGGCTAGTAGCATTCACACACTTGCATCAGAAGGAGACTTAGAGATAGGTTTTCCACTTCTCTGTGCTATGTTGACTTTCAGGCTGCTGAAAAACCACTTTGGAGTGAACCTAGGAAACAAGATGAGGTTGCTATGTGAAAAACAGAATTCAAATCTATGTATGGTTACTGAGTCATGCACATTTTTTCTTGAGCTATGTCTTCTTTTGGAACCAGAGATATGGGTGTGGTTCTACAAGAAAACCACAGAGAGTATTAGAAATACATTTTATTCTACAAGAATAAAGATGTAGGCATGTTATTGATGTCTTTCTGTGCCTCTCTATTGACAGAGGGTTCTGGAGAATATAGTCCAGTAGTATATTAGTTTAGTGAAATCATTAAAATAATGATATTCTACCTTGAAGTAGAATAATTAGTATAGATATTATCTTGAAATACTGACTAGACTATTAAAAGATGAAAATATTGTTAAAGTTGGAATTTATTTAATTGGCTTTTAAATATTTCCTGGCCCCTCTTCCCATCTCCCTTACTGTAAATACTTTAAGCTTTTAAAACATTATGTTTTAGTTAATAAGATTTTAAGTATTATAATATAAAATATAAATATGGTTTTTAAAATATTGAGTTTTTATTCCCCCACTTTGTACTATTGAGTGGCCTATGACTTAACTCTGCTAGGCTACTAACAATTTCTTTAAGCCACTTGAATGTTTTCCTCTCTGTCTTCCCTAACCTCCCTTTCAAGGATCTTTGTTGGAGTGCTGTCTATTCTTTGAAGGTCCGCTTAAAGTCTACCACATCCATAAGCTCTTTTCAGATTCCTTATGGCTCTATGTCCTTTTACTCAATCCTGTGTTTCTGTTGTTCTGTGCACTTCTATAATAGACTTCATCCTGGTATTATGTGGATTTTAGGTATTAGTGCTT
This sequence comes from Crocuta crocuta, assembly GCF_008692635.1. NCBI lineage: Eukaryota > Metazoa > Chordata > Mammalia > Carnivora > Hyaenidae > Crocuta > Crocuta crocuta. The sequence continues at coordinate 4,678,885 of NW_027532605.1, forward strand.
GTATCTATTACCAGCAAATCAGGTGAGCCCTTAGAGGACAACAACTATGTCCTATGTCCCATATATGTTTGCATCTTGAAAGTTATTTCTCTATAAATGTGCATTACATTGAATTGCATATAACTTTGAAACCAGAATCCTCACTTCCTTAAGTAGGTGGGATGGATATATTAGGATCAGCCAAGTACATTTGAAACAAGAGTGTGGTGGCCAATGCTTGTGCCTCAGGAGAACAATAACTTTTTAATTCTTTCTTTAACAGATGATTCCCATGTCCCAAATAATTGAAATAATTTGTGGAGTGTTTAATAAATTCATTAAGAAATGAACAGAATCCAGGGGCACCTGAGTGGCTTAGTTGATTGAGCGTCCAACTTCAGCTCAGGTCATGATCTTGCGATCTGTGAGCTCGAGCCCTGTCGGGCTCTGTGCTGACAGCTCAGAGGCTGGAGACTGCTTCAGAATCTGTGTCTCCCACTCTCTCTGCCCCTCTACCACTCATGCTCTGTCTCTCTCACTTTCAAAAATGAATAAATGTTGAAAAAATGAATAGAATCTGGAACAAATTTAGTAAATTAGTGCACTGTGGCTTCTGGAGCCAACTAATGGGCCTTAGAGATTGACTACAAGATGCAAATTAATAAAGAATCTCTTCTTATAATTAAATGTGTATAAATTTAATTGTTCGTAAGGTAACAGGGAGAGAAATTGCTAAAGTTCTAAGTGTCCCTTGATTGTTTTAGCTATGTATAATATTTATGGAAAAAGAGATTCCAGATGTTCCAGGGACAATTCTCCAGATTCCTCTCATTCCAAAATTATGGAAGTGGAGATGATGCTGAAAGGGAAGACAAGGCACATTTATAAAATCTCACTCATCCAATAATATCTTATGATTGCAATTATTCCAGAGAAAACAAAAGTAAGTTTCTGTAAAACAAGAAAATGAGGACCATGTGTTCTTCCAAATCTCAGAAGACAATATCATTCACATACTTAAAAAAAATTGAAATAGGGGCGCCTGGGTGGCTTAGTCGGTTAAGCGTCCGANTCTCCAATTAGTGAGTGAAGACTGTGTTAGTATTTTCTATGTATTAGGAATAATGACTCAATTTTTGTTGTAAGTTTTCACAGGAGCCTTTGATTTTCTCATCTTTAGGTGTCAAGGAGGACTCAAATTTATTTGGGTGAAGTAACTTAATATCATACTCAAAACCAAGTTTATAAATTGCCTTTTCACCAACTCTTTTTGTTTGGGTGTGTATTTTTGTGTATGGATATGTACATATTTTAATTAAATAGTAATTAGGGCAATATGATCTAAATGTACAGAATGTTTCTGATTTCTAAGCAGTATAATGAATAAGCCACTGGGTACTTGTGGTGTTCGGAACATTGGGAAAAGCCCAAATGTCCTTCAACTGATGAATTGATAAAGAAGATATGGTATATATATATATAAAGGAATATTACTCAACCATCTTAAAGAATGAAATCTTGCCATTTGTTAGAGTGTATCATGCTAAGTGAAATAAGTCAGTCAGAGAAACACAAATATCATATGACCTCACTAATATGTGGAGTTTAAAAAATGAAACATGAACATAAGGGAAAGGAAAAAAAAAGGAGGCATACCATAAGGCACACCACCTCTTCACTGTAGAGAACAAAGTGAGGGTTACTGGAGGGGAAGTGGGTGGGGAGATAGGCTAGATGGGTATTGGATTAAGGAGGGCACTTGTATGCAGCACTGAGTATTATATGTAAGTGATGAATCACTAAATTCTACTCCTGATAGTAATATTATACTATATGTTAACTAACTAAAATTTAAATAAAAACTTCAAACAGGAAACAAAAAAGGAACATTGAAAAACTTGGACACATAGTGATGCATTTTTAATATTTAATTAAGACTTCAGTTACAGTGGTCAGAGCTTATATGAATCCATAATTATATACAGTAAAACCTTGGTTTGCAAGCATAATTAGTTCCAGAATCATGCTTGTAATCCAAGGCACTTGTACATCAAAGTTAATTTCCCCAAAAGAAATAATGGAAATTCAAATGATTCTTTCCACAACCCAAAAATATTTATATAAAAATGATTACTGTAATACAATATACAATAATAAAGAAAGTTCAAAATATAAAGAAAAATAAACAAATTAACCTGCACTTAGCTTTGAAAACCTTCATGGCTGGTGTGAGGGAGACAAGAGAGAGGAGGGTTATTGTGTAGGATGAGTTTCACTATCACTGACAGACTCACTGTTATCTATTGACTCAGTGGAATCTTTTCCTGCATGGGGGCCATTGTATATGCTCACACAGATTTTGACTACAGTATAGTGTTAATAAACTCTTGTCATAAACTATATTTAATGTAACTGGCAATAAGTCAGCAGAGGAAGGGGTCTATATCTGCAGGCAGCCTGACCCAGAATGAAACAAAGCAGTCCTAAACTTACTCTTGCATGGAAAAGCAAAGGACTGTATTTTTTGAAGTGACAAAAAATACACTTGTGCTAGCTGTGGGCATCTTCCAAGGTTTGGAAAATTCAGTGATTTCTGCCAAATGCCACGGCCTGCGACTGAGCATCCGAGCAGGGGAGACAGTCACCCACAATCCCGCAGTGAAAGAGAGAAAGAAGAACCATTGGCCCAGATGTGATCATGTGACATTCAGCATCACATAGTACTCATATGTATTGCAAGACATTGCTCATTTATCAAGTTAAATTTATTAGAAATGTTGGCTTGTCTTGCAGAACACTCACAAGAACAAGTTAACCCAACCCAAGGTTTTACTGTATTTATACAAAAATGAGCTCACTGATTACTTGAAGATATTTAAATAAAAGTTATAATCCGAATGTATCATATTGTTATTCAATAATGTCATCTTATCTTATTAATGACTATTAATCACTATAAAGAATTCTGATAGTAGGGATTGTGACATTTCTGCTTTTCAGCATTGATTTAAGACTTGACCGCTGATGGTCATTTCCTATTTGATATATTTACATTGGAGAAAGAGAGATGGGATGAATCTTTTTATTACTCACAGGTTATCTAAAAAAAGTATTTTAAAAATTAATTTTGAGGGGCATCTGGTTGGCTCAGTCAGTTGAGTGTCTGACTTCAGCTCAGGTCATGATCTCACAAGTCATTAGTTTGAGCTCTGCATCAGGCTTGATGCTGTCAGCACAGAACCCACTTCAGATCCTCTGTATCCTTCACTGTCTGCCCCTCCCCTGCTTGTGCTCTCTCTCTTTCAAAAATAAATACTTAAAATATATTGGTTTTGAATCCTTCTGACATATTGATAACTGGTATAATTATTTTTATTCAAACATTGGACACAAATATGAAATGTAAAACAAAACTACAGAGAAAATAACACTTCACATGGCAATTTTATGTAGAATGCTATCCTTTCTTAAGAGCCAAATTACAAAAACTTCTTGCATATTCTCTCAAAGGCAGAGAATGCCACAGCTCTGCAAACAGCACTGAAGTTATTACTAAAGGGGCTGAAGGAGTAGTTTGCCTCAATATACAGGAAAATTTTTAATCTTAAACAAAAAGTATTGACGGACTGGAAAAAGGTGATAAAATATGTCACATTAATTTCCTTGCCCTCTACTTCTCTCTCCATCCCAAGGACACAATTCCCAGACCTCTGACAGCCAGATAATTGTCAACTGAACAATGTAAGAACTCAGAGACTAATGGGCTGAATGACTCCTTATTTTTTTGAGAAACAACTTAAGACTCTGAGGCTTATAATTTTTTAAAAGCAGTATATGGAACATAACAAGCTCATTTGGTATAAATGGCCTTTGGTGTCATTGAGTTTCTGGACAATTTCTCCTTTGTAGCCTGTACCTAGTCCTGCCATCTAAAAAGTTTCCCTCAGGGGAAGCCCTGACTCATGGACTCTCATTTTAGCTACAGAGAATTGTCTATTCCAATACAAACAATCATCCATGTTTTAGGATTTTTTAGGCTTAGTAAACAATGGATTAATGGTTAAGAATAAAGCAATAAATTTTAAAAAATACATTTTATATGTAAAATATATAAAAATATGCTTTTTATATTTATAAAAAATATAAAATATATAAGAAAAGAAATGAACAGAAGATACNATGAAATCACAGAACCAGACCAAAAACAAAAAGGCTACCCACTGTGTAATTTCATGTATATACCATTCTAGACAGTCAAAGCTATAGGGACGGAAATCAGATCAGTGGTTCTGGTATGGGGATGGGAAAAGATAGACTCCAAATGGAAGAATTTAGGGGGTAATAAAATATTCCCTAGATTGTGAAGATGGTTACACGATTGCATGCATTTGTCAAAACTCAAGGAAAAGTATACCTAATAAGGTGAATCTTGCTCTATTTAAAGCATGTCTCGAGGCACCTGGCTGGCTCAATAGAGCATGTGATTCTTGATCTTGGGGTTGTGAGTTCAAACCCCACTTTGGGTGTAGAGATTGCTTAAAAATAAAAAAAAATCTTTAAAAAATTAAAAAATTAAAAAATAAAGCATGCCTTATAAACATAATATAAAAGGGGAAAAAAAAAGAATGAGGATTGAATTAGTGGAGCATACTGTTGTGGATGATTAAACTTCCTTTTAGTTACCTAGCTTTTCATCTTTATGTAAATTTTAACAGTCAAATTTTATTTTATTAAGAAATTTTTAACACTTATTTATTTATTTTGAGAGTGAGAGAGTGAGCTATTAGGGGAGGGGTAGATAAAGAGGAAGAGAAAATATCCCAAGCAGGTTCTATGCTCAGTGCAGAGCCTGATGCGGGGCTTAATCAAGAGTCAGACACTTAACCGACTGAGTCACCCAGGTGCCCCTGTTCTGCTTTTCTCAGATTCCACATGTAAGTGAAATTATATGGTCTTTGTCTTTCTCTGTCTGACTGACTTCGTATAGTATCCTCTAGTTCTACCCATACTGTCACAAATGACAAGATTTCATTTTTTATGACTGAATAATATTCCATTGTATATATATATTAGCAGTTAAATTTTATTTTAAAAATTTTAAAACATTTATTTAGTTTTGAGACAGACAGAGCATGAGTGGGAAAGGGGCAGAGAGAGAGGGAGGCACAGAATCCAAAGCAGTCTCCAGGCTCTGAGCTGTCAGCACAGAGTCTGATGCAGGGCTCAAACCCATGGACCATGAGATCATGACCTAAGCTGAAGCTGGACACTCAACTGACTGAGCCACTCAGGTACCCCAACAGTTAAATTTTAAACTGAATGATAAATTATGTTTTTTTAAAAGAAGCACTAATGCAGTTACATGTTCTTATTTAATTAGCACTTAGATAATATTACTTTTATGCCAGACATTGTCTATGAGCTTTACAAATATCAACTATTTAATCCTCGTAACAAGCCAATGAGGTAGGCAATGTTATATTTTCATTATGCAGATAAGGAAACTAATCTGCAGAGAAGACATGCCATGTTTTTGTGGTCACCCAGCTGGTAAGTGGTGGGCCAAAATTTGGACATCGTCAGTCCAGCTTCAGAGTGTGTGTTCATAACCACTGCACTTCTGCAGACCTTATTGGTACTATTATTATTATTTCATATAACAAAATATAGTATATACTTTTTACCTTTATTGAAGTATAATTGATAAATAAAATTATGTACACTTAAGGTGTAGAAAGTGATTATATATATATATACATACATACATTGTGAAATAATAACTACGATCAAGTTAATTAACACATCCATAATCTCACATAATTACCTTTTTTGTGTGTTTGTTGAGAACATTTAAGACCTACCCTTTTAGCAAATTTCAAGTATACCATAGTCACCATGCTGTACATAAGATCTCATTTCTGCAGACTTTTTTGATACTGCCTTTCTAGTTAGTAAAATTTGAATTATAGCTTAATTATCATGAGGTACAATGGATAGAGCACTAGGACTCGAAGCCTGTGTTTGACGCTGTTGTCTGTATTGTGTAATTTCTGAAAAGTCACTCATCTCTCTGAATCCCAGTATAAAATGTGATTATCCTGACCATATTACTTTACTGGGTTATTGTGAGTCTCAAAGAATATGTATGTACTCAAGTGGTGTATAAAAAGTAGGGTGCCACACAAGCCAACATTACTTATCAGATCACTTATGATTTTGGCACACAGGACTCTCCATAACTTCTGAATGTGACTATTGATTGCCTCAGGAGATAAGACAGTATTTTGGAAGGTTAAAACTGCAAACTTTTCTCAAAATATGACTTCCTCTGAAACATATTTAGGTTAAAATGAAAGTTAATAATGTAAGAAGTTAACAATTTCTAATACAAAAAAATTATTTCAAATTATGCCTAGATGTAGTAAGATGTATTTTTAGTACAAAGACTCAGCTAGAGGTAACCTATATTTATAAGGTTTGAATATGGATAGCATTTGTAACTAAATACATTGGTTCATATATTTGTTTACTTGAAAAAATATTATGCTAAATACATTTCAAGGGATTCTCCCGGTGTTGTCATTTGTTAAAAAAAAAATCAGTGATGGAGTTTAAGCTAAGGAAATAAACATCATATAATGTCTCCGAACCTCAGCTCCTTATTATGAGGAGACTGTGCAGCCACACTTCTACACCTGGATCTGGTAATTTATTGATGTCTGACTTGCCATGAGTTATTTAGTTTCTATGAGCCTCAATTTCCTTTCTTCATCTGTAAAACAGGGAAAATCATAGCACTTATCCCATAGCATTGATTTAAGGATTAAGTTAATTAATACATATAAAATGCTTACATAGTTTTTGCAATAAGTAAGTACTTAATACATTTTACCATTATTACTATTGTTATGGTTATTATTTTCACAGTGGCTTTCTGCCAGAAAGAGAGTATGTTCACAATATGCTGGCTAATCAGTTCTGTGCCATTCTTCTACTCTGTTACCCATTGCTCTTCCTAGCTGAGATATTCCTTTCACCAGGACCATCATTTTCCTAGTCCTCTGTGTTGACATCTTAGAATCATTTTTATTTGTGTTCACTGCCTCTTCTGTCATAGCCTTTCAATCAAGTTCTACTGATTCTTCACCGAACAATATGGGTTCAACAAACAACCATTGGGCAAATATAAATAACCAAACAATGTCTATCATATCAGGGAGCTTTCAGTCTGGTAGGAGAAACAGACATGTAAGTATAATGTGGTGTTAGAAAGGTCTGTACAGAACATGGTGGTCAGTTCTATGAAGGAACAGGCTGGTTTGTCAGCGCCGAAGGGTGAGGGTATCTATCACCCTCTTAGTTGGCAGAGGTACCCTTTCAGTTTTTCCCTTTATCTAATTTCTCAGTGATTTTATTTCCAAAATACATCTTGAATCCCTCTGCTTCTTTCTATTTTCACTGCACTTCCCTAGTCCAAGCAACTATCATGTTTCATTTGGAGCAAAAGTGCTTCCTAACTTGTGTCCTCACTTCCATTCTTGCCTTGCTAAAATATATTTCTTATAAGTCATTCAGATGAAAAGAAAATCAGTACATTAGAGCACATTATTCCTCTGTTTAAAAACTCTTTAATAGATTCTCATTGCATTTAGAAAAAAATCTAAACTCCTTCATGATCTGTACGGCTTTACTAACAGATCCTATCCATAAAGGCTTTCTTTCTGTTTTTCCCTATTCAAAGTTTATTCGTATGTTTGGTAGGAGCAATAATGGCTTTCTGAAGATGTCCATGTCTTTTTTAAAAAAATTAATGTTTATTTATTTTTGAAAGAGAGAGAGAGTGTGTGTAAGCAAGGGAGGGGCAGAGAGAGAGGGAGACCCAGAATCTGAAGGAACTTCCAGGCTCTGAGCTGTCAACACAGAGTCTGATGCAGAACTTTAACTCATAGACAGCGAGATCATTACTGAGCTGAAGTTGGACGCTTAACCAACTGAGCCACCAAGATTCCCCTAAAGATATCCATGTCTTAGTCTCCAGAACCTGTGAATATGTTACCTTTCATGTCAAAAACATTTTGCAGATGTGATTAAGGATCTTGACATGGGAGAAATTATCCTGGATGATATAGGTGGAACCAATATAGTCACATGTGTCGTTAGAAGCAGAGAATTTTTCTTGCCTGTGGTCAGAGAGAGATGTGGCCACAAAAATAGTGTCAGAGTGATGCTATGTTGCTGGCTTTGAAGTTGGAGGAAGGGGCTGCGAGAATGTGAGTAATCCCCAGAAGGTTGAAAAGGCAAGGACATGGATTCCCTGATAGAACCTCTAAAAAGGAATGCAGGCCTGCTGACACCTTGATTTTAGCCCAAGGAGACTCAGACTTCTGACCTACAGAACTATAAGATGGTACATTGTATTGTTTTAAGCCACCAAGTTTGTGATATTTTTTATGGCAGCCATTGAAAATTAATATATCATTCCAAGCCACATACACTTGCTGTTCCCTCTGTTTAGAAAACCATTTTCTCCTGGTTCTCTGGGGATAGAGTCTTTTTCAAACTTTAGATCTCAGATTCCCTATTACTTCTTTCAGGTGGTCCTAATCTTCAGTATTCTTCCCACCACCACCCCTGAACAACTCTAAAACAACACACTCTTTATTTCCTTCATGGCATATCATTGTCTGGAATTAGCTGTTCGCATATTTGCTCACTTATTTATTGCCGTTTTTCCACTGAAGGTTGTAAGCTCCCCAGCATCAGGGACTTTGTTAGTGTTGTTCACAGATATATCCTCCGTTCCTTGAGTAGAACCTGGCAAATAATAGGTATTCAACAAATATTTGTTGAATGAGGGAATGAATTAGACCAGGGAAATGGTTATTTCAGGCAAAGGTCAGAGCCTGAGCAAAATTCCAAGGTGTGAAACTGATTATGTGCCTGGGAAAATTTATGTTTCCAATGGCTGAAGCCAAAAGAGGAAAACAGAAAGAGATGCAAACCAAGAAGTAGGCATTTTCCTCCTCCCTGTCCCCTCCTTTCTCCCCTCCTCCTCCTTCCCTTTTCTTTTAGTACTTGGGAGTTAATTTAGTTTAGTTTTTTTTTTCAAGAAAGGGGAAATAATTGAGTGAAGAAATATGTAATAAAATCAACAAGACTTGGCAATCAAGTAGATGTATGTTGAGGGAGAAGGAAGGGTGTCTTCCTATGTTCCTGATCTTTGGGACTAGAATAATGCTGGCAGTGTTAATGGGTATAAAGAACAAGGAGAGATAATGATTTCATTTTGGGCTCTTGGGTTTGGTGGACTTTTCACAGGAAGATATTCAATACAGATGCTTAGAAATACAAGTCTGCAAGAGCACCTGGTTGGCTCAGTTGGTTGAGCATCAGACTTTGGCTCCGCTCATGATCTCATGTTTATGAGTTCGAGGCTCACATTGGGCTCACTGCTATCAGTGCAGAGCCCCTTTGTATCCTCTGTCTCCCTCTCTCTGCCCCCCCTCTTAAACATGTGGCACAATCTCTCTCTCAAAATAAAAAATTAAAATAAAAGAAAAGAAATACACGTCTGCAGATCTACAGTTCAGGAGGAAAGCCTTGACTGGAAGTCATTAGCATGTAAATGAAAATAAATTCCAGGGATCTAATAATTAATTTAGCCTAAGAGAATGGGCAGCATGGGTAACATGCTGATGGGACAATGCTGGAAAACACAGTAACCCTCTGAGAGGAGTTAGAAAAGGAAGTTTGACCAGAAAGCAAGGGGTATAAGAGAAGTATGTAGGACAAGGGAGTCTCAGGAGGAAGGAGTTTCAGTAAGAAGGGAGTAGTCAAGAGTATCAAATACTATAGACAGGGAAGATGTAAGGTCTTTGGGTTTCTCAGCAAAGAGATATGGATGTCTTTTGCACTGCTGGTGATGCTATTCTAATGCAGAGGGTGAAGTCTGAGGGGTGAGGGAGTAGAAGGGGAAGAGAGAGACTACAGAAGATGAGTACTTAAGGGAAATCTTTGGGTTTTTTTGGTTTCTTTTTTGAGGGTAAAGAAGACACAGACAAATGTCCTGCAGGAGATGTGAAGGGATGGGATAAAGAGGACTGAGGGAGGGGCACCTGGGTGGGTCAGTTGGTTAAGCATCTGACTCTTGGTTTGGGGCTCAGGTCATGATCTCACAGTTCATGAGTTCCAGCTGAATTGCACTGAGGGCATGGAGCCTGCTTGGGATTCTCTCTCTTTCCTTCCCTTCCTGCCCCTCGCCTCCTTGTGCTCTTTCTGTCTCTCTCTAAGTAAACTTAAAAAAAAAAGGGAGTATCAAGGTAATGATCAACCATGAGGATGCTGAGACATCTTTTCTCTGCACTGGAAATATCGGTGTCAGGCAGATGTAAGACACAAGAAGAAATAAGAACACTTACTTTGGAGTCAGATATCTCGGATATAGAAACCTAAACCCTAAATCTACTACTTAGTAGCTGAGCACACTTGAGCAGGTAAATTTCTTTAAACCATAATTCCTTATATATGATTTGAGAAGAATAATAACTTTCAAGGTTGTGTGAAAATTAAATTGGTGAAAGCCTACTCAGGAGGTATGTATTATTATCATATGTATACTTGGGAGGGGCTTCATTGAAACTGTGATGGATTTCTGAGTTCCCTACTTAAGCAGGGAGGCCTAGAATCAGTTCCTCAAGGACTAAGAAATGATTGAGTCCTCTATTCTGAATGCAACCACATTTATGAAGCAGACACACCTGGTTAACACCTGTATACGTTTTACTCTTTTGCAAATTGTAATGTAGGATCCTAGTGGATGATAGAGGAAAAACTTGAGTCACAAAGCTCCCAGAAACAAGCTAATTTATCACAGCTGTCCTGGGAATATTTGCTATGTCCCTATCATACCATATGCTTTTGGTTTGATAGGAAGAAGACGCTGAAGCTGGAGGGAACTGTGAGAGGCTGAATTGTGTTTTTAATCTTTCTTGTAAAAGTGAAAAACTAAACTGAGAGATCCAGGGTTCGAGCTTCTTGGAAAGTTGAGACCCTCTGGAATATTTCTCCAGATATTCTTGCTCACAGCTAAAATTCAAAAGTTCTTGGATTTCTTCTATTAAAAGTGATAATGCATTACTTAGCTAATTGCACTCTAAAATCTCTCCTTTCCCTGAATTTCTACTGGGCTTAACGCACTCCCCCACATATTTATATGCTCTGGCTTATGTTTGTTTCATGTAAATTTATTTTTTTTAGCATCTACTTGTGTTCCTTGACAGCAGTGGGACATGGCTTTCACTTATTTTGTTACATTTTCTCCCTCAGTGCTTCGGATGGTACAAGGTACCTGAGCACTACGGAGGTACTATAAACAGTTGACTCACCTGTATTGTATAGGATAGCCATTCTGGTTCTAGGTGGACTCAAGGCAGCAAATGTACTATGTGCAACTGGGACTGGTGTAGGAATAAAGGCTCCACCATTGCCTCTTATGTAGCTCTTTGCAATTTGGAACTTAGTTAATAATATATAACTCACTTTAGAGTCCCTAAACCCTAAACACTAATCAGGGCAAAGCCCCTTTCATAAATGAGAAAATGAGAGTGCAGAGAGATAAAGGACTTTGTGTTTACGAAATTGGTAAGTGGCAGATCTGTTGTTGAAAATGAGACTGCATCCAATGCAGTATCTTTCCCATTCCTCTACACTAACATAGTCTACTAGTTTTCTATGTAATAAAACTTTCTGGGCCAAGAGAGATCTGCAGATGTGTTCCACCAAACGAGATGTGGAGAAATGCAGAGATCATCTTAATTCAAAATAGGATGCATCACAAATTTATTTGTCTCCAACAGTTTTCCGTCACCTGAACCTTACCTGGGCACAGTTTTAATAGTCCCCTTCCAGAATCTGGAAAAAGAAACAGAATCTGGAAAAAGAAACAGAATCTGTTAAGGAGACAAGAATACTTTCTCTTCAGTGAAAAGAAGGGGTTAAAATTTGATCCTTTGAAAGTTTAAGGTAGACAAGAGTCCTGAATTATCTAGACACCAAAAAGTAGCCTAAAAGGCTGTATTTCCTCCCTAATGTCTTTTTCAGCTTATAGGGAAAAAGTGAAGGGGGAAAGGATTAGGAAGGGGAGAATAGGACTATATCCTTCTAACAGGATATATCCTTTCTGTTAAAAAAAAACACACAAAAAAAAACAAAAGAAAGAGAGAGAGAGAGAGAAAGGTTTGTTCCTGTGCTTAAGCCCCCATTTATGTTTAAAACGTAAATGAAGTAGGGACAGTTCAAGGCACAGAGGCGCGTGTTCTGATTTGGTTGTTTACCATCAATCAGACCGTTGCTTGGCAGACACTGGATGGTTATGAGCCTGAACAAGCTGAAAAGGGGCAGGAAAAGAAGTGGAGGCAGCATTCTTCCTATTTAAAGCTGCATCGCTTGAAAAAAGTTTTCTCAGACTGTGCTGGAGCCGGTGCTGAAAAAGGGGGTTTGCAAAGGCTGCCCTGGGGCTGGTGCTAAAAGAGCCCGCAGCTGACTTCATGGTGCTACAATAACCTTAGAATCTACTTTTCACTCCCAGGAGGACCCACATGTCTAATATTTAGACATGATGGCAAACTGGGTGGAAGCAAGACCTCTCCTCATTCTTACTGTTTTATTAGGGCAGTTTGTCTCAATAAAAGCCCAGGAAGAAGGCGAGGATGGTGAGTCTGCCGTTTGCTTTGCTTGTGGTGTTTACTGCACGGTTTGGGAAATAGGTGGAATGTTAAGCTTCGGGAAGGAAGAGTGAAGAGGAAGTTCTGGTTTGAAGTTGAGAAGGGGGCTGACAGATTTGCACCTGGGAAACGGCTCTGTCTCGGAAGACAATCAGGATATTTGTAAATGCGGAGCTTCTCCATCTGCCATTGGGCTGAATGTTTCTGGGAAAGCCTAGAAGTCCTTTTGCCTGAATGTGGACAGTGGGAAGTTTAAAAGGAAAGGAGAGTGCTTAAAACGGAGCACTAAAGGCACTTTTAGTCAGAGGAGCTCTGTTCTGTGGGCTGGAGTTTTCAGAGCAAGGAAAAGTCGTAGCAGAAGCTGGGTAGGGTGGAGTCTTTTTTGTACCGAACTTCAGCTGCTTCATACAATTCTTTGTTTAGAAAAACCTCTGCAGCCACTCTGATAACTGATTTTTCTTTGTCTTTGGCTTCTTGTTCTTTTCTCTTTACAGACTTTTACTTCTTTCCCATTTTCATTTGTGATCTTAAAACCGCTTTTGCTTACTGAGGGACAGTCTCGTTTACTTGTCCGTGACAGAGGTTGATGGAAGCCAGATTTCTCAAACAGTGGTATTTTCCCACCCTACTGACTTGATTATCCGGACAGTGGTGGTTCCCTTCTGGATGGCGGAAGGCTGCAAATCGGCATGCCTTATATATAATGTATTTATCATGGAGTTTTTGCATGGCCATTATCCTTTAGACACAAGTTTCTTTTCTTTTTTCTGATTTAAGACAAATCTTGCCTGGTTACCAACTTTTCTTTTTCATATGCAGTTTGCTCCTGGTTAGAGTTGGGTGGTATGGTATGGTTAAACAAAAATGCATGGCTGCTATAGAATATAAGAAAACATTTAAGTTGGTTCCACTGATTATTAAATCCTTATTCTCCAGACATGTTCTTTTTCATAATAGGCTGTATAGATTTTCATAACTATTTAACGTCAAACTCAAGCTTTTAAAACTTAGCACATTTAAACTTCTCTGTTATTGTCTTTTATACATACTTTTGAGTATATGTATATATTTATGCAGATATATGCATATGTGTGTATATTTTTTTTAATACCTGCTTCTATGTATTTTTACTCTGAAGATGTTCATAAAATTAATCTAGAGGCCACAAGGTCTAAAAATCATTTAAAGAGTGAAAATAAGAATGTGAGATGAATACCCAACAATCTGTCCAGAGTCCCATAGAGGGGGCACTTTCTAAAATCTTGTAACTTTTCATGTTACTTTTTATGTTTTAAAGAATGAGGCAATTTATAAAGGGTAAAACTCTTGAGTTTCTTTGAAATGGTGTGAAAAACATGAGTTGTTTGGAAGGGTGGGAAAAATAGTTGAATAGGTACTAGGAGACAGGAAAGGGGAGGGAAAAAACATGGAAAAATTACAATAGAAATAGCAAATCTAATTATAAAAGGAACAGTTCACTCCCCTCCCCCCCAAACAGTCAACAACTTTAATTTAAAACTTAACACAACTTTCTTTGTCAATATACTTTAAAATAAATAACGCGCTTTTTATAAAGTGTGGAAATAATTGAATATGTGAATAAATGAAAAGAGTGTTTCATAAGGTATATGGAATAGGCCATATGTTCAAAGACTTTCACAAATAGTTGTAATCACTCTGTAGGTGTTACTGAAAAATAAGGAGAGTTTAATGTTTCTTAATATTAATTTACATAAATGTTAGAAGTTTGATATTTGGTGCCAAACAGTCCCCATCTCCATATCAACCCTTCTTCCCCCTATATAACCAAACAGCACAGCAACCGGAATCCCAAACATCAGATTTTACAGAAAAAGTATAATTCCTTGCATATACATTGTAAAAATTAAATTCCTCTGTTTTACTCAACCTAGGAGAAAATAATGTGATAAAAATTCAATAGTAAAAGAAAGTGGTATGGCCTAAATTAAAGGTAATATATACAAGAATTCCAGAATCTAGCATACTCAGAGTTTTGTAATTTGTATTGTACGTACTTACTATTCATATTTTGGGTTCAGTTATATTGAATGGATACTTGGCAATGCTTTATTCCCCCTGTTCAGGCTTGACACAAGCTTAATAAAAGTGTCAGAATTTTGAAACTCCATGTGATTTTAAATTTGGGGAAGAGTAAGTTCAAGTAAATGCTTTAAACTAAAGAAATAGCTAAGGTACACAGGAAAAACAAGTATACTTTTCAAATTTTAGCTATAACTAAGTGATATAATGTGGTAGTGACTTTGTGGACAAATATCTCCTTTTTGAAATGTAGAGACGTGTTATCACATGTAGCTACATGTTTACAGGCTTTTATATTTTTCCTTTCAAGACTTCAGGGTATATTTTTTATCTGTTTGCAAATAACTGTTGCAAATAGTTTTATCTGTTGCAAAATAACTGTGGTTATTTGCCAGAAATGTCAACATAAGCATAGTGTATGCCTGATAGAAATACTTATGAACAATGAGCTAGAAGTAAATAAATAAAGCTTTAGGACCTGTGGGCCCAAATCATTACTACTTATAATAAATTTAAGAACTGAATTGATTTTTCAAATTCCTAAGAACTGAAGGGAAGTTGGGTCGACTTTAGTTGACACTATTAAATAGTGTCAAGAAGCAGAATTAAGATGACAAAAATCAGCTTTTCATGAGTTTTTGGGTATATATGTTTGTGATGGTGGTGGTGGGATGCTCTAAAAGGTTCCCCATTTGGTTTTTGTAGGAGAAAATACTAGTGCATTTATAGTAATTTTTATATTCCTAAACAAAGGTCTAACACCTAGGGAGTTATGCACATTTTTGTTATTAGAAATGGACAGACTTAATCTGAGAATATAATTTTTGATATGAATCATTGATTTCAACAACAGAGAAAGAATGGAGAAAAGGAGAGGTGCAGAATTGTACCATTTTATTTCCAGACACCAGGTAGGTAACACAAGCAAGTGAAGCAAGTGAGTGTTTGTACATCAACAGGGGATGATGGGCCTGTGGAGAACTGAGGATGCATGCCCACTTTAAGGCATTCAAAACCAGTGTTTTCCAGAAAGCATTGCATAAGCCAAATATAATATCTCTGAGCGCCAAGTCTGGCTCATGGACCATAAATTTGCAACCCTCCTGTTGCAACCCTACACTGATATCTTGGACCCAGGCTAGCTTCTGATTACTAAGAGATGAAGGGGTCAGAATCTTTTTTTATATCATGGTTTCTTCCATTTTTATGCCATATCTGCCATTTATCTCATTGTTACAATATGAATTTGAAGTCACAAATGCTTACTACTCAGTACTACTTGGACCAGATAATTTTAAATGCTTACTAAGTACTACTGGGTTGGATTGTTTTATAGGAAGTAGAGAATATAAATACATAGTTTAAGATACTTGATAACTCATAAATTGTTTTAAACTCATTACTTTTGAAATAGATACTTTGGATCATGTAGGATATGCAAACTTTCTTTTTATAGTGGATGTTTTAATCTAGGTTCAGCTGCATATACCAGAATGCAATAGTTTAAATTTTTTAAAAAAGTGTTTTTTTTTTCCAATAATAAAAACTTCTAGTTAGGTAATGAAAGGCTGGTATATTAGCTCTACAAAATCATCAAAGACTCAGTCTCTTTCTAGTTCTCTACTGTCATATCCCTGGGGTATAATCCTTCATGTTATGGTCTTAGATGGCTGCTGGAGTTCCAGCCATTACATTTACTTTTCAGGCATCTGGATAGAGGATGAGAGACAAAGACTGTGATTCTCTCTTTATTCGTGGAGACTATTAAGTCCTCATACCTTTTCAACTTACTTGTGGCCAGAATTCAGTCACATGGTTACACAAAGCTACAATGGTGGCTGGGAAGTGTAGTCTTTTAGGTAAGTAGCACTAGCGGTGTACTCTGCTGAATAGAATTATGTTATGAAGGAAATAAAAAAGAGAATAGCTGTTTGGAAGCATATATAGTCCCAACCCCAATGAGTATAAGTGTCACCCACTTTCATTGGAATAGATCTAGTTTCACTGGGCAGGATATAGTTGTATGACCAGATATACCCTGGTTACTGGTCACTTCTGAGTCGTCTGCGAAACCAAGAACATTGGATGGCACTTAAATTAGACTGCAGTTTTTTTGCTTTCTAATTCTTTTAAGATGCATTTAGAAGTACTTATAACTTTTATCCAAACTAAAGTGAAGCTTTCTTTTGAAGAATATCTCTCTCTATATATATGTAGACTGGTAGATTGATAAATACAGATAATTTTTTATATTGACAAATACAACATGTACTTTGACCATAACTCTCTAGGTTAGTGGGTAAGCAATCCACAGATCCATTTTGAGCTGGCTGCATAATCATCTGAAGAGCTTGTTACCAATATAGATTCTAGACTCCCCTCTTTCCCAAATATCTTGATGTATTTGGTTTGGGTGGGATTTAGTAAGCTCTCTAGGTGATTCTGATTCCTGTTGCTTAACTGCTATACTACATGTCTGCCTAACATCCTTCTGATATTGATGTAGACCAGTTGGCTTCTTGTTCCAAGACTATACAACTGTGATGTGGGAATAACTTGCTATTCTAGCTATTCCTTTCACTTGCAAAGATGCCGAATTGAAGTTTTTGCAAATTCATCATCATTTCTAGAAAAATGACTCAATGCCCAAATCCTCTTCATGATCGCTTAGGTAAATCACTCTACTATTCAATGAGCACATCTTATTAAAATATATTTCCAGGTGAACATATAATTTTCATTTTCCCTCTTTTACTTCCTACCTTCACACTTTTAGCACGCTTTTTCACCATAGGCCTAAAATTCATTGTTGATCAGTCTAGAAATGCACATAATGCTGGATATGAGGTAAAAAGAGGTAGAGAAAGCTTTGTTTTGAGGAGCTGGCACTTACAAGATTGGAATCATGTTAATCTATGGCCACAGAAAGCAATCTTTTTAAATCAAACAATATGCTCCTATTTGAAGGACAATCCATGCATCATAACTGACATTCAGGTTATGGAATGAGATAATTTTATCACATTCATAAAATGTTTAAAAATCAGTCATTTTTTGATCTACCATTTTTTCTTCTGAAATCACAACATTGAAAAATTTGGATTTACATATGAAAGATGTAGTAATGGTAGGGGAAAAGATTAAAATTATTATTTATTAATTGATTTTATTATATAAATTTGAGCAAATTGTACAAGTTTATATAAAACAGTGGAGGTGGGAAGATATTAACAATTCGGCTTTCCTCTTAATTCTTTTCCATGTCAATTTTACATGCATTTGATCTAAATTTCCTTTAAGACTGTTGAGCTGTTATAATCAATATTTTTAAAAGTATCTACCCTTGGCATTTGCTTGGTGAAAGGAGCAGACTGTCTTATGGAAAATTTTGCTTTAAAATTGCACATTGGCAACTTCGATGTTTTATTATATTTTATTGATATGTTCAAAACTAAGCCCTTCCAAAGAAATCAAGGTATTTCCATCCTACACATCTTATACTGACTATATTCTCTAAGGAACAATGTGTAAGATAAATCACAAGAATGCAAGATTTTTCTTCTCCACATGTTGCCTTCTACAGAAAAGATAGTGATATTAACAATATTAATGAATTAAGATGATCAATTAATGGAAACTTATCCCTATAGCTCTGTGGTATAATATTCAAACTCAAAAATCTTTGCATCCTTTTTTTTTTTTTTAAGTTTCTCCTGGGAAGGAGAAAAGAGAGTCTCACAGTTCTCTATCTCTGTCTCTCTGTCTCTCTCTCTGTCTCTCTCTCTCTCTCTCGGGTGTCTGCTCAGAGTTATAGATCCAGTTTCAAGAGACAACAAATATATTCGTAGTGGAAGTGTTGTTTGCAACATAAGCATCATAGCCTTATCGCAGTCGACATAGTTTAGTAAGGAAAGGAAGCCCAGTCCAACAATCACTGGGAAAACACATGGGTTCTGGTCTACCTCTGCTATTTAGCTGTTTTGCAATCTGCAGAGTCCTTTAGCTTCACCAAGCCTTTGGGGCCTCATCTAAAATCCAGGAAAATGTACACACCCCTGTAAATATGATGGGACTCTTAGGTGGATCATTTGGGAACTTCACCTGAAGGTAATTTTAGAGCACTTAAATGAAACACAGAAAGGATATTACAATCTGATTTCAGTCATCACCAGTACAAACCTTAGTGGTATATTTTTGACTTTATGTAATCTTTGAATTTATTTTGAGAAAACTCTGGATTGTTTCTCTTCTGTACTTTGTTTGTTCTCCATTTCCCATAGGAACTTGCTCCATCAATCATATTCTCTTTTCTATAACTACAACCACTTGCTTTCTTTGGTGCTTTTCCCGCTATATCATAAACAAGTTCCTCTCTCTGGGGCCTCTGTCTGGCTCCCACCCTTTCTTAATTCTTACCCTACCTGCTTTAAAAGAATAATATAGTTTTCTGTCTCTACCTCCATGCCCTTAACCATCCCTGTGCACTCTGACTTTTGCCCACTCCCTGCCCCATTCCAGTTAAGCTGGTGGAGTAAGATGAGGAGTAAGATGAAGACTAAAATGTGGGATATTCCAATGGGTACATTTTACCTGTCTTATCAGACCTTTCTCCTTTATTTGATACAAGTAACCACTCCAGCTTTCCTGACAGACTGCTCTCTGAAAGTTTCTTCCTATAGCTACCTCTCAGAATGGGCTCCTTCTCCTTTTTTCCCTTAGCACTTTGTTTTCTCAGAGGATTTAGTCCACTGGTCTTCCCTGTATATTCTTTTCCTAGATCCATCTAGAAATCAATCACTCTCAGGGTTTTATTTAACAGCTAACTGCTGATAATCCTGAAATCTCTCTCTGCAATCCAGAACTTCCACATGAACTTCAGAATTCTCCACTGATGGGCCATAACCACTTCAAGTTCAGTGTATCTAAAACTCAACTCATTATCTTTCCCCTAAGACAAGATGATCTTTCCTATGTATTCCTTATATCAGTTAACGCCAACATCATCTTACCTGATCACTCCAGTAAAATTCCAATCAATTACTAAATTCTACCATTTATCCACTAAATATTTCCTAAATATAGCTCTTCTCCCTGTCTTCTCCAAATGCTTCAGTTCAGGCCTACATCATATCCCTGAATTATTGCAATAGCATTTAAGTTCCCTGCTTTTCCGGGGTGCCTGGGTGGCTCAGTAGGTTAAGCATCCGACTTTGGCTCAGGTCATGATCTCATGGTTCATGGGTTCGAGCCCCATGTTGGGTTCTGTGCTGACAGCCAGCTCAGAGCCTGGAGCCTGTTTCAGATTCTGTGTCTCCCTCTCTCTCTGACCCTCCCCTGCTCACACTGTCTCTCTCTCTCCCTCTCCTTCTCAGAAATAAATAAAAACATTAAAAAAAATTTGAAATTCCCTGCCTTTCCTCCTTTGTGGCCCCCTCCCACCTGCATGTATATAGACCCCCTCTGTTGTCACTGTGATATAAAAATCTAAATAAAAAAATCTAATATCTGATCACATCATTACCTTCCCAATAACACTCCGTTGACTCTGATAACTTGGAGAAAGAATAACGTTCAAGCTCCTAAGCATGGCACACAAGACGTTCTACGATCTGACCTGTTTCTAGAATTTGAGTCATGTTGGCTGTAACTCCATGTCTCAAAATAAGAAATTGCTTGTAATTCTGACCCCCCACTGCACATATACACATGCACTTTTCCTTTTTTACCTCTGCTTTTTAGATTCCACTCCATGTTATAAATTCATTTTATGTGTTAGGTTCATGATAGTTATTCCATGCAAATATACCAGTTGAATATTATTTTTGAAAATCTAAAAAATATATTTCCCACCATTTATTCAAGTGCACTTATTTCAGATTCAGGCTTTGCAAATTTGCATATTCTTGAGCAATTTTTTTATTTCTCTATGTCTTAGTTTCTTTATGTATAAAATTAAATAATCTTTACCTCAAATAATTGTTATGAACACTATCCCATATATAAACCAAATATGTTTAGCAACAGCTCCCAGAAAATAGCAAGAGCTCATTAAATGATAGTAGATATGATTGTTCCATTACTATTTAATGACATAGAAATAATAATAAATGCTTATTGGGTGATTATGATGCTGAAAATGTTAGATATTATGGAAAAATAAACAACTTTTGTGCTCAAATAGATGAAAGTCTAGTGTAAAACTTAAAATGCAAATTTTACCTACCATTGTATTGTGGTCATTTTGATAATACATCAATATATTTATCTGATTTCTAATTGGGCTATATTTTAAACCAATTAAAAAAGTTACTTCAAACAGTGGAGCTTTGCTGTATTGGCTCCTTGTATAGGTTTACTATGGGAAAAAACAAAAGAAACAAAAACATCATTCCACTGAAGACTGTCTCATGGCCATGTGGTTTGAGGCATCACCCCCCCTTCCTGTTTCACACTCCCCCACACACATTTCATTCTGTGCAATGGTTTCCAGTGTGTGAGCAAGCCAGGCAGGATTCATTCCATGCCCCAGTGCTACCTCATGCCTGTCTACCAGCTATGTCTGTTTCAGAGTTTATTTTCTGAAAATATGATAGTCATAAAAGTCTCTATTAAAAATTGGAAGCTTATTTTCCAAACTGCATTGCTCTGGGTTGCATTTGGAATGAGAGGAATTGCTTCACTGCACAGGGATTTACAAGACAGCTCCCAGGACTATTTGGATACAGAAGTGGGGGTGACCCATCTTTTCCCAGACTTTGCAGCAAGTCTCTTCATTTTCCAAAGGCTGCTGGTTTCTTCACTTCTTCTACTCTCAGGAGATTTTTGTGAAATTTACTCCAGAAAGCAGAAACCGGTGTAGGAAGTAGGCACATATTCACACTCGTGCTTTCCTTACTTTGCTGTACTTTTCATGCTTCTAAGTTTTTCAAACTTAAATAAAATTATGTTTTTGACTTATAGGGAGGCACACTTATGGAATTTTACCAGATAATTTGTAGCTTTGAATTTCTTTAATTAAATCTTTATTATTCAGTATGGTTGTTCTGCGGCCATCAGCTTTAGATTTTTTTTTTCATTATGGAATTCTAAAAATATGGATGGTTTCCATAGCAAATAAATTCATTTATAGAGCTTTAATCTTTTTATTTATCTTAAATACTAGTTGTATGTCTACTATTTGCTCCTGAGGTAGAAGAACCTATTTGATTTATTTATGCTAGTTTTAAATTATTATTTTTTTAATGTTTATCTATTTTTGAAAGAGACAGAGGGATAGAGCATGAGTTGGGAGGAGCAGAGAGAGAGGGAGACAGAGAATCCAAAGCAGGCTGCAGGCTCTGAGCTGTCAGTACAGAGCCCGACACGAGGCTTGAACTCACAAACCATGAGATCATGACTTGAGCCAAAGTTGGACACTTAAATGACTGAGCCACCCAGGTGCTCCTAGTTCAAAATTATTTTTAAACCCTTTCTTTCTCATTCTTTGCAGAGCTTTAGATTGAAGAAATGATTAAGTTACAGTTTAATTCAGAACATCAGGTTTCTCATGTTAGTGCTAATTTTTGAACTAGAACTTCTGGTAGGATGAGCTGGTAGACAATGAAGTTAACTGATTATCATAGTAGACGAACTGCAAAAAAACTTCCTAGTTTTCTGGTCTTTGGCTATAAACACAAAACCTCTGAAGCTTTAGAAACAAGGCTTGTATTTTATTTTGAGAAGGCAAAGGGACCTGGTCACTCCAACGTAAATGAGTGATTCTGATATAAGAATTGTCTTTTACACAAGTTTATACTGGTAAAAAAAATGACTTGGGCCCTTGAAGGAGGAACAACTGAACATTTTCATCAGAGTTCTTGTGTTCAAGCCTTCAGGTGCTATAAGTGTTATGCTTTTCTGAGTATTCTTTAAAAGTCTCACTTCTTTCTCCAACCATTTCCCATATCCCCTCAAGTCTTGGTGTCCACTGATGAGATTAGGCAAAGGTTTGTGCTTTTATTTTTCTCCCTCAAGCATAGTAAAACTGAACTAGATTTTGCTGAGGAACCACTAATAAATTCCCAAACAATTGGAATTCTCATTAGCCTGGGAAGAATTCAGTCTTCTTACAATCTGTTTATTTTTTTAAAAAAGTGGGGTAATTCCTTTATGTAGAGAATGAGACAAAACTGAAACAGACTTAGCTCTATAGAGATTAATCAGTGAATGCATTCAAAGTTCCATTGGCAAGGCTTGTGATGGCTTGCGTCATGGAGGATGATAAAGTAAAATTAAATTAGTCTTTTGACTAATGATAATTAAACTAGTATTTTTAAATGATATTTTGGCATATTCAGCATATAAATAACTTGCC
Source organism: Crocuta crocuta (assembly GCF_008692635.1). Lineage (NCBI taxonomy): Eukaryota > Metazoa > Chordata > Mammalia > Carnivora > Hyaenidae > Crocuta > Crocuta crocuta. The sequence goes on from NW_027532605.1 coordinate 4,702,000, forward strand.
AAAGGAACACTTACCTGAGCTACCTTGTATTCCTTCTACATCTGTTCCATGGAGGCAATGTTGCAAAGTCCCTGAGAAATGAGCAGGTTCAGTTCTAGAAAAAAACAATTTGGAAATGGATGACTTTTATTTTATTTTGTTTTGCTTTGTTTCAGGAAAATATGCTCTCAGCCTCCTTTCTGTTTGAAGGGAAAGCATTCAGAATTCTGCATGAAAATCAGGGTCTCACTGCAGCTCTACCTGGAGGTCACCTTCTCAAATTTTGCCTCAAATTACAGACTTTTCCCTGGAGCCTGATCTCCTATCAAAACCTACCTGTTTGTTGTCTGCTTCTTTCCTTCTCCATAGGAAACTAACACACAACACATGCTCTCCTAGTTACTATTCCAGTGCACAGTTTTAATAAATTTACTCACTTATAATGAGAGCTAAATATATGGTAATTTGCCTTTTGCAATCTTTTTTTTTCCCCACTATTCTCTGGCCATCAGAATCAGTGGATGAAAATGCCAATATCAGATGAACTCTGTGACTCACGCTTTAGGTGGATGAAACTTGGCTGTCCTGGACATTCTATACTTACTTGCGCATGGAGGGTTCCACAATCAAGACATTAGAATCACTTCAGATCCATTCTAATAGAAACTAAAAGTTGCATTAGTATAAGAAAAATGGAAATTTGCCCACCAGATTCCCACTGTTTCCGAAGAGAAACTTTGAGTTTCTTCAGGATAGAACCCTATGACAGTGCATCATACAGAAGGCATAAAAGCATGGAAAGTTGGGTTCTCTGTGAGTATGTAAGGGTGCCAATTAACTTCATTGTAATACACTGAAATGTAAGGCACCAAGCTAATGTGAGACTTCATGTCATGCTGTATCATGTCTTGTGAGATTTATTTAGAATTTCAAAGAGGTTGGGGAAGCTTGTGATATCTCTTAATTTCTGTTCTTTAATACTCTATTTTCTTTACCCTATGTTCCTAAAACATAGCCATTTTAGAATAAAATAAGTAAATACTACCACAATAGTATATCTCTATTTTTATTTTGTTTTTCTGAGCCAACAGAATATATACTGTCAAACAGGCCTATGGACAGAAGGAATAAGTCAGTGCTTCACAGTGAGATGTTTTTTTGATTCTGTGAAATTCCCTCACTTCCTGCCTATTACCATTTTTGAATAGTTAGGGTAGTAACAGTTTCTGTGTTTTGAACTCCTCCTTTTCTATTCACATTCAGTAAGCAGTTAATAGGGCATGGGTCTTTGGAGTCTCACATCTGAGTCCTGACTTTGCCATTTGAAACCTTGTGAACTTGAGCAGGTTACTCAGCATTGAGATTTAGTTTTTTCATCTGCATATTAAAGAAATGAGTTAAAATTTGTGGCACTTTATAGGCACTGAAGAAAACCAGATATTATTAATACTTTGGATAGATTCCCTGATTAGGCCACTGCAGACTGTTTTCTCCATAACTGAAATAATTTTCATCAATCCATTCCCAGTTACTAAGTTTGATAGGAAAAAGGTTGGGGGAGCAGGGGCAGGATAGGTGGCTACAAGGGAGAGGTACAACTGGGAGGTTTGAAAGTGCGGTAAAGAATTTTTATTTATCTTATGTTTTTCCCTTGAGACAGGCCTGTGCCTAACTCTTGATTATTCACAAAGCAAGTTAGGAAAAGCAAACCAGCAAAAGCCCTGAAAGTTATACTTTGGCATGGGGATGCATTTCACAAACTTGGCAGTACATATACTCATTTAATTTTATTCTTTTTTTCTAATATAATGATTTTGGTAACTGCACATTTGCTTCAGGTAGAGTTGTTCAAGAAAAGTGAAATTACGCTTAATATATAAAAATTCTGTTGACTTTCCTCATATTTTACTGATGTCAAGGCATACTTATTTGAACCCTGGGCAATGTTTTTGTGAGGGAAGCATGCACCTCCATCTGGGTGGTCACTGAAGGGTGAGGAAGAAGCTGTGTGCAAGTCACTCAGTTTCTACTAACTCAACATGGCAATGGGACTAGAGAACTCTAGCCCTGAATTGGGTGACTAAAATAACGTCCTGACTCTTGGCTTATAAGTTTCTTATAAATACAATGTTTGGGAGCCTTAGTTTCCTCATTTATAAAACAGGGATAATATTTTTTATTTTATCACTTCTCAGGTTCAAAATAAAGAATCCATAGTATGTGTGGAAATTCTACGTTAGTTAGAAAGGCCAATATAAGGATAATGTTATTATCTTAGCATGCCTTTACTATGATGAATAGTTAGCCGAATGCAAGCTAAATGTTTTCTTTTAAGCAAATGACCATGCTAATGCTCCAAAGGAATATAAGACTCTCCCCAGAAATGAAAGAAAGCAAATTTAGTGTTTTTTTCTTTTTTTAAAAACCGAATTGAGGAAAGTAAAATACCTGCTTATATAACTATCTAGGACCCTCCCAAAGCGCCAAAATACAAAAAAGTAAGAATAGAGGCTTTGATGTGAGGGTAAACAGATCAGATGAGGAAAAAAACCCACTATGATTCGTGTGATATAATTGGACTGTACTCTCTCTACAAGCAAAAATGTAGCTTCCTGGCAGAAACCTGAATCCACTATTATCATTATTTTTCCCCTATTCATCTCTCATCAGGAAGCCTGTTTCAAAATCAAAGTTAAGCTCTTAGGGCCTGTTTGTAGCATGGTATCCCTTTTCCCTAGGTCAGAAGGTGACTTTGAGCTAAAAGTTTAAACTGGTGACAAATATCCACAGCAATCTCGCCAAGTGTTTAGACAAAGGTTCCATCAGCCCTCAGGCCTGTCTACTTTCTGGTGTATTTTAAGACTCTTTACTTGTACAGAGAGAAACATGCAGTTAAAGAGATGAAGGCCTCAACTAAATAGACTGTTACTTTCTTTCATGAATAAATTGTTGAAGTAATTTTAAAGAAAAGCTTCTAGAGTAAGGCTGGACCAGAGCACAGGAAATCTCATTCTAATTGCAGTTCTATCATAAACTAACTTGGTGATTTTGTGGAAGTGACCTAAATTCTCTGGGCCTCAGTTTCCTTCTTTGTAAAACCTATGATATATTATCTGGAGGCACTTCCTGTTCTGAAAGTCTGTGACTATAGGAAACTTACATAAAATTACTTCACAGAGGTCAGATTTGTGCTATGCTGTGAAGAGTCTCATGCATACTTTTGGTAGATTGAGGCATCATGCATAATCTCTGTAGACGATGTGTTGCTGTACTTTTAAATTAAGATTTGAAGTCTTATCGAGGTGTCTAGTTATTTACCTAAATATGTGTTCATCTCAGGAATACACCTTCCAATTTATAACTTTGGGAAATGATCTGCTTTTTAGTGAACGGCTTTACAACAAAGTTTCTAGAGAAGTTTCTAAAAGCAGACAAAGTTTCTAGGCAAGATTTCTAAAAGGAGCTTATGGAAAAAATTTATGGTATTATGGCCTCAAATTTTGTAGGTTTCAGATAATTTTGAGCTTTTCAACAACAGAGAAAATGTGTCAGCGTATCATGCATTGTATTACACCATTACCACCGTAACACTCTGTGTTCTTTAGATACTTTTTTGGTGGAATGGGTGGTCAGAGTTAAGCACCATCCTATACTCTCAATCCTGTAACTGATAAATTTGTCTTTGTAGCAGAGAGATTGTTTACTTTTCCTGACAATTGAACCTACTAAACTGCTATTCTTTCCAGACTTTAAAAAAAGGAAAAAAAAGAAGTATTAAAACAGTATGGGATTTCACCTGAGGAGTAGATCATGGGATAGCCATGTTTGTTCTTGAGTCCGTATTTCATACGTTTTCTTGAGTCCTTATTTATTTTTTGCAGTTACGTTTGTTGGTCATTTATTTGTTGCAGTCATGTTTAGTCTGAATATCTAGAAGATTTGATTTATCCCACTGATATTGCTTAAGCACAGGATTTTTAGAACATGCTGCATGCCCTTCTTTTTCTTCAGGGAAAATGAGACTCCATTTCTGTGCTTATTTTCCCAGCTTCCCTCCTTCAGCAACACTGACTGAGTCTTATAAACACGTATGTTCCCAAGTCCTGCTAGAATTTTACTCCCAGATATCCTGGGGGTAGAAAACAGCCCTTTTTACAATGTCTTTATAAGAAGTATGTGTCTAATTCAGGTGCATGAAAAATTTAGATTAGCAATCTGAAAAGATTAAAATAAAATACTCATAAATGCCCACCTCCATGTTCAAATCAGAGAGACCAGTGGGGAAAAATGTCAGGTTCTAGATGAATGTACTCTTCAAAGAGTGAGATCCACTTGGTCATCTCATAGCACTTGGCCATAATTTACTTTCTGGGGTATCTAAATCTCCCCCAAAGGCCATTATAAAAGTGTGTTAGTGACATTAGAATTTAATTCTGACGATTCTGAAATTTTTTACTTTTTTAAAAAAGAAATAATGCTGCTGGTAGTTTTGACTTGCTTTTCTCTACAGAGGAGGATATTCCCAGTACACCAATGAGGCAGTTACTTGTATTCCTTCATTTATTTATTACTTCAGTGAACATTTGCTGAGTACCTATTGCTTACCAAACACTTTTTCTGAATGATGCAGAAACAACTATTTAATCTTTGTCCCCAGGGAGCTAATCATCTAATGGGCACAAGTAAAATAAAGGACAATATCATGTAGCCTGTGCTGAGATAGAGATAGACAGAGGATACTAGGGGCATTGGAAGACACCTCTACCACTTACTACTTCAGAGGTGGAGAGCTGAGATGAGAGATCCGGGAAGATCTGAGAGGAGGGAACGCCAGAGCAGAGCCATTCCCCTGCATCCCTTCCATTATCTCCTTCATCTGCATCTGATCCTCTTGTTTCATATACACAAATCCTTCAAATCCTAATCAGGTCTGATGTGCATTCTTTTAAAAACCTTTTTGATTATCCCAGATGTCTTTTTTCTTTTTGACAGCACTTCCCCTTTCTATGACACCTTTAGCATTCAAAAGAACCTTTTTTGTGTTGTCCATTGTTTTGGTTTCATTTATCAATAAATGTTATTGATCTTTTAGTTTTATCATATGATCCTTGAGAATAAAGGTGGGTATTAAGGAGGGCACTTGTTTTGATGAGCAGCAGGTGTTGTATATAAGTATTGAATCACTAAATTGTACACCTGAATCTGATATTATGCTGTATATTAACTAACTGGAATTTAAATAAAAACTAAAAAAAAAAAAAAAGATAATCTCTCAAACCCCAGAAATTTAAATACATTTCCAGTGCTTTGCATATTGTAGGTACTCCCTAAATATTTGTGATTAATAAGTTAAGGAAAATAGGGGCCACTGGATGGCTCAGTCATTTGAGTGTCCAATTCTTGATTTTGGCTCAGGTAATGATCCCAGGGTCATGGGAGCCTGTTTAAGATTCTCTCTCTCTCTCTCTCTCTCTCCCCCCCACCCCTTCCCCAGGTCTCTCCTTCTCTCTAAAAAAATTAAAAAATAATTTAAGCAAAATACATTTTTTGATGGCTCAAAATGAAGTGGCTTCTCTCAGTTAATTATTAGATTTTTCTAATTATATTACTCAATCTTGCCCAAGTTTATATAGGTAGTAAACTTAAATGGAATTAGCTTTTAGGTATAGGTTAGTGATATTTGGTGTCTCTTTGTGTAAAGCCTCATATAAATACATGCTTCAAAGCATACATTAGGTACAACATAGAAACAAAAGTTAATTTTATAATTTATCTATTTTATTTATAGTGACTTTAGTCAGGGACACAAAGATGATTTAACACACTCTCTGGTATTTAAGGGACATCCATAATGAGGAGAGTCAACATATGAAAAAAAAGTGAAACACAATGCAATAAATTTGATTTAAAAGAATGGCATAGAGGTGTCCACTCTAATAGCAAGGGTTGGTTTCCTGGAGAAGACAGACCCCAAATATAAATGATGGATGTGTGCTAACCAGCAGAATGGAAACGAGAGGAGCCAGAAGATGCATCTAGTTAGGGAAAAATAGACATGAAGAAATACTCAGAAGTATTAGCCTTTCTTTGCGGGAAAACTGCAGAAAACTGTAGCTACTTTCCTCTCTTGGTGCACAGAATGGAAGACATGATCATCTCATTCATTATTAGAAATGTGATTTTTTTTTTGGGTGAGGGGGCACCTGGGTGGTTCAGTCAGTTAAGCATCTGACTCTTGATTTTGGCTCAGGCCATGATTTCATGGTTTTTGATATAGAACCCTGCATTGGGCTCTGTGCGAACAGTGTGGAGCTCGCTTAGGATTCTCCCTCTCTCCCTCTCTCTCCACCTTCCCCACTTGTTCTCTCTCTCTCCCTCTCCCTCCCTCTCCCTCTCCCTCCCTCCCCCTCCCTTTCCCTCCCTCTCTCTCCCTCTCTCTCTCTCAATAAATAAGTAAATAAAATTTAAAAAAGAAATGTGATTTTTAAGATAATTTATTGATTTATTTTATTGATTTAATTTATTTTATAAGAAGAGAGATAACAGATACAGATTATTATTATTTTCTTTCCCAAGTCATTAAAAAGCTGAGTTGTGTGATGAAGAACACATCTTCAACAAGGGATGTTTATAGCTTGAAAGAAAGTGTTCCATGGACAGGGAGATCTTGAAAATGGAAAGAAAGAGCAATAGGGATTGACCTATGATACAGAAAGGCACAGTTTTAGTGTAAAGGTAGAGAGGTTAGCCTCAATGAGGAGATGGGATATTACATCTTTGACAGTAGATGCAAGGATGTAAAGATGCAGATGTAGCTTCAGGTAAAAGCAGTCTGTTTGGGGTCCCAGGGGTGGGAGTAGAAGGTTGGGATAGTTCATGCTTGAATACATCATCTATTTTTATTGCCTCAATTATTTTATTTTTTTAAATATTTATTTTTGAGAAAGAAAGAGAGCATGAGTGGGGGAGGGGCAGAGAGCGAAGGGGACACAGAATCTGAAGCAGGCTCCAGGCACTGGGTTGTCAGCACAGAGCCCAATGTGGGGCTCGAACCCATGATCCATGAGATTATGACCTGAGCCCAAGTAGGACGCTCAACCAACTATATGACCCAGGTGCCCCTATTGTCTCAGTTGTTTTAATGCTTCAGTTACCTGAATGCATCAATGTAATTCAATACGAAATTATGTAATGTAATGTAATAAATTACGTATCTTGGAAAGTCCCTTGAGACTAACTGTTCTATCTATAGCTCCGTTTGTGCTAACATGATGTGAAGATTAAATTATCAGTAAATTATTTGCTTTCTTTGAGAATGTTGGTTAAATGTCAGACAGTTGCTCAGAATGCTTCTGCATCATAATGCATAATGTTTCTTTTCCCAAGTGGGTGGCATGCTGTTCTTTTGGATAGTCAGCTTCAACTTTCCGACAGTCCCTAACTACCCCTACCCACCTCCACTGAATGTTACTAGATCCCAATGATAAAAGAGATTCACTTTATCAGAGATAAGGCTAGGGTTTTCTGTACTTGCCAGTGGTCTATATTCAGTTGACATTTTGTTTGTAGAGTTTTCTGCCCCTATAAGTAATGTCACAGTATATCTAGGTAGGACTGTACAGTTCACAAAGTACACTTACTCATTTGAGGCACACATAAAACCCAAGAACCTTAATTTACAGATGAGGAAACTGAGACAACAGATAATTGATGTATTTTGGGGGCGCCTGGGTGGCTTAGTCAGTTAAGCGTCCGACTTTCGCTTAGGTCATGATCTTGCGGTTCGTGGGTTGGAGCCCCGCTTCGGGCTCCGTGCTGACTGCCAGCCCAGAGCCTGGAGCCTGTTTCAGAGTCTGTGACTCCCTCTCTCTCTGACCCTTCCCTGCTCACGCTGTCTCTCTCTATCTCCTAGAAATAAATAAAACATTAATTTTTTTTAAAAAAATAATAATAATTGGTGGATTTTGAACAGAGATATAGAACTTAGGTTTTCTGGCTCCCAATCCACGGCTCTTTCAGTTGTATCTTATAGAAAGGAGAAAAGGGGAGGAGGGACACAGTTTCAGTCAACAGGAAAAGCACCCCCCTCTATATAAAAATAATTTTTGTTTAGTTCTGTATTCTTAGAGACCTCGGTGAAACCAAAACTGTGGCAGGCAATAATTAGGGGGAGTATTATTTGATCTTGCAGAAGTTTAGATTTTTTTTCAGACATGGAAGTTGGGAATTTTCAGGGAGAGCTATAATGAGAAAATAACCAAGCAACTTTTAATTTACGCAACTAAAATGTTATTTGAGATGAAATAGGAAACCTTGTAAGCAGGACTTGGCATAGAGATGAAAACAGATGTATTCACAAGATGTGCTACAGGGTAAGAGCCAAAAATGACTTTTGGAAAGAAAGAATATGTGGGCTTAGTGCTCAGTGAGACACCTCTAATTATTAGACTTTCTCTCCTGGATTTATATACTCCATTGATTATAAAGTTAATTTTAGAAAGTCACTGGTCAGATACTATTGTGTGCTCCCTCAATCCCTGGATTCTAAGTGCCAAGTCAGACACTGAAAGTAGAAAGAAAAGATGAAATCATCTTACTTATAAAGTCCCACTATGGGAGACACAACTAGCTGTAAAATTTTGTAAAGAGAACTGATAGATAGGTAACAGCATGCATGCAGATCTGCTTGAGATGGTCTATAAATTAGTTAAAATCTGTAAAAACCAGACATCTGCTAGGGGCGCTTGGGTGGCTCAGTCAGTTAAGCATCTGACTTTGGCTCAGTCATGATCTCACAGTTGGTGAGTTCAAGTATCACATCAGCCTCCCCACTCTCAGTGTAGAGCCTGCTTGCAATCTTTTATTGCCCTCTCTCTCTGCCCCTATTCCACTCATTCTCTCTCTCTCTCTCTCTCTGTCAAAAATAAAAAAATTTTAAAAAATTAAAAGTAGTCAGACATTTGCACCAAACATTTTAAGTAGGAGGATCTCCAGTAAAAATGTTTATTTGCTAAGAAAATGTTTTCTTCCTTCTGGAGCACCTGGGTCATGTCTGACTCTTGATTTCAGCTCAGGTCATGATCTCGTGGTTGTGAGACTGAGTCCCTCATCTGGCTCTGTGCTGACAATGTGGAGCCTGTGTGGGATTCTCTCTTTCCTCCTCTCTCTGCCACTCCCTGGTCATATACTTTATCTCTCAAAGTAAATAAATAAACATTAAAAAAGACAGAGTTTGGAAAAAAAAGCAGTTACTCATGGGAGATTTAGCAATAAATCTTATTTTAAAAATGAAAATATTTTCTTCCTTCTGTAGTGACATTTTTTATCAAAATATTTGTCCACCATTCCATGAAGTTAATTACAAATCAGTTAAAAATTTAATCACCCACAGAAAAGTTTTGTACTTGTGTAAATACTTGCCATTGATAATTAATCTATAGTGACAAATATTTGACTTCTATGTACCAAGCCATGTGCTAAGGTATACTCAATCTATGTAGTTAGTAATAAATTCAGAACTAGAAGCTGTGGTTCCTAACCTTAGAAAGTTTCTAATGTAGTGGCAAAGTAAACATTTGAAATAATTAAACTAAGAAATAGGATATATAAGCACTGAATGAAAATACATTAACTTTTGAAAATAAGCCTGGAGTAAATTTAAGAAAGGCAAATTTTGGCTGGAGCTGTTACAAAATGAGAGAAGGTTTCAGAGAGGAGGCAGCAGGAGAATATGGTGTTGTGGAAGCCAACAGAATGGTTCTGAGAACAACTGTAATTGTATCACAGAGATCCAAGGGAAGGGTGATGGAAGAAAAGTTCTGGATCCGGCAGTGTGGAATTTTCTGATGATCTTTGAGAATAGCTGTCCAAATAGTTAAAAGCCAAAGCAAAATTTCCAGAGGTTAGACCTCTTATACATTATAGTATATTGATTTCTGAATTAATTGTATATAGTAGTTATTTAAGTCATATATTTAAGTAAAATTCTAATCAGCCCATTTCAGTTCTATACCATTGTCGTTTTTTTGGTTCCAAACTATTTTCTAAAGGACTTATTGGATATTAATGAAATGAAGGGCCCAATCTGTTGGTGTTTCTATAATGTTAATATTTTTAGTGCTAAGAAATAATGTAGTGCTGATGAGGTACTGTAAAAACATAGAGGACTGTGATTGGTAGATTATACAAGAAAATTCCATAAAATCCTAGGCATGATAATTTTTAATCTATATGTTTTAAGAATACTTGTTATAAAAAATAACACAAATTTCCATAAATTAGTCAATAAAGCCGTTACTATGGAGTAAGTCAATGCATACATCTTTAGGTATTAATATGCAGATTATCAGAGATCCTTCTATTAATTACTGGCATGATTACCTAAAAACTTTGGCTTTCTAATTAAAATTGAACAGGTATTTGTTGGACATGTACTGTGTTCAGGTATTGTGCAAGGCTATGGGAATACCACACTGCAAGACACACTCCCTACTCTCACTGAATTCATAGTCTGTCGAGAGAGAGGAAAAACCCAGTATATAGAATGTGAATGTTTTAAAAATTTAGTTGTCACAAATAAACTTTTTTTCCTAGTTAGATAAAGAAATAATCGCATATTATAGTTAATATCAGATAAAAAAAAGCTTATTATTTTAGTGATTTCATTGATGGTAAGAATGGTTAAGTTGTTTATTCAAACCAGGGACATACCAGGGAGAATAGGGCATTTTGACCAAAGTCTTGGCAAAGTTTTATTTCAAGCAAGAATACCACAAAACATTTAGTTCACTGAAGAATTAGCCCACATTTTATTTTTGTCATTAAAAGCGCATTACATTCCAAACTTTCTGTTACTGGTACATGTGAAATCCACTTCAACATAGACAATAGTCAGGATTGAGTGCTATTTTGTCTGTTCTGCCCAGTCACGTTGGCAAAGTAGTACATATGTCACTTCTTCTAGCGTAAGAAGATAACAGAACCCTGTGTGATTATTGTCCAGGATGAATGATAAAATTATACTTCTGTCTCTTTTGGGCCTTTTTATTTAAACATCTTTAACGTGTTCGATTAAGTCAATGAATTTTTAAAATTTCTTTGTAACACTCTTCCAGGGTTTTTTGCTTTTGTGTTGGGTTAAACTTCTAGATGTGTTGTTATTTGTATATGCTTTGGTAAACACAGAAGAAACAAATTTTTTAACTTAGCAAATGAGTACTACTTTTAATGTGATTGAATAGTATTAGCATTATTTGTATTTACATCTTCATGTACATATATATGTATTTATATGCATGGGAGAGAGAGATCTCTATTTCTATACAATTTTCATTAAACAGTACAGAATGTTTATCTACTTGCTTCATTGTAGCCTGAGTGCTGAGTGCTGTCCACTGGGGAAATGGGTGAAAAATATACAATGTAGTCAGAGCCATTACATAGTCATATTAACAGTTTCCTAGGCTGAATTTCCATTTTGTTACCAGATGTTATATTTTAGCTACCATGGCAACTAATCCTCAATCATATTTTCACTATTTTATTGCAAATTATCAGAGTAACTTAATAGAGCAGATGTTTATTATATTCCCTGGTGTAAATTCATACTGGATTTTGTTCTAGCTGTTTTGGAAGTTTAAGATGATAATGTAATTTTACACTGTCAGTTTAATAGAATCTATTCTTATGTAACATATTAAAATATTTGGCACAAAAATATAGTTGCGACACATCAATATATATTTTAGAGTATGTGAAAATTGCATTAATTTTTTTCTATTAATGCACACATTAATGTGTGATAACAGTCTGCTTATTTAATGTATATGTCCCACTGGGGCAATCTCTAACAAAGCAGAACAACCAGAATCTTTCAAAATTTATATATGAGGGCAAGACCATCAGTACATCTCAGAACACTGAGCATATTTGAAACTTCCAAGCCTTGAGAAGTCCTTATGAAAGGAAAATACATTGAAAAGAAGAAACAATATATTGATTTGTTTCCCGATATAACATATATTATAATTTTATGGTGTTTTTTATTCTTTTATTTTTAAAGTTCTACGGTCTTCAATATCCATAGCCAAAAATGGTCTCCCTAAAAAAGAAAAGTTAAAATTAATTTATTTAACAAATATTATTGAGTGCAATGTGACAGACACTCCTTAGCTCCCAGGGTACAGCAGTGAATAGGCTTCTGACCACATGGAACAGGAATTCTCCTGCAGAGTATGGCTGGCAAATGACAGCCATCCAAAGATGCCCATGTTCTAATCCCTATAACCCATTGATGTGTTACCTCAGAGCAAGGGATTATTGTTTATAGATGGCATCGTGGAGATAGTGAGCTGACTTTAAGAGAGGGAGATTAAATTGCATTAACTGAGTGGGCCCAATGCAACCAGAAGGAGGTGGAAGAGATGCAGTTGCAAAAGATGTGATGAAAGCAGGGATCAGAGTCAGAGAGAGAGATTTGAAGATGCTACTCTGCTGGTTATGAAAATTAAGGCTGGGTCCATGTGTCAAAGAATGCAAGGGACTTCTGGAAGAAGGAAAAGGCAAAGTGAATGGATTCTCTTCTTCTAGGACATCTAGAGAGAGAGTAGCCATGTGGAAACTTTGATTTTTAGCCCTTCATTATAACCTTCATTATATCTCATTTCAGACTTCTGACCTCTTGAACTGTAAGATAACAAATCTGTATTGTTTGTTAAAACTGCAGTAAGAAACTAATACAATATGAAAGAGGAAGAGGGAATTGGAGGGAAGTACCAGAGAAATGGCAGTGCGAGATGGACTGCCTGATGTCCCTGGCTTTGAAGCAGGGATGCAACTTTGAGCCAAGGAATGTAGGCAGCCTCTAGAAGCTGACTAAGGCGATGGAATTAATTCCCCCATTAAAGCCAATGGGAGGAATGCCAACCCCTCGATATTAGTCAATGAGACTCACTGGGGAATTTTAACCTCCAGAACTTTAAGGTAAAAAATTGGCATTGTCTTTAAGCCATTAAGTCTATGATAGTTTGTTACAGCAGCAATTGAAAATTAAGACAGCAGGATAAGACAATATATAAACAAAATATTTCTTTAAAATAGATAATTTTTTAAATAATCGCCATAAAGGAATTAAAACAGAGTAGGGTTGTGGAGCTGTGTGGTCCAGTATAATATCCACTAACCACTTGTAGCTATTTAAACTAAATTAAATTTAAATTAATTAAAATCTAAACGCTACCATTGTGGCTACTGACTACTGTTTGGGATACTGTAGATGGTAGAACATTTCTGTCATCACAGAAGGTTCTCTTGGATTGTGCTGTTCTGGAGAGCGGCACTACTTCACATAAGGCCGATTCAGTTTGTGTGAAGATCTGAATGATAAGAGGGAATCAGGCATGTGAAAAGGCCATGGGAGGGGCGTTGCAGGTTGAAGGAGCAACCTGCAAAGTAGTAAGTGCCTGGTCATTTTGTGGAACTGATTCACCCTGGAAAAAACACAACTCACATCAGTGGAAGATGTCAAAGTAGGAGTCATTAATTATGGCTCCCCCAGTAAATGAGGTTCATCACTAGTAAACTTCAAGTCCTTCTAGTACTAAGACTTGAACTAGAACTTTATCTTGATAGTACATGTTTTTTGTTGTTGCTGTATATATTTCATTGTTCTTTTGCAGTTTACATTAGTGATACTGACTTTCAATGATCATGTGTTATGAACTAAAAAAAAAAGTTTCTAGTATGGTTGTCTCCTTTAAGGAATCCAGAGAATTTATGTGTGTGTGTGTGTGTGTGTGTGTGCGCGCGCACTTAATCGTTTTAATTTTTTCCTTTTAAACTCTTTCACTTCAGGATGTTATAACACCGATTCATAACATATGTAATTATTAACGTGATAGAAAGTGCCAGAGTTTGCAGTCAGTGGGTTCCAATATAACCAGGGAATATTGGAAAGCTGTTACTCAAAGGTAATGTGGAAACTCAGAGGGTCTATATGGGAACTACGTTTTAAGGCAAATGCATCTTACTGGTGAAAGTGATGGAAGATGATTTCCAGATGTTGAAATGCTTGTTTTGGCAACTGCTGCAGAAAACTGAAGCATGTCTTGCCAGAACAACCAGAAGGGATGTGAAGCACTGATGTAAGAGGGATCAGGCACATGGCAAGCAAAGCAAGCAGAACCCAGAAAGTATAGATACAGGGAAGATAGTTGAGCCAAGAAAACAAAATCTGGAACTCCATTAATTACGTGTAGTGAAAGAATGTTTGCCTCTGTCCGGATGCACACACCTACTTATCACTGCTGCACATTCCACTTACCTCTTCCTCTACCTTTATCATCTTTCCTGTAAAAATTGATGTCAATATTTTAATCAGGAAAGCTTTTCCCAGCAAATATGCTTCTTAGATATTATGGCATTAATAAAACATGCATGGCTGGAGTTAAACAGGTTTGTCTTCAAATCCTGGGTTCATTATTTACTGTCAGGATGACCTTGACTGAATTGCTTAACCCCTAAACAGTCCAGTTTCTTGATCTGTAGAAGGGAGGTTATAATTTCATTGCCAAAGTCCTGTTGTGAGAATCAAATGAAATAATGTAAATAATGTTTGTGAAGTACATGCATAAATAAATTTCTCCTCTTGTTTGCCCCCCTAACAAACCTCCAGAATTCACATGTTTTTGTCCAGTTAGGGAAAACATTTTCAGAAGACATCTGAGAATTGAATGTAATGTTGGAAGACTCCTAGAGCAGATCTTTTTGGCCAAGTTGATGTTTTGTAAGCTCTTGTAATAGAATCACATAGGCGACCAGGTATTCTGTCTACATATCAGGCATTCCCTTGGGATTGTTTCCTAAAGTGAAGAAAATAGGAAAATAAACATGCATTCTCAGTGGAATATTTCCTCTTACATATCAAATGCCCATTGTGTGTCTTTCACTTCAATATTTTTTTAACCTGTGTGTTGATTTTAAAATGTAGACTGTTAATTGTCATCCCAAACTAGTCAACCAGTTCCAAGCAGTTCAAGATAATGAAATTTCCCATCTGCCTCCACATCTTGGTGAGATCTTGGACTTTCACTTCTAAATCATTTTGATTTCTCCCCTTTCCTCTACAGTATTATCTTCCCCAGATCTTTTCTGAAATAGAGATTTTTTTTTCCGATCTCTATGCTCAGCCTGGTCCTGGAGATTCTTCCAAAAGGCCAGCCTCTGCAAGAGTTGGAACCTAGAAACCTAATTCATACTCCCAACTATTTTCCCAAGGGGTGGAGTAACAGGAGCCAGGATAACAGGAAGAGATCCTGTGGGGAATTAGCTCATTCCACACCTGGACATCTGGCCCTGTTCCACTGTGAATTTGCTAGGGAAGCTTTGAAGTCTAAATTTTGAATTGAGCTATGTTGTGTGTTGATCTGCTTTGCCACTTCAAAATAGCACATTAGCTGCCCTGCCCTTTATCATCCTAATTTCTCTGAAGAAGCATCACAGAGATACAATTCAGAAGTTTTGGTATCATGATTTAGTCATAGAATGCTGACCTTGCCTATTATTATACTTGGAGTTAGAAGTCTTCAGTAAATCCTAGGTCCTCCATTTACTACTTGAATGATCTTCTATTTTGAATCATACACATTGACCTCAGGTTCTACATCTATAAAATGTAGAGGGTATAAGATAGTTGTTCATACACATTGACCTCAGGTTCTACATCTATAAAATGTAGAGGGTATAAGATAGTTGTTCTGACTACTTTATAGTGTATGAGGATTGAATGAGATCATGTGTGTCAAAGTACATAAAACAGAGTAGATGACTCTCATCTCAGTTCTCTGAAGTTTTGAATTAATCTGTCCACATTGCATTGTGATTACTTGACTCTCTCTCCTTAGTGATTAAAGGGTAGAGATCATTTTTTTTTCTGTGTATTTGTCTCAACCCCAGTACCTAGCATGTGCTTGGTCCAGGAGAAGTATATAGAACATTCTTATAAGCGGGGCCCCTGATGTCTTGCTGCAACAAATCCATATCTTAGGCTATCTCCTTGTATGTAATTTTGAGCAAGACAATTAATCTTACTAACCCTCAATTCCCTCATCTGTAAAATGAGATGAGGGACACTGCTTACCTAATTCCTATATCAGAGAACACCTAAAGCATTTAACACAATTCATGGCATGGATTAAGCTTACAAAATTTCTTAGCTTTTGATTATTTGTTTGCTTGTTTATTGAGAGAGAGTATTAGCAGGGGAGGGGCAGAGAGAGGGAGAGACAGAATTTTAAGCAGGCTCCACAGAATTTTCAGCAGGCTCCACACTCAGTGTAGAGCCCACCATAGGGCTTGATCTCTTTACTGTGACATCATGGCCTGAGCCAAAACCAAGAGTCGGGGACTTAATCAATTGAACCACCCAGGCACCCCAGGTTTATTTTTATTATAGGTACTCAATACTTTAAAAAAATATCACCAATAAGATTTTCTTTAACCTAATACAAATTTTCTTCTATACTAGATGACTATACATTTTTCTCCTAGAAGTTTGAAAAAAATATTATGCCTTGAATTATAAGGTTTTATCTTTTTAAGGCTCTTCAATAAAAAAAGGAATGTCTTAGTTCTCTTTTTAATGTAAACACTAGGATCATAGACCCAACAATACAGTTTTCAGATGAACTTCACAGTTACATGATTTTTTTAAAAAAAAGTGGCTTTTAAAATAAAAATGACTCTTACATCCTTTCTTACTAGGATATAGTTTTACCAAAGCTATTAAGATGTGTGCAGTCAGTTGAAAAAGCTCAGTTATAGCAGAACTTTGAAAATAATCATAGAGACTAAAATTTGAGAAAGTAGTAGTTTTGAAGTTAAGAATGTAAGAAAAAGGGGCACCTGCATGACTCATTAGGTGGCTCAGTCAGTTAAGTGTCCAACTCTTGGTTTTGGCTCCAACATGATCTCAGGGTTGCTAGGTTCAAGCCTTACATTGGGCTCTGTGCTGACAGTGAGGAGCCTGCTTGGGATTCTCTCTCTCTCTCTCTCTCTTTCTCTCTCTCTCTCTCTCTCTCTTCCTCTTCCTCTTCCCTGGCTTGAACACTCTGTGTCTCTCTCTCTTTCTCAAAATGGATAAATAAACTTTAAAAAAAAAAGAATCTAAGAAGAAGTTATAGAGGAATATATGTTTTTATAGTCTTGCTTTTAATATAATTAAAGCACGCCTTGATTTTAATTTAAGATTTTAATCTAAACAAACATTGGCAACTCATTGTGAAAGGAGAATATTAGTACTAATGTACTAAGAATCCATACTATTTTGATTAAATTACATTAAAGAGGACTCTGCTCAGTATTTATATATAGAAACCCTCTCTAAAATGACATGTGGGATTCCCTATGGAAGATCTTGGCAATGATTTGACAACTAAAAATAGAATGGGTTCCCATCAAGGTGGTAAATTCTCCATCTCTGGAATTAACCAAGTAAAGTCTTTATAGTCACTTAGGGAGGCTATAGAAGGAATTCCTAAGAAATTGGACTTAGTGGCTTCTTTTTCTCTTCTGATGATCTGTGTAAATGAAATCATGTTCAAAGACAAGCTCCATAAGTTCATTCCAGGAAAAGATCAGAGAATAGAATTTTTAATGAAAATCATGGAATATTTATTATATATATAAAACTCTTTATCTTTTAAAGATTTTTTTTTTATGGAGGTGATGAAATCCAAGTCTGGTTTAGGTTAAGATGAAAAATAATGGTAAACCACAGAGGCAACTGACATTTCAAATTAACATTTTACTCTTTGAAAATTTATTTTTATTTATTTGTCTGTTGTTTATTTACTTAATGTTTATTTATTTTTGAGAGAGAGAGCATGAGCAGGGGAGAAGCAGAGAGAGGAAGACACAGAATCTGAAGCAGGCTCCAGGCTCTGAGCTATCAGCACAGAGCCCAATGCAAGGCTTGAACTCACAAACTGTGAGATCATGACCTGAGCCAAAGTCAGCCACCTGAGTCACCCAGGTGCACCTTAATCTTTAAGAAATTTTATGAGACTTTAAAATTTACATCTTCAAATATTGTTGTCCCAAAGAATTTTAGTTGACTTAATTTCAAATAGAAACCCCTTCTATGCACTGTGTCTGAAGGATTTTTATGTTGACCTAACAGAATGAGATCTGTGCTTATGGCCCAATATGTGACAATTAGCATGAACTCTATTTACTTCCTTTGCTGTTGCATGTCATCTGAGAGCATTTTGGGTGTAATTTAATGCCTGTTAAGCCATCTCCAAAGTACGATTGTAATATAGGAAACAATCACAACCGTTTAGTGGCTAAACAATTGGTTGCTTTCATTTGACCTTGCTGTGTTCTGTGAGTCTGTTAGTTTGATTCCTGGAGGCACACACATTGTTCAGGAATGCTTGCCAGTAATGAATGAGAGCTAGTTTTCCATATTGACCTCATACATAATTACATAAATTAAAGCAAACCATAACAACTGAGGATACACATAAAATATACTTCACAGAGGGATTTTAAAGCCCTTGCTTTGCACTAAGCTAGAAATTACATAGCCATATAGGACATATATCATTTTTGAAAAGTGTATGTTTAAGTTTCTACTAAGGCTTTACAAAGAGCACTGAATAAAAGGTTCTATTTTAATAAGTGTTATCATGGAGTTTTTTTCTCTGGAAAAATTTCTCTGTGGAAAAAGAATATTGGTATAGAAGGTCAATTTTATAGACCTTATAGAAAGTCTTTAAACCACTAAATACTTAAAAAGCAAAGGGGAAATGTAGAATGCAGATCTTAACTCACTAGAAAAATCAGTCATTTTTAATGCACTGATAGTTTCTTCAGTTTCTGCATTTTCAGAATATGTTGATATTTAGCCAAGTCTAATTTAATTTTGCAATCAACCTTTATCATGTGTGATTTATTTTTGGGGAGTTAATAATGTGGTGGATTATTATTTTTTAACATAAAGTATTACATTAGCTTTGATTCTGTTAGAGTTATGCCAATGAAATTGCATTTCATGTGACTATTAAAAGCAGCATAGACTTTCAGAACTAAATGAAATTTAGATCCAATATTAAATATATTAGTAAATATTTTAGATTAGGAAAGGCCAAAACCTTTAGTAATCAATCAAATATTAATGTTACAAGGTTATTAATCAGCAAGTGTTACTGCATTTATTTCACTTCTGAAACAGTCTTGTTTGAAGTTTGTAGAAATTTAGTTCTAGTTGTTTTCATCACTAGCTTCTGAAACAATATAAAAGATGTAATAGTGAGAAAATCTTCACCTAAAATTTAGGATCAAATTTTCTTTTTGATAAAAAGAGGGTGAAATTGCCTTGACGTAGGGATAACATTTTCCATAATTCCAACTTTTATAGAGTACAAACAGTATTTCTTATAGAAAACCATATCACAATTAAAATGAGCTTAATTAGGATTCACATATCTTTGGTATTTCATCTTTGATTAAGGCCATGGTCTATATGAATTAGTAATCTGTATGTGAGATCAAATTTGTGCAGTGAAGATTCTTTGCAAAAAAATAGATTCAGTTAAATCTCTGATTCTAGAATATGTAAGGTAAGAGTAAAAGACTTTTAAAAGTACTCCTGAATATATTTATATCTTGTCTACTATTCATAGGTTTAGCTAAATCTTGGTTTTTTCAGTATTTTATAATTTTCTAGCACCATATTGGAGAGTGGTGTGGATTTTATGGTTAATACCAACTGTATAATCTTTTTTTTCTTTTTTCTTTTGGTAATCCTCTATTTACATCTTTCCAGTCTCAGTTTATACCCTCCAAGACTTAGTATATTTTTCTGGCCTATCACACATCTCTTGATTTCATCTTCTCAGCCTGTAAGTCCCACATCTTCTCTGTGGATTTATCCAGATAGCTTAGATCTGCCTTAGATCTGCGCCTGTCCTTCACTGGATTCTTTCTCCATTTATCTTTTCTTAGAGGTGACAACCCAAATCCCATGACATTTTCTAGACTCAGCTACTTATGACTGTAAAGTATCAGATACTACTTTATTTGTATACTTTTCTCTCTTCATGAATATGTTTTGTTGGCTTTTTAAAACTAGCATCTTGTTGGACTACTTAAGGGTGAAGTATGCAGAAGCTCAGATTATTTTTCTGACTTTTTGTCATCATAATGTAGCTTGTCATCTAAGGGAAATAGATGACAGCCCCCAAATTAATAGAAATTTATTTTAATGCAAATATATTTTCTGCAAAGTTCTTTAGTCCTTTATCTATCTACCAAGAATATTATGGATCTTTTTTAATGATAATCACTCACAATTTGGCTTTTAATTCCCAGAAGAGTTTAGGATTGTCCAGTAGTGATTCTAAGGGTTTGTGATAAAATGCTCAAGAAATTTCCTAGTAGCTCATTTGATAGAGGACAAGAAAGTACTAGAATACTAGAGAGGAGATGAAGCTTCTCCTTCTCCTCCCCACCCCCTCCTCTTCTCCCTTCATTTCCTTACTCATGAGACATTGCTGAGGGGCTGGAATTTTGGGGAAGCCTTGTGGTCAGATTGAAAGGTAAAAATCACTCTGATGTTATTCATAAGTTAGAGAATTCTGTAGGCACTGCTTTTCTAGAGAAGTCATAACGCTCTACTCCTTGGAATGTTCCAACATTTGAACTCTTCTACTTGAAGAAGTACTTATTTGGCCCTATTTTTTGTTTCCTGACTGTAAGGTGACTCCTTATGCATGTCAAAACATCTTCCTAAATATCAAGGTGACTCAACATTCAAGTAGTTTTGGTATGAAGTTAGAGAACTTTTGAAAATATGAATAAATTATATTCACCAATTTTCTTGTGCCCAAATGCTTACTTTGCTTGAAAACTCTAATAGGTTAGTCAAGCATCATTTCCTCTTTTATGACTATTCCTCTGTGAGTTCTGTTGTATTAAGTACATAGTTATCCCCCACTTTATAGCTGAGTCCATTGAATTCACTGGGTGAAATGAGTCTTAGTGTTTCAAAGTCTTCACTGGCTTCTGTGTATACAAATGGGAGTCATGTTGACAATTTACCTTTTCTGGTTTGGTATAATTTGTTATTGACTGATAACATGTCTTGATGCCGTATTTAACATTTCACTCTTAAGTTCTTTCATAATTATTTTTGTAAATGCTATAGCCTCATAGACGTTTATCTGTGAAAGATTTCTTAATGAATAAAACACTCAATGTATTTTTGGAAATTCGAATTTAGCACCTCTGACATGCCTACTTCAATATACACTTAAAGTTTTGAAATCTTCAAATGAATAAACCAACACAGAAAATAACTAAACTTAATTTGAGTATTTCCCCAATGTATGATTTTAGATTTAGTAATCCTTTGTATCCTATGCTTGGATTCCTTCTTTTCTCTGACATTTTTGAGGATTCTTTTCATTATTGTCCTTAAAGTTTCTTGTAAGAGAGTTTCACAAATATTTATCTGGTCTGCCTAATTTCTAATTGTAGAAATTCTACAATTATATCTAATTGTATCTGATCCATCACATTTAAGAAGCTTCCCTTTTTCCTTTTGATTTGGATAGATATGTCTATTACTCTGTAAAGTCAGCTTTTACTGTAACATTTTGCTGTGAAAGCATCTTTCTTTCTTACTCTCTCTCTCTTTCTTTTTTTTGCATCTGGCTTGTTTTTATGATTCATGACAAAAAATTCATCTTTGGCTTCTAATGGTGTATTTTAAAATAGTCTCCAGATTTTCTGTGGTTTATTTTATTTTAAACTATTCCTTTTTACTTTTTTATAATGACCACATTTTCCTAAGCTCTCTTTCCTAAAATTAAATGATTATATAGCATTCCTTCTTTTGCCCAAATGCCAAGTTGAATTGTTGTAAATAATTAGTAGACAGAAATGGGCATCCATGGTACAGCCTATATCAACTCCTGCTCAGATCTGTCTAAATGCTGAAAATTCGATTTTAGCAAGTAGATGTTTGTAGTGGCCTGCACTTTTGCATTCCGTTATGCATACCATCTGCCTATGCGAGAATGACAATATAAACCCACATTATTATTACTTCATTAGATATTTTCACTTTCTTAACTGTTGTTTACTATTCTGATTATTTTGGTTAAAATGGTTCCTTATAGCATTGAATAGGGTTCATATTCTTTAGTTTAACAGCCAGGGTCTTTAATAATTTGGTTCCTAATTATGCTGTCTTCACTTACTTCCCACAGAATGCTTTCTTTTCTTTTCCAGTATAGTTCTTAAGTGGTATCATTTCACGGCTTTATGTCTTCTCCCGACCTTCCTAGAATACCTTTCCTCAACTTCTCATTGCCCATACATATTCAAATGAAATCAAGATGTCTTCACTATAATCAAAATGTGTGCTGTAGGCCACTTTCCAGTTAAGTTGCATGTAACTTTCCCTAAATCCATGATCCTTTGCCTTCTGTGTAATTCTACTGTCTTGTCCTGTGTGAATCCAGATGTGAGCATCAGCATCTCACTCATACACAATAAAGGCCATTCATGCCAAGCCTATGACGATTTAATAATTGAATTGAAGATTTAGGGTTCTAAAGAAGGGTCACATTATTAAGGACTAAGATTTCAATTATTTCCCTTCTCCATCCTTCCTCATTCTTCTCTCTCTCTCCATCTCTCTCAATCTCTCTCTCTGCCTCTATATCTCTATTCTCTTTTTAGTTCTTTGTTTCCTTCTCAGAGAAAAAATGTTTCCTTATCTTTTAGATTTTTGTAGTCTAAACTCCCCTTTCTTAAAGAATTTCTCTGATATGCAACTTAGCAAATATATATATATATTTAATTTTTATTTTAATATTTTATTTTAAACTATTCCTTTTTACTTTTTTATAATGACCACANATACATATATATGTTTATATATATATAAGTGTATATATATATATGTTTATTTATTTTTGAAATAGAGAGAGAGGCAGAGAGAGAGGGAGACAAAGAATTCCAAGCAGGCTCCACACTTTCAGCACAGAGCCTGATGCAAGTGTTGAACTCACCAACCGTGATATCATGACCCGAGTCAAAATCAAGTCAGCTGCTTAACAGACTGAGCCACCCATTCGCCCCAGAATATATATTCTTTTCTTTAAAATATTATACTTTTTCCATAGAAATCCTACTGAATGAAATCTTCTTTAGCTCATTTAGTTTTTTAAATGCCTACAACGATCTAGGTAATGTAGTAGACACTGATTGCACAGTGGTATAAATGCAGATAAAGTTTTTGCCTTCATAGAGTTTCTAATTTAGTATGTGATCCAAATAACTATACATAATTACAAATTATTTGATTTGGATCCCCAGTTTGATTTGGATGCCACTCCTCTGGCTACCAGAGCATCTAGTACATACTTGTACCTTCATGTAACCATGTACTATTATAACTGATTATTTGTGGGTTGATCTCCTCTATTAGTCTGTAAATCTCAAAGGAGGGAAGATGTCTTAATTCACTTTGTGTTCTTAGAGTTCAGTATAGCACCTCCATAATATGCTATAAATATTCAATATAAATATATATGAAATATTTGGGGTTGTATGAATGACTCTTTTGTATTTTCAGCTTAGTTGTATGATTTTAGTGAGCTATAATATATTTCCGTTACCATATTTTTACTATTAAATAGGAAACTCAGTGAACACTGCCATGAACTTATGGAAAATATTAAACAAGAAAAAGATGCTCAAGGAATAAGTTATTCTTAATTCCTGATGTAAGTGATTTTTTTCACATTATTTTTACTTATTTAAGTAAGATATCAATTAGATGTATAGTACATGTGTAATATTACAGTATTTCTTTTCTTTCTCTTTTCTTTTTTCTCTTCTCTTCCCTTCTCTCCCCTCCCCTCCCCCTTTCTCTCCCCTCCTCTCCTCTCCTCTCCTCTCCTCTCCTCTTCTTTTCTTTTGAGAGAGAGAGAGAGAGAGAGAGAGAGAGAGAGAGAGAGAGAGAGAGAGCACAAACAGGGGAGGGGCAGGGAGAGGGAGAAAATCCCAAGCAGTCTCCACACTGTAAGCACAGAGCTTGAACCCACAAACTGTGAGATCATGACCTGAGCCGAAATCAAGAGTCTGACACCCAACAGATTGAGCCACTCAGGTGCCCCAATAGTATAGTACCCATGTAGTATTTCTAATGCTTTCTATATGCAAGAATCCTTATATCCCCTTATATACCACTTATTCAGTCTGGAGTAAGGAAGTACATGGCTTCCAGTGCTCCATAGTGTAGAGATTTAAAAACAATTCTACAATGTTCTGAAGGTAATGCTATTTGTGGCCTAGATTAGTTCAGGGTTCTGTGATGTTCCAAACTCAAAGAAGGGTTAGTTCAGTAAGAGCAATAGTAGGGAAATTGCGTGCTAATGTACTCCAGGAGATGATGAAATCTCTTATCTTATTAATTTGGCAGTACAGAGTTTCTCTTATGTAGAATGTAATTTCCTTTCCAGAAGAAAATGAGGCATCTGTTCCTGCTCAGAACCAAATGGAGAATTCTTCATTCACAGCAGCAAGTCAGGGCTGCTCAGTACTCAAGCTGTACTTACTGCTCCGGATATTCTGCTCATGCAGACTAGATAGTGTATCTAGTATTTCACATTATTTGTTGGAATTTTAAGCACTTCCCCATTCCCCAGGTTCATTCCAATTAAAAAATCCTGATTAAAACAAGTGGGTATTTTTAAAAGTTAACAAGATGTCCCATGGAATTCACCCAGTCAGGTTATCTGAAAAATAATCATGTATATTATGTTTGGTCATATATTTTTGTTTTGTCCCAATCTTTCAGCACTATGTAGTTACAACAAGGATATTGCAGACTGAGTCCTTATGGAGCTAAAGATATATTTATAAAGTCACTGTCCAGTTTTCCAATTCAACATTTATAATAAACAAGCACTGATTGTTTGGTTTTCCTTCCACTCCATTAAGAAAACTCTTACTCAAAACAAAGCTTTTGCTATCCTAACCAGGGAAAGTAAGCAAATTCTCAACCAGGTACTTGCTTACTGAAATGGAGGTTCCTATTTTTAATCTGTATCACAATCCATATTCTTTTCTTTATTTTTTGATTTTTTGAATTGTTCAGAAAACCCTCAAATACTTTTGAGTTTACTGTTGTTAGAGGCTCAAGAGTCTTACATCATAGCAACATGCTTCTTTCAGAGGAAGAATGCCTTTGAGAGCCCGTACCCCTTTCCATAACCATCTGGTTTGCAGATGATAAATAGAAACACTAGGGTTTTTTTTTTTCTTCCCCTGAAGATCTGGGAAACAGATTGGACCTAAAATTCTACCCTGTTGATCCCTAAAATATTAATCTTCATTATCATGTCAAAATTTTTAATAATTAAATTCTCCAGCTATATGTTTTGAAGATTGAATACACAATATCTGTGACAGTCCATTTGTAGGATGTTTTCCATGGTGCTGTAATGTCTTCATTCTTTTCTATAGCCTAGCCACATCTTACTCTTTATCCAAAGGCTGGTTTAAGACCTATCACCCTGTGACGTTTTGGAGGGTTAATCTAATATTCATGCATCTCTCCTTTATTGCCTGGAGCACTGGTCTTTACTAGAAATCAGAGTGTATGTTGGTATGAATGTTTCACATTTGTGCTTTGGTTCTCCAATCAGAGTTTAAGTTGTTTGATAATAAGACTTTTTGTTTTTGTCTTATTTTGTAAAGCATAAGGGACATAATGGATATTCAGGATCTAGTTGTTGAATGAAGACTGCATTAATACTGTCAAAGAAGGCTCACTCTAATACAGAATGTGGGAGAGACTATGTTAGAAAGAAATTAAGTTGGGAAAAAAATTCTACAATGTGAAATATTAACCTCAACTACAGGGCCAAGTCTAGCCTTTCCAATAGCTTTTGTATGAATTAGAGAAGGCGTCACCTCTCGGTAACCCTAGGCAAGTAAATAGTAGTGCCCTTGTGCAAACAAAAAGGCCTCCCTTCTTCCAGTAGGTACAGCCTTCAAACTAGGGCTCATAGCTTGACAGGGGAGTTTGGAATGAAAGTTAGCTCCCACTGGCTCCCTCAGTTGGAGACTGTGTGAAGTGTACAAACTGCAAACAATTTTCAGCAGCTCTCCAAATAGTGGTACAGATGACGCATGCAAGTATAGGAAACTTGATAGTTTAGCAAGTACTTACTCTGTACGGCATACTCCATGGTGCAAAACTAGAGGCTAAGACCCCAGGGAATATTATGGAACAATATCTCACAAATTGGGAGAGAGATGTGAGAAAGATTTATTTAAGACTCTAGGTGTTTAATTAGCATAGAAAATAACATTGAAGAGAATGAATAGGCCAGTTGATGGACAAGTAAGGGGACAGTAGATAAGGTCTGTAAGGTGTGAGCAATGATCAGAATGAAGAAAATGACTCAATTCTGAAGGTGTGGACAAATTTGCTACTGGAACAGAGTGCAACTGAGGGCAACTACTGAGATTTGAGAAAGGTGACATGGCTGGAGTGCCACTTAAGAAGACAGTTTTAGTAGCTGCATTTAAAATAGATTGCAGGGTAGCAATAGTAGAAAGAAATCTGCAGGATGTCTGTGATCTTGAAAGCAGAAAGAAAGGGAAATGATCAAGGTGAATGAAGTATGGAGAGAAATTTCTTGTTGACTCTATGTGAGTATGAAATTTGAGGATGTATGCTCTGAAAGTCAAGGAAATGAAATGGATAATAATGACTTAAGTTAATGGATATTCATGAACATAACAATAATAATTATTATTTTGAGGCTATAATTTATTGAGTTCCTACTATGTGTGATCAATTTTATTAAGCCTGTGTACAGTGCATTATTATAAGTAAAGCAATTATATAGAGCTTAGGTGGCATTAAAAAATACGATCTCTTCAACACAGGTTTAAAGTATTCTTTTTTAGGAGCACCTGGGTGGCTCGGTTGGTTAAGTGTCTGACTCTTGATTTCAGCTCAGGTCATGATCTCATGGTTCATGACTTCAAGCCCTACACAGGTCTCTGCATTGACAGTATGGAGCCTGCTTGGGATTCTCTCTCTCTTCCTCTCTCTCACCAACTCTCTCTCTCTCAAAATATATAAATAAATAAACTTAAGAAGTATTTTTATTATAGGATTATTTTATTTTCCTTAATTTATAAACTATTTATGATTGTAAGCCAACTTTAAAAATTACTTGCACTCTAAGGTTCTATGATCTATGGGAATGTTATCCAAAGCATAAGACTTAGTCTTGATGGTGCATGAGATAATTTTAGGTAGCATACAACATTTCATATTTTGCAAGGTTTATGTTTACATGTATATTAGGAAAATTATATGGTTTATCAAATCTGAGGTTTGTGTAGAAGTAAGTTTAAAAATTTAAAGTTTAAAAGTGGAAGAGTCCATGGATGGACCTTGAGGGTGTTATGCTGAGCGAAATAAGTCAGGCAGAGAAGGACAAATATCATATGTTTGCACGTATAGGAGGATTAGGAGGAACTTGACGGAGGAACAAGGGGGAGAAGAAGGGGGGAAATGGTGGGGGAAAGGGAGAGAGGCAAACCATGAGAGACTCTTGAATACTGACAAAAACTGAGGACTGATGGATGTGGGGGGGAGGGGGGGATGGGCATGGAGGAGGACACTTGTGGGGATGAGCACTGAGTGTTATGTGGAAACTAATTTGACAATAAACTATTTGTAAAAAAAAAAAAGTGGAAGAGTCAACGTAAGATAGATTTTAATGGAAAATACACATAAATAATGGTACAGGGTATGAAAGAATATAGAAAAATTAAAATTATGATGGGCTCATTGACTGCCATATAGAAAATCCTAGTCTACTTATAGATTTTAAGCATTTATCTCAAAAATGAGGAAAAAAATGAATTGGGGAGAATTATAAATGTTTAGACATATTTAGTTGGAGTGTAGTAGAAAGAATTTTACTATTAATTTAATAGTAAATTAATTTAATAGTAATTAAATTTTACTATTTAATTTAAATCTTGTAGAATAGTCAT